>NC_036248.1:4287911-4364380 GCF_002742605.1 Olea europaea var. sylvestris
TTATTTTTTGACGTGTGTGATGTGTAATTTTTTTTTGGTTCAGGGGCCAGAGATTGACAGCTTTCAAGAAGGCCTATGCTGATATAATTTTGAACACAGCGAAGGGGGCTGCAACTGTAATTATGTTGTTTGAGAAAAAGGCAATACACTATCAACACGAGCTGCATGCAATGAAGGAGGAGCTATTGCTCATCAAACAACTGATGGATTCTAAGGTGAATCTGTTGGATGTAGAAGGATAGAGATTGAAGAAATATGAAATTTTACTAATGAAATTGGGGGGATTACAAAGGAGTTGCTACAATACACTCTTCTTTCTATTTTTGAGAGGTTTTTCCTCCCTTCTTCTACATACATGACACTAGATAAGTGCCTTCATATTTATAGAAAACATTGAATAAACTAGTCCTAAGAATTTTCTACAATTACAACTAGATAAATGCTGTTTTTCTTTTCCATTTGCAGCTATTATCTCTTCAATTACAGCTGTGTTTTGTTGGACAGAATATGGATGCTGGCTGCCTGATGTTTATTTTCAAATTCCAGCTCGCTTGTTTGAATATTGAAATGTGAATTGGCTGCTAATTTAATTTCCAGATTCCAGAACATTTTATGGCTGCTGCCTTTGTTAATTTCCAGCTTGCATAAGTTGAGTATACAACTTGAATTAAAAACCTTATCAATTTGACCATTCAATGAATCAAGCCTTTGAAGGTTGAAGTGTTCAATTTGAATTTGAACTCTTTGAATCTTCCTTTGTTGTTGAAGTTTCCAATTTGGATTTGGATTAGTTGAAGATAGATTACAAATTATCCTTTTAACACCCCCTCTTAATTTGTAATCTTCAAATGCTTCTTGAATTTCTCGAACTTATCAATTGTCATTGGCTTTGTCATCATATCGGCCGGTTGATCGTTGGTATTTATAAACTCCATGCATATTTCTTCTTGATTTACCAAATCTCTTATAAAGTGATGTTGAAGCTCAATATGTTTTGACCTAGCAGGAAAGACTGGATTTTTTGTCATCGCAATTGTCGACATATTATCGCAATAAATTGTTGTTGGTCCTTCCTGCTCAAATTTCAAATCGTTCAAAATTCTTCTAAGCCAAAGAGCTTCACAAGCCGAATCTGTAGCAGCAATATACTCTGCTTCTGCTGATGATAAAGCAACGAATTTCTGCTTGTTTGAACTCCAGGAAATCACATTTGATCCTAGACAAAAGATGTATCCGGAAGTGCTCTTTCGATCATCAACTGCTCCAGCCCAATCACTATCTGTATAACCAACAAATTTGCAATTATTCTCTTTTTTAAACTCGATGCCATGGTTCTTGGTTCCTTTAAAGAATCTCAAAATTCTTTTTGCTACTGCAAAATGTAGTTTACTTAGTTCATTCATGAATCTGGATAATAAGTTGACTGAATACGTAATATCTAGCCTTGTATTAAGATAAATTAATGATCTAATCAATTTCTGTAGAGTGTGGCATCAACTTTTTCTGCATCATCATAAATTTGAAAATTTTCATTTAAGGCCATCGGAGTAGAGATTGGCTTACATTCACTCATTTTGAATTTTTTCAGAAGATCATCAATATACTTTTCCTGAGAAAGAAAAATTATTCCTGGACTTTGCTTTACTTGAATCCCAAGAAAATATCTCATAAGTCGCAAGTCTGACATTTCAAAATCTTTCATTATTTTCTTCTTGAATTCATCCACCATGTATTCATTTGTTCCAAAATAGATAAGATCATCCACGTAGAGGCATACGATAAGAAAATATTTTTCTACATTTTTCACATAGAGGGATGATTCACTTGTGCTTCAATTGAAGCCATTTTGAATGAAATAGCTATTGATTTTGCTATTCCATGCTCGGGGTGCTTGCTTTAACCCGTATAATGCTTTTTGAAGACGATAAGCTTTGTCTTCTTTGCCTTTGATTTTGAACCCTTCAGGTTGTTCAACATACACTTCTTCTTGGATTTCGCCATTTAAAAATGCTGATTTTACATCGAGCTGAAACACTTCTAACTCCAGTTGAGTTGCTAATGCCAGAACTGAACGTATTGTCTCCATTCTTGCAACTGGAGCAAATGTCTCTGTGAAGTCGACTCCTGGTTGTTGAGAATATCCTTTAGCCACGAGCCGAGCTTTATATTTTTGAATTGACCCGTCTCCATTGTATTTGATTTTATAGATCCACTTCAAACCAATGGTCTTCTTTCTTTCTGGTAAATCGACGAGTTCACAAGCTTTATTTTTCTCAATGGCGAATATTTCTTCATTCATTGCTTTTGTCCAACTTTTTTCTTTTGAAGCTTCTTCATATGATTGAGGTTCACAAGAGAATAATCCGAGTTCCTCCGATTCATATATTTCTCTTAGTGAACGTGTCTTTCTTGGAGGGGTTTCTGACTCTTCTTCAGTTGTTGGAATATTTGGAGCTGTAAGCTATTCAGTGTTGGGAATTTGAGATGTCGATGGATCATCAAATTGATAGAGTCTGGAATCCATGACTTGCTTTCCTTTCCAATCATAAGTTGTACTTTCATCGAACACAACATCTCGAGAAATTGTTATTTTATTTGTCTTTGGATATAGTGACGAGTGGGATTTAGTAAACGATATCCTTTAGACTCGTCACTATATCCAATGAATAGAAGTTTCTGTCCTTTCTCATCAAACCTCTCTCTGTTTTGTGATGGAACGAAGGCATAGGCAATGCTACCAAAAGTTTTAAAGTGGTCTACCTTTAGCTTCTTTTTGTGCCATGCCTCGAACGGAGTTTTATTTCTGACAGCTTTTGTAGGCGGACGATTGAGAATATATACTGTCGTGTTTACAGCTTCTGCCCAATAAAGATTTGGAATTCCTTTACCTTTTAGCATGCTTCTTGCCATTTCGACAATAGTGCGATTCTTTCTCTTAGCCACTCCATTTTGTTATAGACTTCTACTAACTGTTAGCTGCCTTTGAATGCCATTAACTTTGAAATATTCAATAAAGGGATTGTAGGAAAATTCTCCTCCACGATCAGTCCTCAACATCTTTATTAGAAATCCACTTTGTCTTTCTGCAAGTGCTTTAAACTTTAGAAAAATAGAGAATGTCTCAGATTTTTGATTCAAAAAGAAAATCCACATCATCCTTGTGTAATCATCAACAAAGAGAATGAAATACCTCTTATTTCCAGGAGTAGGAGTTTGCATTGGTCCGCAAATATCTGAATGAACAAGCTCCAATGGCATTTTAGCTCGCCATGAAGTTTTAGGAAATGGAAGCTTATGCATTTTCCATAGATGCAACCTTCACACACTTTGTCTGTCCTTTGAATTTCAGGAAGTCCGATCACCATATTTTTCTTCTCGAGCAGTTGAAGTCCTCTGCCATTTAAATGACCATATCGCAAATGCCATAGAAGTGACAAATCTGCATTTTGAGCTTTGAGTGCACAATTGTTGTCTAGTGGCAACATGAAACAAAAGGTTTTGTTTTTCATTTCAACATTTGCCACTATGACATTTTTCTTTTTATCAAAGATCTTGCATCTTTCATCATCAAAGTGCACCGAAAAATTCTTTTGCAAGAGTTGTATAATACTTAAGATATTATATGAAAGATTTGGCACACAAAGAACATCAGTAATAAGTTCTCTGTTACCTCCCTTAGTTTGGACTGCAATGATGCCTTTTCCTTCTGCTCTTCTTTGTGTTCCATCTCCGAGAATAATTTGAGAAGTGATATTTGGATTGATCTCTACAAAGGTATCTTTATTTCCTGTCATGTGATTGCTAGCGCCGCTATCCAAATACCATTTATTCTTGGATTCAAAGTCATCATTTTGATGAGAATAAAATAGAATTTCATCTTCACTTTTTTTTAAAAAATTTGCCGCATCTTCATTTTTCTCCTTATTTTGAAACCAACAATCTTTTTGAGAATGACTAGGTACCTTGCATCTTTTGCATTTAAAATAGCAATCTTTTGATTCATGATTGTTCTTTTTGCAAATAATGCAAGATTGAGCCTTACCGGATTATTGTGGTGCCTTGGCTTTCCAATTGCTTTGCTTTTTATTTTGACTCCACTTGCTAAACTTTCCCTTTTTATTGTTTGAACCTCCATGATTGCTTGAAGTTATTTTTAATGCTTGCTTTGATTGGAAGGCTTGTTCGGTTGATTGACTAGCCGAACGATTGATTCTTTGCTCATGTGCAAGAAGCGATCCGATCAACTCGTACATGGTCATTTTAGACAAATCCTTTGATTCTTCAATTGCGGCAGCTACATGATCGAATTTTGAAGGGAGACATCGAAGTACTTTTTCAACAACTCTTTTGTCTTTAATTATATCTCCACAACTTTTGATTTGATTTACAATCTCCAAAACTCGTGAAGAGAAATCACGAACCGACTCTCGTTCTTTCATTTTGAGATTGTCAAAATCTTTCCATAAAGATTGAAGTTTCAAAGCGACAGTTTTCTCCAAACCTTGAAATTCTTGATTTAAAATTTTCCATGCATCTTTGGCTTTTTTAACACCAAATATACGAGGAAAAATTGATTTTCCAACTCCTTGTTGAATATATTGCAACACCATTGCATCTTTCTTTTTATATTCCTTTTGTAACTTTGGATCTTCTTCATCTCCTTCGGTTGAATCGTCTACCACCTCATCATCTTCAATGACTTCCCATAAATCTAAAGAGATGAAAAAAGTTTGCATTTGACTACTCCAATATTCATAGTGCTCACCTTCAAAGATTGGCACTTGACTTGGTGAATAAGTGAACAAGGAGGCTGCTGAATTTGTTGCTAAAATTTCCTTGTTTTTGTTAAAAAATCTGCTGGTATTATGGTCTTTTGAGGCTGGTTTTATCTCAGCTTTTGGTAGGAATTTGGTAGGAATGGGTTTATGAATATTACCTAAGCTCTGTACCAAAATTTGTTGGATGTAGAAGGATAGAGATTGGAGAAATATGAGATTTTACTAATGAAATTTGGGGGATTACAAAGGAGTTGCTACAGCACACTCTTCTTTCTATTTTGAGAGGTTTCTCCTCACTTCTTCTGCATACATGACACTAGATAGGTGCCTTCATATTTATAGAAAACATTGAGTAAACTAGTCCTAAGAATTTTCTACAATTACAACCAGATAAATGCTGTTTTTCTTTTCCATTTGCAGCTATTATCTCTTCAATTACAGTCGTGTTTTGCTGGACAGAATATGAATGATGGCTGCCTGATGTTTATTTTCAGATTCCAGCTCGCTTGTTTGAATATTGAAATATGAATTAGCTGCTACTTTAATTTCCAGATTCCAGAACATTTTATGGCTGCTGTCTTTGTTAATTTCCAACTTGCATAAGTTGAGTATACAACTTGAATTAAAAACCTTATCCATTTGACCATTCAATGAATCAAGCCTTTGAAGGTTGAAGTGTTCAATTTGAATTTGAACTCTTTGAATCTTCCTTTGTTGTTGAAGTTTCCAATTTGGATTTGGATTAGTTGAAGATAGATTACAAATTATCGTTTTAACAAAATCGACATTTTTTGAAATTGATTACGCTGTCTGGTTTAATTGGATTTGGTTTACTTGAAATTGAATTTCTAACGTTTTTTTGACTTGATTTTCACTCTTCAATCTCTAGTTGTATTCTCTATTTCTCAATGTGTGGAAGCTGTCAAAAACTTGTATTTTTATTTTTCCCCACCTTTGTATCAAATGGGGAATAGGAAAATCATGATCGGGATAGCGGATCAAAAGCTATGGAACTTGTATGGTTTCTATGGGCTTCAAAATGGGCAAAAAAAGAGCCCTATATACATCCAAGCAGCACCTTGGCGCCATGCAAGTGGTGCCGTGGCATCGCGACTCAGTATTGCATCAAGGCGCCACATTTTAGGTGAAAATCTGCATTGCACTTTCTTTAGTATTTTATCATGACTTTCTCTCTCGATATTCGATTGAGATGATTTAAATTGTGTTGTAAAGATAACTTAGAGAGCTACAATTTTACTTGAAATAGCCTTTATCCAATTTGAATGTTTACTGGGTCAAAAAAGGGTTTCAATCTTGAGCTAAAAATCTGAAATATACTTGTGCTGTTGAAAATTTATTTGCGCCCATAGTTCGATCATATTTTAATCCTTTTTGAAATCTATCTGCATCCAATTGACCCTTAGCATTCTCGAATCTTCATTTTTAGGTCTGACATAACTTTTAAATATTTATACTTTTGTCTCAGACTTTGGATCTTGCCTTTTTCGCCCTTTTTTCCGTGTCTTTCTTTCAATTTCATTTCCATTCACCGAGTTTTACTGAATAACATATTATATAATAAATTATTCTATAATTTCATTAAAAGAACTATGAAATATCCATATTTTAGAGCCCGAATAAGTTTATTTTATACACTTATCAATTATCCATGTATATAATGACTTGAATGGAATTTTGAAAATGCCTTTATCTTGACCATCGTTTAGTTACGCCGTACAAATTAAATTGTTAGTTTGGAATTTTCTGTCGTTGACATGGAAAATTACATTTTAAAGTCGACCAGTAATCTTAACCATTAGTTTCGCTTTTGGAGATAGCACTATGTGTTCCTCTCTAGGCATTATGTTGGATTCGCTAATGGCATGAGATTGGATGATGTTGGATATGGCTTTCTTCTTTTCAGTATGCTGTGTTGATCATCATTCGTCTAAAATTACTACCTTTTTTAAGCTTAAATGTTAGGTGCTAGTGTCATGTTAATTAATCACTATATCTATCTTGAAACGTTTAGCAAGATCATGTTTTTTCCTAGCTTGATTTGAAGACCAGTTTTGATGACACGACCCGTCCCGAATCACCTTAATGGACTCGACACGTGTCATACGTCGATGGTAGATACAAGCTAAACGTCGGACTCACCACCAAGACAACTTTGACTTGTTTGATTGAAACATATTTTTAATAGAATTTTGATAGAATTTCCCCTGAAATTCGAAGTAAAACCGCCTGAACAATAACCAATTTTCCTCAAATCAATGCCTATAATATAAATCAGGATACGCCAATCCCTCAAAATACAAACTATTCAAATAAAATGCTAGCAAATCAATATTTACTTGCTTTACAACAACAGTCCTCAAATATACTAAAGATACCAAATATCTAATGCGCACATAATGAACTTTTCTGATTTAAACTACATGTATTCCAAAAGAACATGTAATGTATAATCTAATAAAAGATGTCATATAACCTATGACACATGGCTCATTTCGGTGGTTCGACAGGCTCCAAAGTTGCTCAATTCATCTGCTTTCTGTCTGAAGAAAAATGTGAAAAAATATATGAGCTTAAAGCTCAGTGAGTGAATAATTTGCAAATAAGTAAACATTTCTCATTTATGCATATTTTTTTGAAAATTCTTGCACTACTAAAACTTCTAGAAATCTTGAAAACTAGTGGCACTTTTAAAATTGAAACATGATTGGAACATAAAATTCTTTATTCTTTAATCTAGTTCAACAACTGTAAAATATAATGAATATAAATAATCTTACAACCATGAAAATCTGTGAAATATTGATGTTGTTCAATTATGTAAGCTGGAAGTTTTATTCTGAGAACTGAATAGACTGAATTCTATAATCTGAAATTTGATAAGTTGTAGAAATACTGAAAAATCACACAAGAAATGTACCCAATGAATAGCCTTATTCATGTACAGAGTAATCTCGATATACCAGGCAAAACCATTCAAATATGATAATCTGGTCATACGTACGCAGAGCTACCCCAAAGGCTAATCACCCTAGTACACGGCCCAAAGCCTATAGAGTATGAGAGTGGGTCCCAAATATCTCTGATAATTTGATCATACACTATGGAAACACATTCACAATAGTACAGAATGGGTAAAATCACCATAACTGGTCATACACTATGGAAACACACTCACACTAGTACAGACTGGGGTAAAATCACCTGGGTACTTTCTGGTGGTTTTTAGAAATAACTTTAGTTATACTAAAACATGTAATACGAATGGTACATTCTATTGAAATGATTTAATTGAACTGAATTTAACTTTAAAAACAACTTATTATAAATCCATTTTATTCTAAATATTATACTCTTAAATCTGAAAAATTAAATTTTCTAACGGAACGTAAATTTAATAAATAATTAATTTCTAAAAAATAAGTTTTATATCCACTCCTCTAAACAAGCTACTAGTTATGATGGTCGACAAGTTTTTCCCATCTCTTCAGCACCGCCTGAAAGACAATGTAAAACAACTGATTTAACCACTATCCTTCGAAGTAGTTTTAAATATTGATGATCGAATCGAAAAATTGATTTATCGATACTTGAATAATTTTTCCCCAATTTCCCTAAATCACTTTAAGCTAATTCCACTCTCTAGTCCATTATCTAATAGCTAATTCATCACAATAACCTTTATTCTAATCATGAGAATAATTATCCCATCTTCCAATCTAGCAAAACTAATAACCATAATTCAACCAATTAAATTTACATTTTTTCCCATAAAACCATTCTTCCAAGTGAATATTTCGTGATAACTGTCATTTTCCCAAACTATCTTTACTCTTGAATCTAATTAAAATTCTAGGGTTTAACAAAAATGGTATAACTTAGCTTGTATATACACAACCCCTATAAATAATTTAGTCCAATACACAGGCTTTAACATTTGTCATATATCTTCATTCAAACCTTTAGAATCTGAAAATCAAATGTTTGACAAAAACGGCACTAAAGTTCCATAATATTGAATTATGACACCAAATTCTGTATATTGAAAACTGTCACCAAAATATGGACAGAAATAACACTTTTCTGGGAAATTTTCGAAAATAGCACCCTCATTACATAACCCAAAAATTTCTTTAGGAAAATGGAGAATTTCAACATCAAATCCTTAATTTAAGTGTTTAACATCATATAGTCCCAAGAATTTCAAAGCATATGTATTTCTTTCACAAACCCATCTCAAATTCCACTTTCTTCAACACTAATTGACAATTACATATTTCTTTGCCATAATTTAGTTATAACCTCAAATACATATTCATAATCATTAATTCTTGTCAAACTTTAAACATGAGTAATTGTTTACAAACCTTTAAATTCAAGAATTATTTCCCACAAATACATCTTTTATTTACCTGAAGAAATTAAGGAAGAACTTTAAGGACCATGTTGGTATTGCCATCATTTTTTTTTCCTCTTCCTTCTTCTTCTTCCTTTTCTTTCTTTTTTTCTTTTTCTCTTTCTTTTGCCGATTTTTCCCCCTGTTTCTGCCCCCGTTTTCAGCTTCTTTATGTGTATGTATGTAATATGAAAAATGAAAGAAATGGCTTGCAAGGTGCCACTTGTAATCCACCAACTAAACCCTTTTTGCTATCAAGTCCTCCAAACTTCACATGATATCTTATTAAGTCATCTAACTTCTAATAATTAATAAGTATTTTCCCAAATTTAAATGATGTCCATCTTAAACATTCATATATCTTAAATCATAAAATGAACCCCAATAAAATAATTAATTTCATTTAAGTCCCTAATTGACCTTGGCTTTGACTAGTCGAACCTTTGACTTTGAATAAATATTATTGACTTTTGACTAGTATGAAATGGGGTGTAATAATCTTACCTCCTTAAAAGAATTTCGTCTTCGAAATTCAATCAACTAGGATTCAAATATATCAAGATATAGAGCACATAGTATACCTGATCTTCATATTCCTGTGATGTCTCTTCTACTGATTGACTTCTTACAAGTTAACTAGCACACTAATTAAACTGCACAGAATTTATTCTTTCTTGTCCTTAGATTTTTCCTTGACCTTTCCTATATCGATATCTTATCTATATTTAAATTTATAAATCTACCTCATGAGCTGACTATATCATTTGAAAGAAATCTTGTAACTTTAATCAATAACGATTCAAATACCATTTTATCTCGATCCTGTGTATTTGGAACCCCAAAATGAAAAATCCAATTCTAACTTGACAACATCTAAAAAAATTCAATTGTTCATGATTTTCTAAAATTCTAACTATCCTCCACAACAATTGATAAAACTCAATATGGTGTTCTTTTCCTTTAATTTTGTATCACCCAAAGATAATATATACACAACTTTAGTTTCAACCCTTTCAAATTGAAATATACCTTAAACTACAGTGATATATAAGTATCGATGTTTCTCGCAATGGCATAACACCGCAATTCCTGACTTCAACACCAATATAATCAACTATGAATCATGTCTCTTCAACAATCCATATTATAATCCATAATTTATAAGCTTACCTTAGAATACTTTCTAAACCCAAAAATAGTTCATTATATTATATCAAACATTCATCAGCTTTAGATAGAAAACACATATTTTCTCATAATATAATCTGATAGTAAAAACTCTTTATACTCCCAAACCCACATAAGTTTGGACTTTTTCTTTCTATGAAGAGACAATGATAACATTTAATCAATGATAATCTACAATCTTACTCCATAAAGAGACCATTGACTTATTGCCAACACATAAGCCTTCTTGTAAATTACATACGGTCCTTTAATTAAGCTAATATAACCAAAGGCTACCATTCCACAATTGGGTATGATTTACATTAGACGATCACCATAAACTTTAGATTATCCAACATATCATCCATATATTTCATAGCGAATAGTTCTCAATAAAATAGAATACTATATTCATGAAATCCAAAAATACAATTAAAACTAATCCAAAAATTATATCACTAAAAATTCATCAAATTCATCTTAACTTCCAAAATTTAGCTCGAAGCTTCCAAATGGTATGTAATATAACATAATAATACAAACAATAGCCGTGACAAAATTAATTAACTTAATAATCCAAATATCGCATCACATTATTTTGCCACAGGATAAACATAAATTTCATTTACTTGCTAATCACCCGATTATGTTATGATCATGTAACCTGGTCATTTATAGTTATATTGTAGAACTTAAAGCATCTAATTATATCGATTTTTCTTAACATTACAAAATAATAATTTTCATATTTATCATGTGCACTTTTCACACATCAATTACCACCAAGAAATTGTATTCTAATTCCTCAATCTCCATTAATTTCAACTCTACCGTTCTTTATTCTTTCTTATACTATAATTTACATAGCATCATTTCATTCTTCAAGCCATACATGCTTATATGTAAAAAATGATATACTAATCCCTCTTTTCATTTCCTTTACTTCAATGCATGATTCTTTTTCTATAATTCAAAAATGAAACTCAATAGCGTTTTGTAGACTTACTTCATTCATATCATTTGTACTTAATTTACATAAATGCACAAATCCAATAATTCTTTTCCTTCAACAACAATTTATCCCACAATAAATAGTCTTCTTGAAGTCTATCCATACCTTTCTCACATTACTTATAATCAAATAGCCCATAAATAATCAAAATGATCGGAGCTACATAAATGTCATTTTTCTCAATGTATAACATACATAATAACACATTATTCTCTACCAATCAATATTTGATATAATATTATCATTTATCCTCCACAAGATTCTTGTCATATATATAGATATACATCTCTGTAATTTCTATCATCCTCCCATGTGAGTGGCTACAAATCACTCTATTCTTCGACGATGCTAATGATCATTTAGCTTCCCAAGATAATTAAGATTTCTCACATAATTGTCATCAATTACACATAATATCATTCCATATGGTTTCATTGTTTCTGTCATGAACAAGATTTCTTACTATATCTCCACATCTTAATTTTCTAATACATGCATTTTCTTCTATATACTAAATATGGTTGCAAATTCCCACAATAATTATCATAATACTTCAATCATTTAACTTACAAAGCAATCATGATTTCAACTCATAATGTCACCAACTATACATATATCAACATTAGACAATACTTATCATCCAAGGCATCTATAAGACATTTCCTCTACTAGTCATAAAAGAACCTCATAACTTAATAAATCCCATTACCGAGAAAAGTTATACTCTTTGGATATATAGCGCAATTATTAATATATTTGAGAAAATATTACATGGCCCCAACATGACAACTCTAACAACTCTCATTACAATCGGATAATTCTTAATAACATCCTAATACTTATTATGCTCAAATCAATAGAGGTCCTTGTTTCTTAGGGTAACATGAGTTTCAAATGCCACACTGGAGCCTATGAGTTCTGCCACCACGCCACGACTAACAAATTCAATGACCTACTATACTGAAAAAGAAATTCATGAATTACTCAAGCTTAACAACCACTGAACCATGCTCTGATACCAATTGACACGGCCTGTCCCAAATCACCTTAGTGGACTCGACACGTGTCATGCACCGATTGTAGATACAAGCTAAACGCTGGACTCACCACCAAGGCAATTTTGACTTGCTTGACCAAAAAATATTTTTAACAGAATTTTGACAGAATTTTCCCTGAAATACGAACTAAAACCACCTGAACAATAACCAATTTTCCTCAAATCAATGCCTATAATATAAATCAGGATACGCCAATCCCTCAAAATACAAACTATTCAAATAAAATGCTAACAAATCAATATTTACTTGCTTTACAACCAACAGTCCTCAAATATACTAAAGATATCAAATATCTAATTCGCCCATAATGAACTTTTCTGATTTAAACTACATGTATCCCAAAAGAACATGTAATGTATAATCTGATAAAGGATATCATAAAACCTATGACGCGTGGCTCAATTCGGTGGTTCGACCGGCTCCAAAGTTGCTGAATTCGTCTGCTTTTTGTCTGATAAAGAAAAGGGTGTATATATATATATATATGAGCTTAAGGCTCAGTAAGTGAATAATTTGCAAATAAGTAAACTTTTCTCATTTATGCATATTTTTTTGAAAATTCTTGCACTACTAAAACTTCTAAAAATTCTGAAAACTAGTAGCACTTTTAAAATTGAAACATGATTGGATCATAAAATTCTTTATTCTTTATTCTAGTTCAACAATTGTAAAATATAACGAATATAAATAATCTTAAATCCATGAAAATCTGTGAAATATTGATGTTGTTCAATTCTATAAGTAGGAAGCTTTATTATGAGAACTGAATAGACTGAATTCTATAACCTGAAATCTGATAAACTATAAAAATACTGAAAAATCACACCAAAAATGTACCCAATGAATAGCCTTACTCATGTACAGAGTAATCTTGATGTACAAGGCAAAATCATTCAAATCTGATAATCTGGTAATCTGATCATACGTACGTAGAGCTGCCCTAAAGGCTAATCACCATAGTACACGGCCCAAAGCTTATAGTGTACAAGAGTGGGTCCCAAAGACCTCTGATAATCTGGTCATACACTATGGAAACACATTCATAATAGTGCAGAGCGGGCAAAATCATCATAACTGGTCATACACTGTGGAAACACATTCATACTAGTGCAGACTGAGGTAAAATCACTTGGGTACTTTCTGGTGATTTTTAGAAATAACTTTAGATATACTGAAACATGTAATACAAATGGAACATGCTATTGAAATGATTTAATTGAACTGAATTTAATTTTAAAAACAACTGATTATAAATCCACTTTATTCTAAAAATCATGCCGTCAAATCTGAAAAAGAAAATTTTCTAATCTAACGTAAATTTAATAAATAAATAATTTCAGAAAAATAAGTTTTATATTCACTCACTCTAAACAAGCTACTAGTTATGATAGTCGACAAGTTTTTCCCATCTCTTCGCCACCACCTGAAAGGCAATGTAAACTAATTTAACCACTATCCTTCTAAGTAGTTTTAAATATTGATGATCGAATCTAAAACTTGATTTCTCGATACTTGAATAATTTTCCCCCAATTTCCCTTAATCACTTTAAGCTAATTCCACTCTCTAGTCCACTATCTAATAGCTAATTCATAACAATAACCTTTATTCTAATCATGAGAATAATTATCCCATCTTCCAATCTAGCAAAACTAATAACCATAATTCAACCAATTAAATTTACATTTTGTTCCATAAAACCATTCTTCCAAGTGAATATTCGTGATAACTGTCATTTTCCCAAACTATCTTTACTCTAGAATCTAATTAAAATTCTAGGGTTTAACAAAAATGGTATAACTTAGCTTGTATATACACAACCCCTATAAATAATTTAGTCCAATACGTAGGCTTTAACATTTGTCATATATCTTCATTCAAACCTTTAGAATCTGAAAATCAAATGTTTGACAAAAACGATACTAAAGTTCCACAATATTGAATTATGACACCAAATTCTGTATATTGAAAACTGTCACCAAAATATGGACAGAAATAACACTTTTCTGGGAAATTTTCAAAAATAGCATTTTCATTACATAACCAGAATTTTTTTTTAGGAAAATGGAGAATTTCAACATCAAATCCTTAATTTAAGTGTTTAACATCATATAGTCCCAAAAATTTCAAAGCATATGTATTTCTTTCACAAACCCATCTCAAATTCCACTTTCTTCAACACTAATTGACAATTACATATTTCTTTGCCATAATTTAGTTATAACCTCAAATACATATTCATAATCTTTAATTCTTGTCACACTTTAAACCTGAGTAGTTGTTTACAAACCTTAAATTCAAGAATTATTTCCCACAAATACATCTTTTATTTACCTGAAGAAATTAAGGAAGAACTTTAAGGACCATGTTGGTATTGCCATCATTTTTTTTCCTCTTCCTTCTTCTTCTTCCTTTTCTTCCTTTTTTTCTTTTTCTCTTTCTTTTGCCGATTTTTCCCCCTGTTTCTGCCCCCGTTTTCAGCTTCTTTATGTGTATGTATGTAATATGAAAAATGAAAGAAATGGCTTGCAAGGTGCCACTTGTAATCCACCAACTAAACCCTTTTTGCTATCAAGTCCTCCAAACTTCACATGATATCTTATTAAGTCATCTAACTTCTAATAATTAATAAGTATTTTCCCAAATTTAAATGATGTCCATCTCAAACATTCATATATCTTAAATCATAAAATGAACCCCAATAAAATAATTAATTTCATTTAAGTCCCTAATTGACCTTGGCTTTGACTAGTCGAACCTTTGACTTTGAATAAATATTATTGACTTTTGACTAGTATGAAATGGGGTGTAACATTTGATATATTAGATTTTGCTAATTATGATTTTATATAGGCATCTTGGCCACCCTTTATACTCAGTAGACAATTGCGACTTGAAAAATCATAATTCTAAACCCTAGAATTCTTTTGAGCTGTATTTAAATGTGATACACGGTTCACTTTATTGGATTAGCTGCTACGATAATTGGAGTGTTTAATTGATCTTTAGTCTGTTACGAGTATATAACATCAATTTCGCTTGGCGTACAGAATACTCGTTCACAGAAGTCTTACATATGATGTGGCGAGAATGACTTCACTTAAAAAAAGAAAAGGAAAGGGGAAATGTTGCTATTCAGATAACGAAGGCAGCTCTAAATCTTCGCTCTTAAATTCGCCCTAATTGAAACAAAACTCTTCCCAACCTCTTCATTTCCATCACCACCTTCCCTTACTAATGATGGCAAATCAGCTCCATCTCCGGCCCAACGACGAAGTCCATGAAGAAGAAAAATTGTGACCCATGCGCAGATTTGTCGACATCGGAGAAGTTCGAACCTTGCTCCAATCTTCAACCGCTACGAAGTGACCACCACGCCCATCTGAAGAAGACACCCGTTTTGGTCTATACATTTGAGGTATGTGCTTCACGTTTATTATCTGATTGTAGGCAGAAATTCCTTGCACAACCACGAGTTCACCGAACTAAACTGTAGACAACACTTTGCTAAAAAGAATAGAAGGATTTAAATGGTTATTTATTGTTTGTGTGATTAAAAGTTGAAGAACACAGGGGAATGATTAGAGAAATCAAATATTGTTATAGAACTGTAAATTAATGGATTGAAATATTCGAAATTGAAGACAGATGGGATTGACAGATTGAACTTGCTAAGTTATGCAATATGCTGTGGTCTGTCGAATTCTTCTACATACTGTATTTTGTTTTTAATTTTGCAATTTCACTTCTATTTCTCTTGTTATTTCTTTAGCTTGATAGTTTTTTGTTGTAGATATGCCTTCATATTTACTGGTCCATGATTAATGATTGGATTAAAAGAAGAAAACATAGAGAAATTGCTTGAACAAATGCATGCTTCTGTCTAAACTCGAACAAAGAGCAGAGTCGTCTTAATGAGGTGGTTGTAACTCGTAATCCTGGACCTGGCAATTTAATTACGGTGCTAATGTTTATGTTACTAATTACAGTTTATTACATGAGTTAGGAATTTTGTTTGCGTGGTTGTCGACCATCTCATCATGGGAGGAAGGAATGTTGGAATATGTCACAGTTGTCGAAGCAAGTGGCACTCATTCTGTGAATGCATGATAAAACGTCGTTGCCCATGGTGTCCACATGGATTTCAGAAATGCTTCGAGGTTGATAAACAGACATGTAACAAAGGGTGATTATTCAACACTTTTAGTAACAACTGTGGATATTTCAATTGGGTGGATGAAGGAGAATCAAGTGAACAATGTAGTGACGTCAACGAAGTGATAACTGTTGCGGGGAATGAGGAAGTTCAAGACTTGCCAAGGATCCTCGAAACTCTAGCCCGAATAACTGAGACACGAGACGTTGATGTGTCACTACTGTAAGTGACATTTCACAAGGGAAAAGGATGCTTGGAATCGGATGGGAAACAAAAAGGACCGGCTTGATTATTATTATTTTAGTCAACAGGTTGTTCGGGTTATATATGTAATTTAAAGACTTGTGTAGCGCTACTATATATTTTGTATGCCATTAGAATTTATGTTAAATGCATCTTATGTTTCTTCATTACATTTTGTGAATTCTATATGTTCGTTCGTAAACGATGAATGGTAGACATAAGCGGCTTATGTTAGCAACAATGAAATTAGTGGAACGGTCAAGATAATTCGAATTGGAAATATACTTCATTGAGCAATTGGCGGAAAGTTATTTTTCTCGGCATCTTTAAGTATACATTTTTCTCGGACATGACACAATTCGAATACTAAACTCGGTATCATTTTAGACTTGTTCATATTCCTAAATGTCTATGGGAATAGGCAAAAGAGAGCTATAAATAAAGCAAAAACACAAACATAATGAAACAAGATTCTTGTATAAATGCATAGAATTAATTAAAATACACCCCAATGTTTTGTTGTTTAAATCTGAACTGATAAAACAAAAGATTATGTTGATCACTAGTACTACAAGTACTTTGATTCTTGATTGTCTTTATGGCTTGCAACCAGCATGAGTTGAAGTCCATTTTGCTCTACACGCATAGCAGAATTCAAAGCTACATCTGTGGCATCCCGATAAGAAATGTAAACAATTCCCCTGTTAATGCTTCATTTAATGCTGGAATGAGAAAAAAAAGATTAAATTCTGCCACAATGCAACAAAGATGCACAAAGATTAAATTCTACACCCACCTGCCACAACAACCGTATTATTTGATGAATTCTCTCTTGCTATATCCTGTTGAAGAATAGAATAAAAACATTTGTGATTTGTTTCACTACCCAGTTGTCCCTTGTTAAGAGTGGCATATATTTTCCCCCTTTTGTATACCCATATCTTCGAAAGGGAAATGAAAAGATTACTTCGATGTCATTGTTTAAACCATTAATTCTGTAAAAACATATAGTAATTAGAAATAACTAATTAGTTTTGCAAACATAACAAATCACTAATTCGGTCCACCATCTGCAAAACCCCCACTTTGTCCATAAAAAAATGCTCAATACAAAGATACGAAATACAAAACTAGAGGCATACCATTCACCTGCAAAACCCCCATCTCATACCATTTTAATTTTGGCCATGGAAAAAACTTCCCTCCTCCACCACCACCTATAAGTCCCCCAACCTAATTTTGTCCAGAAAAATGGTAACAATCTTCTCCCACCCACCTGTAAAACCCCCATTTTCTAATTCTGGCCGAAATTATAAAAAAATGTTGTGCTAGTAATCCAAACTAATTAAAATTGAGCATGGTGAAAAGCATTCCTTGCATAGTTACTAAATAAATAGGGGATACAGAAACATCCAAGTGGCTGTAATTTACCTCTAATCTTGCTTGCATGTAGATACTTCCATTCAACACACACTAATAAAATATGTTCGATACTATAAATTAAAGATAAACCAAATGCAGCAATGAAATTAATAACACAATTCCCTCACGTACTAGTGTAGCAAAAAAGCGGACTACTATTTCATAGGACTTGAGAGCTGATGATTGCATCCATGTCTTTCTTATCATCATTCGTTATGCAAAATGATCAATGGCAAAGACGTAGCATACGCTCAAAATTTTTTACCACAGACTATTGTTCACATTCATAAGGTTGGACCACCTTGTGGCGGCATAGGCATATAGTAGTAAGGAAATGGATGACCTATCAAATAGTAGAAAAATTAGTACATGTATTTGAAGAAGTCATATAGAAATGTAGTAAATTAACCTCATCATCACATTATGGATGGAATATAACACTTGTTGGTAATAGAGGGAGTGCATCTGATGTTGGCAAGGGTCGTGTACAGGTAAAGCTTTCGGCATCGCCATACATAAACAAAGAACGTAAATAACACCTAAAACAAATAGTTAAATTATATGATGGTACTCAGCAACAATAGTTGTGAATAAGAGAACGGTGTTTACGTCGAAGATTGTTGTTGCGACGCTACAAATTCAGGTGGAGTCTCCTCAGTATTATTGTGCCTTTGTCTCGGCCTCTTCTCCTTGCTCGTCGTCGAACTTGCCTACATTTAGAATATAATGAAATTAGAACATGCAATTCATGGCCGTAGAAGAATATAGACATGGAAGGATGAACAACTCCCTAATTTCTTTAACTCCAACGGACTTTTTCTCCGAAGTCTCCGAAGTGCCCCTTTTTTCTTTGCAACATTGGGATCCCGTATGTTTTGGTTGTAGTAGTTTGCGAAGGAGTACAGTGAGAAACAATATTACTTGCACTACACGACTTTGTAGACTTAAGCTCATTCGCTTGTACTTTTATCCAGTCCAATATTGTACGTGTCCGACACTCATCATCTACAGCAAGGCCAGCCACCTCCGTAAAAGCTTTACACATACCATCATACCTCAACTGTTCGAGAGTTCTGACCAGACCGTCATAATTCACTGCAACCCTCATGTATGCTCTGCTAACACTCTCTTCCATCTTCGTAGTGTGTAATGCTCAGAAAACTGTATGACGTCATTACGAATCAACATCGCAATCGCATGTCTACAAACAATGCCTCAAAATTCGAACAAGTGACAGCTGCATATAAACTCAGATGTCTCTCTCTCGAATGAGATAAAAAAAAATTCTTCTTCCGATGCTCATAATAGAAGACATCCTCACGTACCTCATACGTGGTCCCTGAAGATCCCTCCTTTTTCAATATGAGATCACAATATACCTTACTCTTGAATTCTTCTTGAACTTCTTTAAATTTTGAAATAGTATACACTGATTGAAAATGCTTTTCGATTTCATAATTCGTGGCACACGGTACAGTTTGTGAGTTTGATTTGAAATCAGCTTGAAACTCCTTTCGACCTTAGTTTGACTTGAAATCAGCTTGAAACTCCTTTTCGACCTTACTTCTGAGTGCTCGTTCATATTGTTCCACAAACTGCTTCAGAGAGGTCTTCGAATGGACATAACCGTCGAATAACGCATTCATACTCTCACTTCGCTGTATTGTGGACATCCCTGCCCAAAAAGCCGATTTCAAAAAGTGAGGCTCCTAATGACCTCTATTAGCATACAACCTTGACAACCATTCATTATCCATCAACTCATATGTCTCGATCATCTCTTTCCAACCTATTTCTAATTCTTCAATATTCTGTGAATCATACACCAACTGATGTATAGTCGAAAATATGGAAGCCTTATCAACATGGTACCCAAACTTCTCCTGCAACTTCTTCAAAATGTGCCACAAACACCACCTATGCTTTGTATCTAGGAAAATGATCCCAATAGCATTTTGCATGGCCTTATCTTGATCAGTAACTATTCCACGAGGAGCTCTACCATGCATGCACTCAAGCCATGTCCTGATCAGCCAGACAAAGGTATTCGTGTTGTCATTCAATAACAATCCACAACTGAACAAAGTTGATTGACTGTGATGATTTACACCAACAAAAGATACGAATGTGACAGTATCTCCAAACTCCATATATGCATGCCTATACTTATTATCAGACCAAAACACGTTCTTTAGGCGAGACTCGTCGTCTACCTCCATACTGAAGTAAAAACCTGAGCATCGTGCTTGCATTTTTGAAAAATAACTTTGTATTGCGGCCGCATCTCCTTCCCCAAGTCGCAGTCACCTCACTTGTTCAATATAATTGCAACAGTCTTTTTCCACACACGTATATTCTCATATCCCCCGCTTCAACAACTGCGGAGTTGAGACTTTTGTGTAACGGAATTCCTGCGAAATCATTCACTTCAAGTTTCCATTTCACAGTTGCACTCAACTCTCTATTGCATTGGTACAACCTAGACATGGAAAGGCTAGTTCTATGGTTATGGTCAAGGTGGACAGTAATAATTCTCCACATTCCATGACTATTCGAAGAAGTAGAGATCCTTGCTTTACAATCTATTTGACTAATTGGTTGTGGATTTAAAGAGCCGCTTGCATTATTCGATCTTCGATCTTCACAACTACATGTGAAGGTCGCATATTTCAATTGTCCATCATCCCCCTTTTTTGAGTTTCTTTTTCGAACTGAAAAACCAACATCATAGGCATACCTCTTGTAGAAGGCATACAATTCTTTATCATCGTTGAACATTATACACACTTCAGGTACAATCGGCCCATTTTGTCCTAGTGTTTCATCTTCCACCCCGACAACATTCTCTGCATCATTATCATTATCGAATTCTAGAAGAAGTTCCTCTTTTTCGAATTCTGAAACAAGTTCGTCATTTCCTGTTTCCATCATTTCCTATGCTGCAATTAAGAGGGCAAATATCATATTTTACACTCTTATCACACCCCCAACTTGCTTATTGATAGTCCCTAGTAATTCAATGCAGAACAAGTTATTAGACTGTGATACAAATGAAATCATTAAGTTCCAACTTAACTGCAATTCATGCTCTTTTCAAACTCAACACGACAAGAACTTAACAATGCCATGATCATCAAGATATCCAAAACACTTGTCAAATGTGTGAGTGTGTGTCAAGTCATAGTCATCTTACCTCCAACCCTAACAAATGCAACACAAGTATGTCTCGAGCTGAAGGTTCAGCTCCACAATTCACGGGTATCAAAGTGTTTAGTGTGGTTTTCTCTCTATGGAGCTGAGAAAGGGTATACACTCATAAAAAGAGGCTTGAATGTTTATGAATAAGCAACAAGCAAACATTGATCTTATGATAGGCCTACTGTCAAATGAGAATTCATCACTTTCTTACCACAATCATACTTGGAATCGAAATAGTCAATGTGAAGAGTTGTAATGTGGTTTGGGTTAGGTTATATGAAAATGAGGATATAAAGATTCAAAGACTTCCAAGCATGTAGCTAGGCATCTCATCAAGCATCTCGATAGATTACATCTTTCGATAAATATACTCTTTTAATTTTTAACCCCAAAAATAAATAATTTTTTTTTTTTTTTTTTTTTTTTTTTTTTTTTTTTTTTTTTAATTTTTTAGGGGTGTTTTGCTTGAGCACATACTAACTCTTATCATTTTCTTACTTCTATTTTTCACAAGTAAGCATTCAATACCTACTACACGTTTGGAAGTAAAAGGTTGGGTAAATACGTGGACAGACTATACTCCAATGTAGAGAAGTATGTATCACATGAGTGTATGAAGAAAATGCTATACATGTGTGTATGGCTCAACATGGCTACTAGGGATTGTAATTACTGAAAAAGAATGCTTGAAAGGCTTATATGTTAATCCTAAATTGACCTTCATCATTTCCCAAGTAATTTACCATCTTACCACAAATCATATATATTCTTAAAAGAGTTTTCAATTCATAAAATCAATGAATGCTCATTGCTATTTTAGTGCAAGGTGGCTCTTGATCCTCACTAACCCTTACAAGAAAGCTTCAACAAGAAACTCCTCTAGCTACATGTGTTAAACCACTATCTTACCATAAGATTTGTGTGCACAAAATGATTCAGCAAATGTCTCAACATCTAGACTTTCATAAACAACATTAATTCCTAGTGGCATATATTGTCATTCAAGAACATGTAGCGAATTAGGGATTTAAAAAAAATAATTTGGACGAAGATTCTATGTAAATCATGCAATTCACAACAAAATTTAAATTAAACTCTCTCCTAACTAAACATTGCATTGTCCTCAATGCAAAAATATGTCTGCCAAATAAAGGTAAGGAAAGATGTCACCTGAGTACCAAAGTGAATCACATGAGTTGAAGTATAAGAAGTCTGAAAGTTTTCAATGGAAAGAGTGATGCAGAAAATAAAAATAAAAGGAATGCAATGAATAATGTATGGACTAAACCTAGAGAGAATGCATAAATGAAAATAAAAAGAAAGAGAAGAGAACGAACTCCCCTTGGGTTGCCTCTCAAACAATGCTTTTGTTTATTGTCGTTGACTCGACCCAATATTGCCTTCTTCAACCCACATCCAACCAGGGCATTGTCAACCTTTAGCGCATTGCATCAAACTCATTGGAAGTAGTCACCGGTGGAGTCGCATAATCTGGAAAATCATTAAAAGCAGCATAAATATCAGCATATTCCCCATTATGATACCTTGCAGGAATTTCATAATTTAAAAAGAAAGAATCTAAAGGGTCGGGGTCAATAAGCGCATGTGCTTCCTCCTCAACGAGTGCATCAATCATGTATGTTTAATGACACTCATCATCTTTCTCAAACTGTTTCATGATGTGAAAGATGTTGACGCAAGGTCATGTTCCCAAAAGATAGCTTCATCAAACAATTCTTGCAATTGATAAGAGCATTAGCTATAGCGAGAAAAGATCTACCAAGAATAATGGGAATCTTGGAGTTAACATTCACATCTACTTTTACATCCAAAACCAAAAAATCCACAAGGTAGCAAAATTTGTCAATCTGTACTAGTACATCCTCAACTACCCCCTACGTCTAATAATGGATCTGTCAGCCAATTGTAGGACTACTGTAGTAGGTTTGATCTCACCTAGACCTAACGTTGAGTATATAGCATAAGGCATTATGTTGGCAATAGCCCCTAAGTCGAGGAGAGCTTGTGCAATCTCACGGTTCCCTATGATACAAGAAACAGTAGGACAACCTGGGTCCTTATACTTTAGCAGGACTCTTTGTTCAATTACTGCACTCACATGTTCAGTCAAGAAAGCAGTTTTCTTGACATAGTGCTTTATTTTTACAGTACACAAGTCCTTAAGGACTTTAACATATGTGGGGACCTGGGAAATCACGCGCAAGAGAGGTAGATTGACTTTTACTTGCTTGTGGTGCTCCAGGATTTCACTGTGTTGACTAGTAGATTTTGAGGTCGACTTGAGGGCTTGAGGAAAGGGCACCATAGACAGATTTTTCACTACCTCCTCACTAGGGGTGCTCTCTTCCATGCTACTGGGATCCTTCTCACTTTCCCTATGTTTGGGGATTGGTTCTATGACTTTTCCAAATCTAGTGGTTATGGCATTCACTTCCTTTAAGTTGGTCTCTCCTGATCCTGAAGTTTGTGCCACGTGTTGCCTCCTACGGTTCGATTGAGCTTGCCCTGGGCCGTCTTTCCTACAGCTAACGCATTAGTTAGTTTGGACATATGAGATTTTATTTCCTTGTTTTCTTCAACAATTTGGATGATCATAGCATTAAACTTTTGGTTAGTCTTACTATGTGCCTTTATAAATGCATGTAGAGTGTCTTCTAAAGAGTTCCTAGAGGACGTAGGCTGATATGAAGGTACAGTGTGAGCTTTATTTGGCTGGCCTTCAGATTTCTAGTTGAGATTGGGGTGATTCTGCCACTCCGAATTGTATGTTTCAGAAAAGAGAGAATAAGGCTTTTGGTATGTGCCTAAGGCATTGCAATGCTTCTCATAAACTCCCCTCATCTCAGCGTAAGGAACGCACTCTTGTGCTGGATGATCAGTTCCACCACAAACAAAATTCAGTCCTAAAGATTCAACATAGGATGCATTCTGTGTAGGCTTTGAATCCCTAGCAAGTAAGATTTTGAGTTCTTTAGTGAGGGCATCTACCTTGGCTCTAAGGTCATCATCCTCTCTAAGATGATAAATATCAGTGCTATTCAGGTTTTCAGTGGGTCGTGACCTATTAGTACTCTCGTGGCACTAGGTCCAGTCTAGGTATGGGCTTTTTCAGCTAAGTCATCTAGGTAGTCTATGGCCTCATCCGGATCTTTTTGCAAAAATTTCCCATTACACATTATTTCAACAAATTGACGTTCCCTAGGTAATAATCCATCATAGAAATAACTTACAATGCCCCAACTTTCATAACCATGGTGGGGCAGAGGGCTTGTAATTCTTTGTATCTTTCCCATGCTTGATATAAAGTTTTACTCTCCTTTTGAGTAAAAGAAGATATTTACTTTTTCATTGTGGTTGTTTTATGGTAGGGAAAGTACTTGTCAAAGATTGCTTGAGTCATTTCAGCCCAAGTCCCAATCGAGCGTGGTCTCAATAAATATAGCTAGCTTTTTGCTCTTTCTTTAAGAGAGAAATGAAAAAATTTAAGTCTCTTTGCATCCACTGTACCACATTGATTGTGAAAACTCGTAATTACCTCTTCAAATTCTCTAATATGCACGTATGGATTTTCATTTTCAAGACCGTGAAAGGTGGGAAGAAGTTGGATCATTCTCTTTTTAAGGTTCATACGTGGCATATTAGGTGAAAATATGATGCATGACGATGTAGATGTGCGTGTGAGATGGAGATACCGTCTCATATCTTTAAAATCCGGTAAGAGCTCATATCATATTGTTGTACCGGAATGGCCATATCATTCACATCATAACATATCATATCATAACTTCAACTTTCATGAGTATAAAATTCATCAGCGTGAAAAAAATATTTAAATGGGACATAAAAATACTGCACATCATATCCTACCTTATTAGATCGTTAAAATTTTTGGATGACAAAACTCAAGAAATCACGCTCCAAAAATCCTTCTCGCTGCTTCAAGAATTTATATTGTTTGAAATTGACTTCCGATTTTAAATTCCAATACCACAGGTATAAGTATCTATAAACCCTTTTTTTTAAGGTATAAAGTAATATTCCTTTTATACTGCATAAATATGGAGTCTGTAATTTACCTAATTTCAACACTCTTCTTTCTCTACAACTGTGTGCTTATACATATGTCTTCTTTTGATATACATCTATAAATATATACCACATGATCTAGTCTAACAAAGTGGGTGTGTAGTTGAGGATACGTGTAGTAGTAGGATAGGAGTATGGGTAAATTTAGGAAACAAACTTCTTGAAATAAAATAATTGATCAAATCTTGTCAACCAACTTTATCACTGAACAAGCAATACCTCTCCCACACGTGGCCAACAAATTGAAACTAGAATAAAAATACATTCTCTCTCTCTCTCTCTCTCTCTCTCTCTCTCTCTCTCTCTCTCTCTTCTTATATATATATATATATATATAATTGTAAAGCTATATCTTTCGACCTCGATGATTTGGGCTCCACTAATTCAAATTAATTTTTTCTCGAGCCTAACATGCATGATTAATTACGACCTATCCAACGAGCCCAATATTCATATACTTATTATCGCTCCAATAGTATGTACATTTTAAGTCAAATAAAATCGAAATTTACTTTATATATAATTTAGTCCCAAAACTTTCAAAACATTAAAATATAGTATACAAAAAAAAAATCAAATTCTAATCTACGAAATCTTGAGACATTACAATCTCCCCTCCTTAAAATATTTTCGTCCTCAAAAATTTACCTTAGCCAATCGAAGAGCTCTGGATACTTAGTTCTAAGCTCTTCTTCCTTCTCCCATGTTGACTCTTCTCGTCCATGATTTTGCCATTGTACTTTGATCAGGGGAACTTCTCTGTTTCTGAGTTGGTGTACTTTTCTTTCCAGAATCATCGTTGGGATTTCTTCATATGATAGATCTTTTTGTACCTCAAAAGTTTGGTAACTTACCACATGATTGGGATCATGAACATATTTTCTGAGCATCGAAACACAGAATACATTATGCACTGCTGCAAGTTCAGGTGGTAAGGCAAGTCGGCAAGCTACAACACCAATCCTTTCAAGAATCTCGAAAGATCCAATAAAACGTGGTCTCAACTTCCATTTCTTTCCAAATCTCAATACACCCTTCATTGGTGCTACCTTTAGAAAAACCTTGTCACCCACTTGAAATTCTAAATTCTTTCTTCTACTGTCAGCATAACTTTTCTGACGGTCTTGTGCTGCCTTTATTCTTGTTCTGATTTTATCAACCGCCTCAACTGTTCGTTCAATGATTTCAGGACCCAAAATTCTGTTCTCTGTGACCTCGTCCCAATGGATAGAGAATATGCACTTTCTACCATAAAGAGCTTCATATGGGGCCATACCTATAGTGCTTTGAAAACTATTGTTGTAAGCAAACTCTACTAAAGGTAGGTGTGTTTCCCAACTACCACCAAGATCCAGAACACATGCTCTCAACATATCTTCCAAAGTTTGAATAGTTCTTTTTGATTGTCCATCCGTCTGAGGATGATAAGCAGTGCTAAACTTCAGTTTCGTCCCCATGGCTGTCTGCAAACTTTTTCAAAATTTAGATGTGAACCTTGGGTCTCTATCTGAAACAATGGTGACTGGAATTCCATGCAATCTGACTATCTCTTTGATGTATAACCGTGCGAGCTGTTCCATGTTGAAGTTTACTTTGATGGGTAGAAAATGGGCTGACTTTGTTAGACGATCCACCACTACCCAAATAGCATTGTGACCTATGCTGACCTCGGGAGGCCTACCACAAAGTCCATCGTTATGTGTTCCCACTTCCATTCTGGAATATCCAACGGTTTCAGTAGCCCTGATGGCCTTTGATGTTCTGCCTTGACCTGTTGACAGATAATACATTTTTCAACGAATAGACCAATTCCTCTCTTCATGTTTCTCCACCAAAATGTATCTCGAAGATCTCGATACATTTTCGTACCACCAGGATGTGCCGAATACGGGGTAGAGTGAGCCTCTTCCAATATCTCATTTCTTATACTTTCATCTTTAGGGACACACAACCTTCCTTTAAAAGTCAATACTTTATCTGCAGATACCTTGAATTCTATACGCTCGTTTGTACCAATCTCAGCTTTAATCTTCTGTAAAAACAGATCCTTATCCTGTGCTTCTTTAATTCGATCCCGAAGAGTGGGTTGAATCATAAATGCTCTTATTCTTGCTGTCGTCTGAGTTGGCGGTGTGATAACTTCCAATCTTAGTTTCTCAAAGTCCCTTATCAAGTGTTCCTGCACCGTAGTTAAAACTGCTAACTGCCTTCCCGTCTTTCTGCTTAAGGCATCTGCAACTACATTAACCTTACCCGGATGGTAATGAATTGTGCAGTCATAATCTTTCACTAACTCCAACCATCTCCTCTGCCTCATATTCAGTTCCTTCTGTGTGAAAAAGTATTTAAGACTCTTGTGGTTTGTATAAATTTCACACTTCCCACCATAGAGATAATGATGCCATATCTTTAAGGCGTGAACTACTGCTGCAAGCTCCAAGTCGTGTGTTGGATATTTTTGTTCGTACTGCTTCAACTGTCTCGAGGCGTAAGCAACCACTTTTCCATGTTGCATCAGTACACAGCCTAAACCCCGTTTGGAGGCATCACTGTAAATCACAAATCCATCAGAGCCATCTGGTATCGTCAATACAGGAGCTGAAACTAGTCTCTGCTTGAGTTCTTGAAAACATTTCTCACATTTTTCTATCCACTGAAACTTCACCCCCTTTCCTGTCAGCTGAGTCATTGGCCCTGCTATTTTTGAGAAGCCTTCAATGAATCTTCTATAATAACAAGCCAATCCCAAGAAACTGCGAACTTCACCCACACTGCTCAGCCTTGTCCAATTTGTTAATGCTTCTACTTTTGTAGGATCTACTTCGATTCCTTGGGCGGTGACCACATGACCAAGGAAACCTACACGATCAAGCTAAAATTCACACTTCTTGAATTTGGCATATAATTTCTCATTCTTCAAGGTTTCAAGTACTACTTGGAGTTGTTCCTCATGCTATTTCTTGTCTTTGGAGTACACGAGTATGTCATCAATAAATACTATGACGAATTGGTCTAAGTATTGATGAAATGCTCTTTTCATGAGATCCATAAATACAGCTGGAGCATTGGTCAAACCAAAAGGCATGACAGTGAATTCATAGTGTCCATAATGAGTCCTGAAAGCAGTTTTTGGTATATCGCTTGCCCTGATTTTTAGTTGATGACACCCTGACCTCAAGTCGATCTTTGAAAACACTGTAGCACCCTTTAACTGGTCGAAAAAATCTTCTATTCTTGGCAGCGAGTACTTATTCTTTATGGTTAAATGGTTTAATTCCTGGTAGTCAATGCACATCCTCATACTTTCATCCTTCTTCTTCACAAAAAGTACAGGAGCTCCCTAAGGAGATACACTTGGTCGAATGAAACCTTTCTCCAACAACTCCTCTAATTGCAACTTCAATTCTTGAAGTTCTTTAGGTGCTATTCGGTATGGGGCCTTGGATACTGGTGCTGCTCCGGGAACTAAATCAATTGTAAATTCCACTTGCCTATCGTGTGGAATGCCTGGTAAATCTTCTGGAAATATATATGCAAAATCTCGCACAATGTTAATACCATTAACAGCCATTTCTGGATGTTGGGGACTGGTGACATTAACTAGAAATCCTTGAGATGACTCCTTTTTCAACGTCTTTTCCGCTTGAATAGCCGATACAAGACGAGGCAAAGACTTGAACTTTGCTCCGAAGAAACGAAATTCTTCCTCTCCCGGTATGTGAAACAATACTTCTTTCTCGTGACATCGAATGGTCGCGTGATTAAGCCCTAACCAATCCATTCCCAAGATAACGTCAAAATCTTTCATCTCCAAAAGGTATAAGTCTGCTTGTAATATTTTCCCATCAATCTCTAACTTTATAGCCTTAGTCATCTGATTTGTACAAAGAGTTCTTCCTAAAGGAATGCTAACCTCTAATTCACAATTCGTTTTCATACATGCAAAGTTTGACCTAGCGGCGAATGATGCAGAGATAAAAGAATTGGTTGCCCCTGAATTAAAAAATACATAAGCAAGTACATCAGATAATAACAGAATACATGTTTTTGTAATTATAATGTTAGACTAACAACCAAATGACATAGATAAAACAATGTATGGTCCTAGGTAAAAGAACATAAGCATGTATGTTGAAAATATTAATATTAAAATACCTGCTATTACATTCGGATCCTGCTCGGCCTCATGCTAATTCAGTGCAAAAACTCGAGCCTTTGCTTTCTTATTATTGTCTTGATCATCGTCCTTCTTCTTTGGAGGCTCTGTGTAGTTTAGAGCAATGGGTCTGGGCTTACCACACCGGAAACACATGTTCTTCCCAAGTAAACATTCACCCCTGTGGAGTTTATTACACTTAGGACAGGGTGTAATACTCCCACTCGTCCCACCAATACGAATTTCTGTGCTTGGCCTTTTATTTTGCCAGTTACGTCTATTCTTGTTCTAATCACTCCACTTTCTTTTTCCCAACGACTCCCTGCTCTGCTGGGCATACTGTCCAAATGTTGTCCTTTGATATGAAATAGCATGGGCTCTCTCCAACATCTCACGATATGATGTAAAACGATGGGACATAATGATCATTCCGATCTCTAGGCGCAGTCCATTTTCAAACCTCCTAATCTTCTTAACTTCAGTATCCACAAAATGCGGGGCATATCTTGAGAGCTGCTCAAATTGCCTTTCGTAATCAGTAAGCTACATGTCTCCTTGCCTGAGCTGCAGAAACTCTGATTCCTTGAAGTCTCTCAAAGCCTGTGGGAAATATTTTGCCATTACTTCATCCTTAAACTGCTCCCAAGTCAAATTACATTGCTGCTCTTCTGTCCTAGTGCGTAAGATAGATTCCCACCAGTGACTAGCTACTCCAACAAACAAAAATTCTGCGCATAGCACTTTCTGTGCATCCGTACAAGCGATGTGTCGGAAGATGCGCTCCAGACCTCTAATCCACTCCTCAACAGCCAGTGGGTCAGAACCACCATCGAAAGTCGGAAGCTTGTACCTACGAAACTGCTTAACCATTGAGACAGCTCCCAGGACAAATGGAGGTGCATTTTGTTGTGGCGGTGCATTCTGTTGTGGCGGTGCTTGGCTTTGTCTGCTAAGTTCTTGTACCACCCGTGAGTAGGTGATGCCATTTCCTAAAATTTAATTTGAAGTTACCAGTCACATTCTAGTACTAAGTCTAACAAGTTATACTTATTTTATCATATGCATATCATAAATTTAACGAAAAAATAATCTTAAAAATTTAAAGATATGCAATTTAAAATATTTAAATTATGCAAAATGTCTAAGTACCTTAGAGTCATTGGAGAGTGGTTGATTGGTGGTCGTTGAGTGCCAAAGATCATTCATATATTTAATTACTTTAAATTATCATTATTGTTAAATTCATAAATTTTCATAAAAATATTAACATTTAACAAATTGCACAATGAAACAATTAAACATTTTATTACACGTAACATTTAAAATGTGTAAAATTCAATGTTTATATATATACTAGCAAATGCAATAAGTTTGACTAAACTTTTCTTATTATCATAATAATTAATTTTTAAGCTTGAATTCTTTAATTCTTAAAAAGGAAAGTTGGGCCGGTTACAAGTTTAATGATGCATTATTGACTTAATTCAAATAATTACATCTACCTAATAGTCTTCTTATATCATGTCTATTAATGGATTAATTAAAACCGACTAAACTTTTGAAACCTTGCCTATGTTGACAAAAAAAAAAAAGGAAATCATTTGGGATTTTTGGAAAAGTTATTTGAAATATCACTAATCAAGGAATCTTTAAAACTTTCTGTAGTTGCAATTTCATCATTTAGTTCGGGTGACATAGCATGTTAGAATCCAAATAAGACGGTGATTGAAAATCAGTAATAATTAATTTCATTGCTAGAAAATTAAAAATTATAAACATGTCATTTAATCCTATTTTATCTTTTGAGGCATTAACATCTTTTGCTCTCACTCTACATTCCTATTTGGTCACAATTTTTTTTTTTTTTTATTAAAACATTACTCAATTAAACAACTAACAATTAAATATTCATTACACGCGGCATTTAGAACACATACTTACATACATATACATATTTATATGTATTTTTCATTTAAAATAATTTCCAAAATTTATTTTATTTTATTTCATTTACTTATTTATTTTCATTATTATTATTATTATTTATATATATATATATTATTTTTTTTACACTGTTCACGTGAACAGTTCACGTGAATCCAGAAATCATTTTAATTTTTTTTTTAAAACCAAATTATGAGAATACATGTGGGTCTACAGGAATTTAAACTTATGCTTTGATGCCAAATTGTAACGACCCAAAATTTAAAAATTTAGAATCGTTACTAAAACATTTATTTCATAATTAAATAAATTATGTCAAATAATCTTTGGAAAACATAATTAATTGAACCATGATTCAAATATTAAATTTCAGATTTAACATGATAAAACTGAAATAACGCAAAGAAAAATAAATAAATAGAACTTTCTAATCATGTTACTCAAAATTTATTTATCTTGAATTCCATGATTTCTGGCATTACAACTCCACCGCATCGCTCGCCAACTAATGACCCGTTCTAATCTGCGAGGAGTATGAAAAATGATGAGTACATGGAAATACTTAGTAGGATATAAAAATTTATAGTGCGATCCTGTATAAAAATTTTAAAACATGCATAAAAAAAATCATACTGTCTCATATCTTTAAAATTCGGTAAGAGCTCATATCATATTGTTGTACCGGAATGGCCATTATATTCACATCATAACATATCATATCATAACTTCAACTTTCATGAGTATAAAATTCATTAGCGTGAAAAAAATATTTAAATGGGACATAAAAACACTGCACCTCATATCCTACCTTATTAGATCGTTAAAATTTTTGGATGCAAAACCCAAGAAGTCACGCTCCAAAAATCCTTCTCGCTGCTTCAAGAATTTATATTGTTTGAAATTGACTTCCAATTTTACATTCCAATACCACAGGTATAAGTATCTATAAACCCTTTTTTTAAGGTATAAAGTAATATTCCTTTTACACTGCATAAATATGGAGTCTGTAATTTACCTGATTTCAACACTCTTCTTTCTCTACAACCGTGTGCTTATACATATGTCTTCTTTTGATACACATCTATAAATATATCCCACATGATCTAATTTAACAAAGTGGGTGTGTAGTTGAGGATACGTGTAGTAGTAGGATAGGAGTATGGATAAATTTAGGAAACAAACTTTTTGAAATAAAATAATTGATCAAATCTTATCAACCAACTTTATCACCAAACAAACAATACCTCTACAACACGTGGCCAACAAATTGAAACTAGAATAAATAAAGTTTCTCTCTCTCTCTCTCTCTCTCTCTCTCTCTCTCTATATATATATATATATATATATATATAAAATAATTGATCAAGTCAACCAACTTTATCACTAAACAAGCAATACATCTATCACACGTGGCCAACAAATTGAAATTAGAATAAATAAAGTTTCTCTCTCTCTCTCTCTCTCTCTCTCTCTCTCTCTCTCTTCCTCTTCTTATATATATATATATATATATATTCAATCCTAACCTACCCAAGATTCTTCCTCCCTTTCACATGACTTGAGAGAAATTAAATTCATTAAATAATCAATTAAAATATAATTGTAAAGCTCTATCTTTCGACCACGATAATTTGGACTCCACTAATCCAAATTAACTTTTTCTCGAGCCTAACATGCATGATTAATTACGACCTATCCAACGAGTCCAATATTCATATACTTATTATCGCTCCAATAGTATGTACATTTTAAGCCAAATAAAATCGAAATTTACTTTATATATAATTTAGTCCCAAAACTTTCAGAACATTAAAATATAGTATACAAAAAAAAAATCAAATACTAATTTACAAAATTTTGGGACATTACATGGATTTCCTATAACATATACCCACTTTATCTATTGAAATCGGATTCTAAATCCACCTTATACATCAAGCATAAAATCGTAGATAATCACACCAATAGATAATTGAAATTCAAATTGAAATTTAACAATTAGGTTAATTTCACGATAGATAAAACATGATTAAATCTATGCGAAATATAGTAAAAGTTAAATCAATCTCACAACAGTGCTTGAAATTGAAATTCAATACATGCTTTAATTATTCGATGAAAAGAACATGATTAAATCCATGAAAATCTAGTATATATTAAACCAATCTCAAAACATATTTATAAGAATAAGAAATCCAAATCTTGAATTGTTTAGCAATGGAAATCATATTACAAGCATGAGAAACGTTGAAATAATCGATACCAATCGAGTTCTTCCCTTACTTCACCAAGGATTTCTAGCCTTCCATGGAGTTTCTTGACCCAAGATGAGAGAAAATTGATGTGGAGAGGAAGAATGGCGTTCTGGGTCAAGATTAGGGCTTAAAAACGTGTGCCAAACAAGTTTCCATAAGTGTCCGCGTTAAAATAGGAATCTGGGATTTCACCCTCGAAAAATACCCATGCGGCTGCATGCTTATAAGCCATGCGACCGCATAGTTCAACCAAAATGGCCCCAAAGTTCTCGGAAGGCATCCATGTGACCGCATGGTTGTCACCATTTCCTCAGTCGGATAGTTTTCAGTATTTTGATCATAACTTTCTCTGCCAATGTCCGATTGAGGTGATTCAAGTTGCATTGGAAAGCTAACACAAAGGGCTACAACTTTATTTCAGAAATTATCTTCCAATTCAATCATCTTCATGCCAAAAAGGAATCCCAATATGAGGCTGAAAACTGGTGCGTAACTTTTTTGATTGGGAATTGATTTATGAAGATGTTATGATCATATTTTACTTCCTTTGACTTCTAATTACACCCAATTGACTCCTAAATTTCTTGAATCATCATTCCATCGCCCATCTCATTATAGATTATTTGCAACTTGGTCCTTGAACTTTCACTTTCTTCCACTTTAGCCCTTTTTACTCATTTATTCCAAATTTCACATTTCCCATCAAATTGCGACCTAGATCAAAATATAAGAGTAATGAGTGTAATTTAACGTTAAATAGCATATGAATACGACAATTAAAAGGGAGAAATATCATATTTTACACTCTTATCATGAGAATCCTCTCAAAATGGATTTAACATTATCTTTTAAAAGAAAATTGGATCTTGCACAATCTGATGGTACTCAATTGCTCATAGCGCAACTTGCACAGATGAAGGGTTGATGAAACACATAATTCCGATCAAATAGGAAACTGGAACTGTAAAGAGTTCATTGTCCCCAGATAGTAAAATGGATAACGAAAAAGTTGACATGCCATTAACAAAATTAGAGTGCTAATAATCTGATACAATTAATGGGGTGCCTATGCAATCTAAAGGGGAAAGAATTGTAGGAAATAGAAGTGTACTTAAGAGGAGGAAATGATTTTCTATTCAATTGTGGACTTGTCTTCAACTCAAGATTATATAAGTATTTTTATGACTTCCTATCACATAAGTTCATCCCCTCAAATTAATTCTACTACATGCACCACACTTTAGTAGGTACACATTAATTAACAATACATGCATTCATGAACCACATTTAACTAGGTACATATTAAATAATAATACATGTATTTCAAACTCCTAAATTCATGAAACTAAATTAAATAGGTTAAATGCATGTTTATTTTTCTAACACCCCCTCCCCCAAACATGAATTTTGCATACTCCAAGCAAACTTTTTAATTCCTTGAAATTATTGAACTTGAGAGCTTTGGTGAGAATATCTCCAATTTGTTCTTGAGACTTCACAAAATTAATCTCCACTACCTTGTTTGCAATGCATTCATGCACAAAGTGATATTTGGCATCTATATGCTTGCTACGTTCATGAAACAACGGATTCTTTGCTAAAAGCAATGGCTGATTTGTCATCCACGTTTATTTCAGTAGGCTCTTTTTGTGCAAAATGAAGCTCACTCAGCAAATACCTTAGCCAAACTGCTTGTGTAAAACAAGAACTGACAGCAACATAGTTAGCTTCACAAGTTGACAGAATAACAATTGGTTGCTTCTTTGAGCTCCAAGTAAAAGCCGTGTTACCCATGTAAAATACAAATCCACTGGTACTCTTTCGATCATCAGTGTCGTCACGCCAATCACTATCAATGAAACCTCTAAATCTGAAAACATTAGAGGCATAATAATGTAATCCGAAATCAAGAGTACTTTTGATGAAAAGTAAAATTCTCTTCGCAGCTTTCAAATGTGTTGTCCCTGGAGCTTCCATATAACGACTAACCAGTCCTACTCCAAATAATATATCCGACCTTGTACAAGTTAAATATCTCAGGCTTCCAACTAAGCTTCGGAACAAGGTTGGATCCACCTTTGCACCATCATCATATCTAGAAAGTTTGATGTTGCATTCTACTGGAGTGTTAACTGGATTACAATTACTCATGTTGAATTTCTGTAGAACTTCTTTTGCACAATTTTCTTGTACGATGAAAATGCCTTCCTCCGTCTGCTTCACTTCTATCCCAAGATAATAGGACATAAGTCCTAAATCTGTCATCTCAAATTCACAGCACATTTTTCTCTTGAATTCTTCAAACGTCTTTGGATTGTTGCTTGTAAAAATTAGATCATCGACATACAGACAAACAATCAGAACTTCATTGGCATTCACCTTAATGTAGAGAACATGCTCATAAGGACACTTGGTAAAGCCATTCTCCTGAAAATATTTATCAATTCTACAATTCCAAGCTCTTGGTGCTTGTTTTAGGCCGTTAAGAGCTTTATTTGATTTCAACACTTTGTCCTCATTTCTTTTCCTACAAAGCCGGGGGGTTGTTGCACATAGACCTCCTCTTCAAGATAGCCATTGAGAAAATCTGACTTGACATCCATTTGGAAAAATCTTCCACTTGTTTTAAGCAGCCAAAGAAATTATCAGTCATATGGTCTCTAACCGAGCTACTGGAGTGAAAACTTCTTCATAATCGATGCCTTGACACTGTTTGTATCCTTTCACCACGAGTCTTGCTTTGTATCTTTCCACCTCTCCTTTTGAATTTTTCTTATTTTTGTACACTCATTTAACTCCGATGGCAGCATGTCCCCTGGGAAGAGTTGTTAATTCCCAAGTATTGTTTTTCTCAATTGCTCTGATTTCTTCATTCATGACTTTTCTCCATTTTTTATCCTCAGCAGTTTCATTAAAACATATGGGCTCAATATTTGCAAACAGATAGAAGAAAGTAATATCATCAATTCTCTCGATTTCTCGATATATATCATCAAACATCCTTGTATGCAAAGGCCTTTCACTTGAACTTCCTTCAGAGACATCAATTTCACCACGTGATGGTGATGTTGGAGGAGTGGTGGTCTCATGTCTTTCTTCATTGTCATTTTCTTCCTCCAAGAAAGGAAGAAAGTCATAGTTATCTTCTTGAACATGCCAATTTCATGTTGCTTCCTCATCAAAATCCACATCTCCACTAATAAACATCCTCCCATCACTTGGATTATAGAGCTTGTAGCCTTTTGTTCTTGAATCATAGCCAACGAACACACATTTTTTACTCTTGTCATCAAGCTTCGAGCGCTTCTCATCAAGAACATGGGTATATGCAACGCATCCAAATACCTTCAAATGAGATACTGCTGGTTTTCTCCCATTCCATGCTTCAAGTAGAGTCTTGTGGGCTAAAGCCTTTGTGGCATATCAGTTCAACAAGTAGACAGCACAATTGACAACTTCTGCCCAAAATTCTTTTGGCATTTTCTTTGTCTTCATCATGCTCTTTGCCATATTGAGAATTGTTCGATTCTTTCGTTCAACAACACTGTTCTGCTGTGGAGATCTTGGAGCGATTAGGAATCGACGAATTTCATTGGCATCATAGAAGTCTTGAAAATTTCTGGAAGTGAATTCGCCTCCTCTATTTGATCTCACAGCCTGGATTTTAAATCCACTTTCTTTTTCTACAAGAGCTTTAAAATTTTGAAAAAACTTAAACACCTTCGATTTTTCTTTTAAAAAATACACCCATGTTTTTCTACTGAAATCATCAATAAACAAAAGAAAATATTTGTTCTTACTAAAAGAACATGGAGTGATTGGCCCACATACATCAGTGTGTATCAATTGTAGTTGCCTTGAAACTCTTGATGGAGATTCATTTGGAAAGACCTTTCTTGACTGCTTACCAAGAAGACACCCTTCACAAAGCTGATTAGGCTGATGTATTGGAGGCAAACCTTTCACCATTCCATTGCTAGCCATTGTTTTGAGCCCTCCAAAATTTATGTGCCCAAATCGTAAATGCCACAACCATGATGAGTCTTTATAACACGACGTCAAACACTTAGCCATATCAGTTTATATGGACAACACAAACAAACGATTTTTCACCATAGGTACTTTAGCAATCAAATTTCCTGCATCATCCTTTAAAAACACACTGCAACCTTTTGTGAACGAAACATAACTTTTTTCCAATAAATTAACCCACACTCAAAATATTACTCTTCATATCTGAAGCATAATAGACATTTGAAATAAATTGGTGATTTCCATCTTTCATATGTATTAAGATTTTACCTTTTCCCCTTACTGGAATTTTGGAGGAATCCCCAAATGTGATATTGCCACCAACCTTCTCATCAAGCTCTATGAACAAATCTTTGTTCCCACACATGTGATTACTAGCTCCACTATCAAGAAACCAAGAATGTTTGTCTCCTTGCTGCAAGTCCTTGCAAGCTATCAAGAGACTTTATCTCTTCATTATTTTCTATATTTTCTTCATGAGAAAGGTTAGCTTTCACACCATCACCACTTTTACATTCCCATGAATAATGTCCAAATTGATGACAAGTATAACATTTAACTTGTGACTTGTCATACCTCTTTTGATAAGGTCTTGCTCCTCCTTTGACACGTCCTCTTGTTGAGTTGGATTGATAATTTTCATCTCTACGTTGAAATGAAATATGGTTATCTCTTCCAAACCCTCGTCCATGCCCTTGTCCTTTCAAACTTGTATTTCCCTTTTCTTCCTTGTCTTTCAATGTGAGCTTTGATTGTAAAACATGCTCCAATTGCTCCTTCCTTCTTCTATTAAGCTTCTCTTCATATGCTTTCAATGATCCGCTTAATTCTTCAATTGTCATATTTTCCAAGTCCTTCGATTCTTCAATGGCAGTCACCACGTGATCCAATTTCTCACTAACCGATCTATGGATTTTCTCAATCACCCTTAAGTGAGTCACATCTTCATCAAGCCTCTTCATTTGGTTTGCAACGGTCACCACTCTTGAAATATAATCCGACATATTTTCGAATTCCTTCATTTGAATAGCTTCAAATTCACCTCATAGATTTTGGAGGCGAACTTTTTTTGCCTTCTCCTTTCCTTTGCAGGCAACTTGAAGCATATCCCATAATTGATTTGCTGTAGTAGCATTAGAAACCTTCTCAAAAGTGGCCTCATCCAATACTTGGTGAATAAGAGAAACAGCCTTTTGATCCTTCCTCTTAGTGCTTTGTAAAAGATCCCTTTGTGCTTGAGTGAGAGCAGCTAGATCGGTGGGAGCCTCATAACTATTGTCCACGATGTCCCATGCATCATGTGCATCAAGTAGAGCCTTCATGCAGATGCACCAATTATCAAATTTCTCTTTGGACAGTTTTGGAACTTGGAAGGGGACCATGTTGGTATTTGCCATTGTTTCTAGTATTGTGGCTCTGATACCACTTTGTAGGAAATAGAAGTAAACTTAAGAGGAGGAAATGATTTTCTATTTAATTGTGGACTTGTCTTCAACTCAAGATTACATAGGTATTTATAGGACTTCCTATTACATAAGTTCATCCCCTTAAATTAATTCTACTACATGCACCACACTTTACTAGGTACACATTAATTAACAATACATGCATACATGAACCACAATTAACTAGGTACATATTAAATAATAATGCATGTATTTCAAACTCCTAAATTCATGAAACTAAATTAAATAGGTTAAATGCATATTTATTTTTCTAACAAGAATGATTAAGTACGCATTTCAAAGGAAGTGGAATAGGCAATCTTTGGGCGTAAATGTTTCTCTAGAAACCGACACTATGGAGAGGGAAATAGGTAATAAACAAAATGATCCTCTGGTGCTGGAGCTGCAGAAGTCTAGCTTGATAACGGAGTCATCATGGGACAGTCGACGATTGACGCAAGTTGCTCATCAGGTCAGTGATGTAAACACTTAATGCTGTAAGGCCTATTTTTTCTGCTGTGTGCATGGGGTTGTGCATATGGAGTGGTTGGGTGATAATATTACATCGACTGTCCCCTAGCCTATTTTTAAATGTGCACTTTAATTTGTTTAAATACACTTTCATGCACAAAGGAAAACCGATTCTATTCTAAAACAATCCACAATCAAATGAACACAACTCAAGAAGGAAAGGAGAAGGTAGAGACTTTTGAACCTCGACCCTCCATTTTATCAACTTCAAAAAAAAGTTTTGAAAGTTAAAAAATGAAGGATATATAGTAGTTACTACATCCTTGCTAGGCCTACTACAGAAGAGAGAAGCTTTTATTGCTCCGTGTTGTTATTATTATTATTATTATTTGATTGGTGTTTTACAACATTATTTTGGCTATGTCGGTAGCTAGTTGTACTGTACATGTTCCACTGGCGTGTCTTTATGGTGGTGTGTCTGTGGACCATTGCTGAAATCCATAGCTTTGTTATTCCTTGATTTTCTGTATTTTTTTTTCTCTACTTTCTGTGTAGTAGGAGAAAAAGAAAAAAAGGTGCACATTCCTAATCAAATTAGTGTGATTTGATGGCGCAAAGACATTCCTTCTGTGAAAAAAATGGATCAGCTTGTTTGTGCACTTGCGTGGTCGAGTTATAATGTGGTGGCTCAATTGATACCTTTGGAATGATGTAAATTGATACTTTAAAATGATGTACATTTGTCTTAGTTTCACTTTATGATTTGTATTGGCAGCTCCTGTCTTTATCTGAGGAGAAGTGGCATTAAATGTCATTTTTCGCTTCATCCATACAAGAAATCTAGAGGTGGGGAAAGGTGAACAGTCAATTCTTCAGCTGTAGAGCAGCGAAGATGGTGTGTCATTCATGAAGCAGCCATTTGCTTTGTCAGGAAAAAATATGAGATCATATTAAAAAAAAAGTTGCTTATAATTTGTGCCCAAAATGTCACTTGTATCCTCAATATGTTATCTCACGGTACTATTACTTGTACTCAAAATCTGTTTTCTGCATAGAATGTCAATTTTATTTAAGAGTTAAATTTTGCATTTTTCGATTTTACTATTGATTTATTAGTTTATTTTGAGGCAGTGAAACTGAAATCCCTACACTATGTCTAGATGGAAATGGATATTTGCTCGAACTTTGATTAAAATCCAGCCATTCTCTGACTTGGCACATTTATGTAGTATTGAACACGACTCAATTGTATAGCAAGATTTTAGCTTCAATTTCTTTGTAAATGGTATTCACTATTATCTAATTCTTCATACTAACACGTTAAGATATTTTTCTTCAGGCGCAATTGGCGTACCGTATTGGAATGGGAATAAGATTAGGAAGAATACTATGAGCCTGTTTGGTATGGATTAAAATTTGATGTAATCTAAGTCAAAATCAAATAATCAATATTAACCACATTTTTCATGGACCCGAAAACTTTTCAACCACATATTTAAAAAACCTCTATCACAATCTATTAAAAAATCTAACTAATAATGGACACAAACACATGTTTTAGAATTTAACATTATTCTGCCCCTATTGCAATTCTTTAATTTTTAATTCTTTACTCGTAAATTTATACTAATTTAAACCTAAGAAAATATGTTTTCATCATAGTTCCAAAATTGCAGAAAAGTCAACACTGAATAGATGTTCAAAGTTCGAATTTCTTTTTATTCCATTCATTTAATTAAAATTCTGAATCAATTTTTGCTCTTTATTCATATAAATTAAAGTTTGACAAATATATTGGGAGGTAGCTGCTTGTGCAAACAGAGGGGGAAAAAACTATCTTTCTTAAACAATGTGAAAAAGAGAAATTTTGAAAAAAAGTGGGTACAACAGCAACAACTTAGAAATAAATGAACGAAGAGTAAAGAGAATACTTCCATTATTTTAACTTCTACCAAATGTTGGTCCCACGTTCAACTTTTTCTTGAATCCTTAATGATGTCGGACTCACACATTTGAATTTGACACTATTCAAAATTTTTAATCATTGTTACACATTCGAACGTTGCATTCATCACAGCCTTCTCGAATTTGAAATTGGAATATCACGAGCTTACAGAAAGCGACAACCCCGTAACCCCACCCGAGTAGAAAAACTTCGGGGTGAAGAAAATTACAGCTTTGAATAGTACAGTGTGCCCATTATCCACTCTTGAGTCTTAGCCCATAAATTGAAGAGAACTTGAAATCTTGCTGTATCCCAAAAGGGTCTCGGGAGAATCTGAGTACTATTTCTCTGTCTTTGTGTATAATTTATTTATTTATTTATTTATTTTTATTTTTTTAATTTTTGCTTTATCTACGGAATTTTTATTTTTTGTAACATGACTTAGTTTGGGGACACTGTGATTTTTAGATTTGAAGGGGATTGAAGAGCTCTGAGGAGAGATGTTTACCGAGGGTCTGGATAAGAATGCCCTTAAATGGGTTAGTGAGGTCAGTATCACAAATCTTTCTTGTATTTGTATATCTGTAGCTTTTGCTATCATCTTTTCTTTCTTTTATTACTGATTTTGATTTTGTTATTATTATTATTATTATTTGATTGGTGTTTTACAACATTATTTTGGCTATGTCGGTAGCTAGTTGTACTGTACATGTTCTACTGGCGTGTCTTGATGGTGGTGTGTCTGTGGACCATTGCTGAAATCCATAGCTTTGTTATTCCTTGATTTTCTGTATTTTTTTTTTCTCTACTTTCTGTGTAGTAGGAGAAAAAGAAAAAAAGGTGCACATTCCTAATCAAATTAGTGTGATTTGATGGCGCAAAGACATTCCTTCTGTGAAAAAAATGGATCAGCTTGTTTGTGCACTTGCGTGGTCGAGTTATAATGTGGTGGCTCAATTGATACCTTTGGAATGATGTAAATTGATACTTTAAAATGATGTACATTTGTCTTAGTTTCACTTTATGATTTGTATTGGCAGCTCCTGTCTTTATCTGAGGAGAAGTGGCATTAAATGTCATTTTTCGCTTCATCCATACAAGAAATCTAGAGGTGGGGAAAGGTGAACAGTCAATTCTTCAGCTGTAGAGCAGCGAAGATGGTGTGTCATTCATGAAGCAGCCATTTGCTTTGTCAGGAAAAAATATGAGATCATATTAAAAAAAAAGTTGCTTATAATTTGTGCCCAAAATGTGACTTGTATCCTCAATATGTTACCTCACAGTACTATTACTTGTACTCAAAATCTGTCTTCTGCATAGAATGTCAATTTTATTTAAGAGTTAAATTTTGCATTTTTCGATTTTACTATTGATTTATTAGTTTATTTTGAGGCAGTGAAACTGAAATCCCTACACTATGTCTAGATGGAAATGGATATTTGCTCGAACTTTGATTAAAATCCAGCCATTCTCTGACTTGGCACATTTATGTAGTATTGAACACGACTCAATTGTATAGCAAGATTTTAGCTTCAATTTCTTTGTAAATGGTATTCACTATTATCTAATTCTTCATACTAACACGTTAAGATATTTTTCTTCAGGCGCAATTGGCGTACCGTATTGGAATGGGAATAAGATTAGGAAGAATACTATGAGCCTGTTTGGTATGGATTAAAATTTGATGTAATCTAAGTCAAAATCAAATAATCAATATTAACCACATTTTTCATGGACCCGAAAACTTTTCAACCACATATTTAAAAAACCTCTATCACAATCTATTAAAAAATCTAACTAATAATGGACACAAACACATGTTTTAGAATTTAACATTATTCTGCCCCTATTGCAATTCTTTAATTTTTAATTCTTTACTCGTAAATTTATACTAATTTAAACCTAAGAAAATATGTTTTCATCATAGTTCCAAAATTGCAGAAAAGTCAACACTGAATAGATGTTCAAAGTTCGAATTTCTTTTTATTCCATTCATTTAATTAAAATTCTGAATCAATTTTTGCTCTTTATTCATATAAATTAAAGTTTGACAAATATATTGGGAGGTAGCTGCTTGTGCAAACAGAGGGGGAAAAAACTATCTTTCTTAAACAATGTGAAAAAGAGAAATTTTGAAAAAAAGTGGGTACAACAGCAACAACTTAGAAATAAATGAACGAAGAGTAAAGAGAATACTTCCATTATTTTAACTTCTACCAAATGTTGGTCCCACGTTCAACTTTTTCTTGAATCCTTAATGATGTCGGACTCACACATTTGAATTTGACACTATTCAAAATTTTTAATCATTGTTACACATTCGAACGTTGCATTCATCACAGCCTTCTCGAATTTGAAATTGGAATATCACGAGCTTACAGAAAGCGACAACCCCGTAACCCCACCCGAGTAGAAAAACTTCGGGGTGAAGAAAATTACAGCTTTGAATAGTACAGTGTGCCCATTATCCACTCTTGAGTCTTAGCCCATAAATTGAAGAGAACTTGAAATCTTGCTGTATCCCAAAAGGGTCTCGGGAGAATCTGAGTACTATTTCTCTGTCTTTGTGTATAATTTATTTATTTATTTTTATTTTTTTAATTTTTGCTTTATCTACGGAATTTTTATTTTTTTTTTCTTTTTTTTTTTTTTTTTTTTGCAATCTTGCTTGTTAGAAGGGAACTGGTGCAAGGTTCAGTGGCCCAAGTTCTTGAATCATAGAGTTTTTGAAAATTCAAATTCACAATTGGGGTTTCTTAATCCAATTCCACCTGCAGATCTTAAATATACAGTTTATGGCCCTTTTCATTTTCCTTCTTTCTTCTTAGGAGTGGGTTGAGGTAGCTATGGCAATGTTGGTTGTTTGATCTGAATTGGCACTGGAGTTACTTGTTGATGATCTTGAATTCTGAAACTCTAAGTTCACAAGCTGAATGCTAATTCGAAGATTTTTATTAAATTATGGGTATTTAGTTGTAGTCTACAAATGATTCTCACTACTTAATTTGTTAATTGAATTGACGTGTGGGGTTTTTTTTTTAATTTATTTTCTTGATTTTTTATAATACAGGGTTCTGCCAGTCGTAATAAGGAAAATTCTTATATACCCAATCAGAGACCTAGATTAGATCCCCTTTCTAGTATTGGAAACAGAGGCCGTGGTATTGGACTGCCTCCGCCATCCAAATTTCAAAGTGGGCACTTGCCTGGAGTGATTTCAATGTCTGGAATCATTCCTGGTGATTCTGATGGAAGTAGATCAGTTTCTGATAATGATATGACCACAGACTCAGAGGAGGAAGTATATGGGGGAAGATATTCACTTGACTCTTCACCACAAAATGATAGAATTCTCAGCAGAAGTGCTACTTCTCAAAGATACTACAAGCCCGTTCAAAGGCATGCACCACAGTATGCAAATGAGAGTATGGTTTCTGATGATGTTAGTTCGTCAAGGGAAACTAATAGTGGGTGTTGGCAAATGGAAGAGAAACAGACGAGGGGAGCCAATAGATATCCAAACAATGCTTACTCAGAGGATGGATCTTCTTATTCTGATGGAAGCTCAGAATTTTCTACCATGCAAAGCAGGAGTGCCAATGGAACTTTACCACAGACAAGGGCTTACGTGTCAGAGGGTTATGCATCTAGGATTCCTCCTGAAATGGATGCACACCATGCTACTGGAAAGGTAACTTTTGCAGTTGCTAATTTCCTGTGAATAGTTTTTCTTTATTCTGTTGGAGGAGCAGAGGTGAGAAATTTCACCTGTTAAATGAAAGGGTAGGGATTGTTTATCAGAAAACATTTAAGAGGAATTGTGAAGGCATGGCTTGTTTTTATCAATTTCTCAGTATATGTTCATTCCATTTAGATTTTAGTCGTGTAAGATGACTAGTTTTCATTTCTTCCACTATTTGGGTCCTTAGGACACTTCTTCTTTACTTAATACATGTTTTGTTAGTGTAACTTAGACAATTAAATTGGTGCAGAATTCTTATTCTTCTCTGCTCATCTTTCATCACATCTGTAATGATGTTACTGCATTTGCTTTGTCATAAACATTTTTTAAGTACAGAAACTAATGGAAAAAATGAGTCTGGTTCCTTATTTTCTTAGTGAACTGTTTTAAAGCTCCAGGTATCATTCTTAGCTTATCTTTCCGGGAATATTTTGCTGGGAGAACAAACATTTTCTTGCCTTCAATCAAGCCATCTTTTAGAGGTTATAGTTTTTTTCTTCTTTGCAAATGGAAACATAAACTTCTAATGTTATGTGAATCGTGCCTTACAACAAAATACTGAACTTATTTATCAGAATGAAAGAGACAGTGGAATGACTTCTGAGTAATATTGGAACAATGAAATTATCTAAGGTAATTAAGATGCTGATATTGAAGATTCTTGGGTAAAGAAGGCTTTGTTGAAGTTCAATTTGAACCCTCTTTCCAACTGTTAAAAAAAAATTATATCCAACCCCTTCTACACCTAGTCATGTGGCTGCCCGTAGGGTCATATTATTTAACTGTGGCACATGTTACATATGCCTGTGTACCCATATCCGCTACGGAATGCTTCAGTTATCTGCTCTAAGTCTTCAGATACGTAATTGAAATTCTTTTTATTTCTCTGCCCCGAACTCGACTTTAAATCTTCTGCAAGGTCAGTTTCAATTATTTGGATAAGTTACACTAATTTGTTGTATTTGATTAAATTAGACAAATAATGTAGCTAACTGGGATGATACTGGAGACATAAGATAATCTGCATTCTTTCAGTCTTATGTCTATGCAGACGCTTTATGCATTTTGAATATGGTAGTTCCCTTCTAGGCTAATCTATCTTTTGCAGGATGTGACTGTTGGGACTTCGCAGAACAAAAATCCTTGTGATGATATTCCCAGTGCCCCTCCTTTCTGTGCTTCTGTTGGGGAAATCAAACAAGATGGAGAGCATATTCCTGCCTATGGAACCCATGATGCAGAGTCTTCGGCAGATTCACATGCTTTTCCGGCTAAACCATGCACTTCCATCGATATGTCTCTCAATACTAAAGTACAGGATAATGTACTGAAAAATTCCTCCTACAGTCCTGTGAGGTTTGTATTATTTCATAGCATATTTTAGTACACCTTTTTTGCATGATTGGTATTGGAAACCTTGTTGTATGTTTTAGGAAAGACATTACTCTATTTTTTTCTTTCAAGAAATTGCTGTCAGTGTATCAACCATTCTCTTACCGCAGGACTGCTGTTGGGGTTGAAAGCTGTATGCTATTGGGTCCTCACCCTACCCGACGTCCCACTTTTCATGAAAGGTCTGTTTACCACATAGTCACATAGATAAATTTCCATTGAATATTGATACTTGAAGTTGATCTTGTGCTTATTTTGATAACTGGTTACAGCCCACTAGGTTCATGGCATGCAGTGATTGCTTATGACGCATGCGTTCGGCTTTGCCTTCATGCTTGGGCTAAGGGATGTATGGAAGCACCAATGTTTTTGGAGAATGAATGTTTTTTGTTGCGAGATGCATTTGGGTGGGTTTTTTTTATTTTACAATGCATAATTTCCGAAGTTCTATTTTTTCGTTTATTACAACTCTAAAAATTAAATAAGCACTTCTAAGCTAATTATTGATGCTGCTTCTCGTTTCATCTGTAAAACCTGTGTTGAGCTTGAGTTCTGTTCCCTGTATTTGGATTAAAGTTTGCAGCAAGTGCTCCTGCAGTCCGAGGAGGAAATGCTGGTAAAGCGCTCTTCAGACCTTCCCACTGAAGGGGCTGCCCCGAATCCCAAGAAAATGGTTGGAAAGATGAAGGTGCAAGGTATTATTTGTGGTGAATATTTAGTATCACAAAATACTGAGTAAAGAAACTGTCCTGAATTCTCTCCTCTCTACAGTTAAGAGGGTAAAATTTGCACTGGACCCACCGGAAGGCTGCAGTTGTTCTACCATCAAAGCTCCAAAAGTGAAAATGGACAACGTTAGACATCACTTACTCAATATGTGGTCGAAATTCTCTTCTGGATGGAGAGCAGTTCACAAAATTCATTTTGAACCTCGTGCACCAGCGAATGCTTCTTTTTCACACCAAAGCTTGGCATCTTTGCGGACCAGCACTCAATACCTAAAGCAAGTTTCTGGCCTTCTGAAAGTTGGTGTTACTTCAACTCTACGCAGCCGCTCATCATCTGATGAAGTTTTGCTGGGTATGTAAGCTTCTTCTTTTTTTGTCTACTTGTGAAATTGGACCTCCCATAATCTTTTCATAATGTAATTTGGAGACAAAGTTACTCGGATTCCCAATGTCTCTGGGTACATCAAGTGCTCTAAGCCTCATCTATTAACCTGTCCCCTTTCAGCTGTTTGTCTGTTTTCCAGTGCATTCTTGTGTCCAACTGAACAAGATACCATTTTTTGTAAGACACGCTACGCAAAGAATGTGGATCGTTTTTAAATTTAACCATTGTGATTGATTGTTTGTTATTAGATATGGACATGTTTGAGTTGATTTAATCATTTAATTGATGTTATTCCAACTGTGTATAATCCATTGTTCTCACCCAAGTGGCTCTTTATGAAATCAGAAACACACTCTTTTTCACTACGCCTTAAAAGCTCTGCTGAAGAAGATGCTATAAAAATGCAACCAGGATCTGGTGATTCCCATATGTTGTAAGTTTTCTTATCATTCTTTTCTCCCTCATATAGTTTCTGTTTTAGTAATATATTGACGACTTTACAGCTTTCCAGATAGCTTAGGAGATGATCTCATCGTTGAAGTTTTGGATTCCAAGGGTAATCATTATGGTCGAGTGATTGTTCAAGTGGCAGCTATTGCTGACAATCCGGTGAAGTTGTCTAATTCTTCCTCTTCCTTTTGACATATGATGCATAGGGCAAGCGACTTCTGTTCAGCATTAAGGCTCATATCAATGGTTTTTGCAGGGTGAAAAGCAACGCTGGTGGCCTATTTATCGTGAGCCTGAGCATGAGTGTGTTGGAAAACTACAATTGTATATAAATTATTCAGCAAGTCTAGATGACAATAGTCATCTTAAGGTGCGTTGATCCATGTTTTCTCTTCCAGTTTATCTTTTTGTTATATTTGGTGACTTTAGAATGAGCCGAAATGTTAAAGTTGTAACAGCAGATGGAAGCAGTTATAGAACTGAAATTGTTTGGTTGGACATTTCTGATCTATGTTTGTATTAAATATATATGAGATGTATTTTAACAATTCTGTGGTCTTTGCACACAGAAAAAAAGATATACGGAAATAAAAGATGAGAAGTTAATAAGTAAAAGGAGGATAAATGGAAATAAAAAGGGTGAGATGTTAGATTTCTCTATGAGGATTGGGGGTGCTATGCTAGATATAGGACTAATTTTCAAATTCTTGGCTGAAATTCACATCCAAAGAGCAATAGAGTGATCTCTCTTAACTTTATGTAAATAGATAATTTGAATTTGATTTATCTATTTATATGGGGAAATATTCCATCTAGGGAACCCAATTTTTCAGCCCTGTGGTAATGAGGCCCCCAAACCTTACATTTGTCACAACTCAGGTCTCTAAACTATTAAAAGTGTGCTAGCACATGTAAGGCTGACGGGAAACTCAATTTGACTATTATTATTTTTTAAACAAAGCCCCTATTGGCCCCCATCAAAATTATAATTCATTTTTCTCGTTCGTCTTACCAATAATACATTCTCCAATAAAATATATTACACGTTACCTGCACATTTAAAAAAAAAAAAAAAAAATACTATTACAACCATTAAAATTTCAAATAATGGGGGCAAAATAATAAAATTCTGAATTGTGGTTGTGGCTGGTTGTAGTAGTGTTGGCGGCTGGTTTGCCACCACCAGTCAGCCAGTTTGCCATCGCCAGCCTGGTGACGGGACTTCAGGTTTGTGGTTGTCCGTCGTGGTGCAGTTGGGTTGGTCGGGTATGCATTTATTGTGTGGTTGGGCGCGGGGGGGGGGGGGGGGGGGGGGGGGGGGTGGTGTCGTGGGATTTGCCGTTTAGATTTTCATTTTTTTTTCCTATTTCATTTTCCCTCGTGTTTCTATTTTTCTTTCCTTTTTCTATTTTCTTGTTTAATTCAAATTAGGATACATTGGTCCTGTTAAGAAAAAATTGGTTCTTCAACAGTCAAAATAATAGTTCCATAAGGACCATGTTCACGCAGTTTTGAAAGGTTAGAACCTAGATGACCTCATTGTCTTGGGAGGTTGGGGCCCCTAGCTAGAATGTCCCCTTTTATTTAATTCTTCCATTCGAAAGTCTCTGAAATCTGAATCAGACGATATAGAAAAAGTTGATCATTTATTTTGATTTGATGTTATATGAGTACCTAACTTTTATACTATCAACTCTTTACTGAACGCAAATTATATTCTCTTCTTTCTTACCTATTTCTAGACCAAAGTTTATAAAAGGTTCTCCGAGTTCTGAATCAGACGATAAAGAAAATTTTGATGATATATTTTGATATGATGTTATAAGAGTATCTAACTTTTAAACTGTCAACTCTTTACTGAAAGACTCGCAAATTATATTCTCTTACCTATTCCTAGACTAAAGTTTATTCATCTTTTATGCTATCGATCTTCTGTTTAGTAATTTAAAATGCTTTTATCCTTCTCATCTATTTGGTATTTGTTTCTCTTTTTCTTGGACCTAGCTATATATTTTGAATGTTCTCTCCTGTGAATTTTTAAATATTTCTGCATGAGAATCTGATGTACTACTGTCTTGGTGGTCTTGAATTTGATATTTGACATTTTGTGTTCTTTTAATAGTGCGGCTCCATTGCAGAAACTGTGGCATATGATCTAGTATTGGAGGTTGCAATGAAAATACAGGATTTCCACCAAAGAAATTTGTTGCTGCATGGCCCATGGAAGTGGTTACTCGCTGAGTTTGCATCATATTATGGGGTTTCTCCTGCATACACCAAGCTGAGGTAAACAGATGCTTATAGTGTTATTATTTTGTTTCCATGCTAGAATAATTAAGTTGTGCCATTTATATTGCCTTTTATCATTTTTATCCATGTGACTGTTAGGTTCATTATCTCTTGAACATTGAATTGTTCCAGGTACCTTTCTTATGTGATGGATGTGGTGACACCAACATCTTACTGTCTTAAACTGGTATATGATTTATTGTTGCCTGTAGTGATGAAGGGCCACTCTAAGAGTGCACTAAGTCATCAAGAGGTGAGCATAGAAACAAATGTCGGTGTTTAAGCTGAATGTTGGTGTTTAAACTGAATCCCATTTTGTTTCAGAACCGAATTCTGAAGGATATTGAAGACCAAATTGAACCAATCTTCTCTCTTGTTTTTGAAAACTATAAGTCCTTGGATGAGTCATCATCATCAGGGATTCTGGATGTTTTCATGCCTGCTACTGGAGTTGCAGCACCAGTGCTAGAGCCTGCTGTTAAACTATATTCGCTTCTTCATGATATATTAGCTCCTGAGGCACAGACGAAACTATATAGTTACTTCCAGGTGCAAGAATTGGCATATTTATGAAATCAATTTTAATTATTTAATCATTTATCGATAATTTTCCTTTACAGGCTGCTGCAAAGAAAAGAGCACGAAAACACTTGAGCGAGACAGATGAATATGTTAGTGGCAGTAATGACAGCATGTTGATGGATGCTGTTACTGTTTCCACTGCTTATCAGAAAATGAAATCTAATTGCTCGAATATCAGAAATGAAATTTTCACAGATATAGAGATCCACAACCAGAATATCCTTCCCAGGTATGTTTTATCAAAATATTTCTTGTATTTTAAATATACACAACTTTACAAAGTGGTTATATTCAATTAAATTATTTATATGTTTGAAATTAATGTTCTTCATTACATAGATGCAATTTAAAATTTCAACAAAAAGAATCAAACTCAGCCAATTAAATTTGTAATGTGTCAATCACCGGAAAAATGTGCCATAAGTTAAAATAAGGTAGATAAAGGAACTCGCATCATACTCAGATCATGATTATTTGCAGAAGAATTTAGGGTTGAAAGTCATTTTGTCATATGTGATGATGATGTTTGCTTCCCTTTTGCATGTGTGGGACTTTGTTAAGTACAAACATGTTGAATTTCTCAGCATCGGCACATTAATCTATAGTTCTTAAAACGCTCAGATGATGCGTGGGTGATAATCATGGTCCATTGCCTAGTCAACTAGTGTCTCCTAGGCATTATTTTAAGTGTATGTTTGGATTTGATTATAAGTTCATTATAATTTTGAACATCAAAGTCAAATACTAATTTTCTTCACACACGTCGTAGGATCCCACTCACTTATCCACCACTAAATTCTATCACTTTATAATATGAGCAACTTTATAAACAAATCCAAACAACGGCGGTAAGAAAATGAAAGAATAACATAAAAATACAATAAAGCCATTACAAAGTAAGACTTGTATAATTAATATTGGCACCATACTCTTTTATACTCTCTTCTTCATTTCCTAGTATTTGTCTCTTTATTTGCATTATAGGTACTTGGTACAGCTACAGCTGCAGACCCTATATTGTCTACTAACCAATGTCAATAATATTACTTTAAGAAGTCTGGCTTGAGTGAAAGGTCTAGTGCATCAGTGAAAAGCAAAATTTTCTGGTAAAGTAATAATAATTAGTGGGCTTCTTTCTCTATATGTATATATATGTTCTTTACGCACACTAATGGGATGTGTGGCTCTGACATGCACCCCCTCTTATCATACAAATGGCCAAACTATTCACTTTCCTTATCTACCTAAATATTTGCGAGCATATTTTGTTCTCATATTCTTAATTTTAATGTGCTGGTATGCCTTTGTTCTTTGCAGTTTTATAGACCTGCCAAACCTTTCCTCGGCTGTTTACAGTACAGAACTTTGCAGTAGGTTACGTGCCTTCCTTGTTGCATGCCCTCCACCTGGCCCTGCATCATATGTTACAGAACTTCTTGTTGCAACTGCAGACTTTCAAAAGGATCTCACCACCTGGAATATCAAGTACTTCCATTCTCATGTCTTTGTTACTGATTCTGTTGCACAATTATTGTTGTATATGACAGAACCCTTGTTTCTCAGGCCAGTTAAAGGAGGGGTTGATGCAAAAGAATTATTCCATTTGTATATCATCCTCTGGATACAGGATAAACGCCTCTCCCTGTTAGAGTCTTGTAAATTAGACAAGGTACATTATATAGATGCGTGCCTGAGCGTGTGCAGTCTCTGTGTCCATCACATATGCTTGCACACATGAAATGCTCTAAAACTTATCCTTTATCAGCTTTCTTTATACTGCTTATATAAATAAACTTTGCCTAATGATAACCTGAATCTTTGCCGAAGTTTCCACATCATATCAATGACCTTGATGCTAAATTAATGTTATTAACTTGCAGGTTAAATGGTCCGGGGTTACGACACAACATCTGACGACCCCCTTTATTGATGACATGTATGATCGCCTCAATGAAACTTTGAACAACTATGATGTCATCATATGTCGCTGGCCGGAGTACACTTGTGTTTTGGAAAATGTATGCCTCTCCTAATTTCTGATCTTTGAAAATCTATATATATAGTAATAGAACTTGAGGGTGATCTAATTTTGTGGAAGATATCATGCATGGTCGGTGTTCACTTATTTGTTGATATGTATTATTCATTTGCTCTTGCCAACAATTGTTGTTACGAACTTTAAGACTTATATCAGACAATTATTACCTCTGGTTTGAGTTTAAGTTCCAAATTAATTTGAACATATGGGAAAGGGAGAAGTAGCCCTTTTAGAAATGACACTTACATGGTGATTTGCTCTACTAAGTATTATTTATTAGGCACTGTTTTACCGGTTAGATTTATTGAAGAGGCATCTTGCATTTTCACCTGTTGATCTATTATTTGTTTTATTTGAAATAGGCCATTGCCGATATTGAGAAGGCAATTCTGGATGCCCTAGAAAAGCAATATGCAGATGTCTTAGCACCATTGAAGGAAAAGACAACAGCCAGGAAATCTGCTTTAAAATATGTCCAAGAGTTCACTAAAAGATCATCGTGCCCTTATGTAGTGCCTAATGAGGTGAGTAAATGTTTGATTTTTCTAATAATTTTGGTGCATATCCATTTTTTTAACCGAATTTTTTGCTCATTTCAGCTTGGCATTCTTTTGAATTCTATGAAGAGAATGGTTGAGGTGCTTTGTCCCAAAATCGAACATAAATTGAAGGCACGGGGTTCCTGTATCCCCGATAGAAGTCACGCTCCGCCTGGAGATCGTCTTAGTGAAATTACCGTGATGCTCAGATCAAAGTTCCGGAATTATTTGCAAGCAGTTGTTGAAAAGCTTGTAGAAAATGTGAGTACCATCTTGCATTAATAATCTTGAGTTTGATAATATTGTTACCCAAAATTTATTTGTACATTAGATCATCACCACAGAAAAGCACTCAATGTATCTTTTGATTGATGCATAGTATACAGGAAAATAATGTTGTGTCATGCTCAACAGGAAGAAAGCTGAAATTTGATCGCCCGTCAGAAAATGAAGTTTATTCTACAATTTCGTTTGTGCTTTCAAACATTTTGTTGATTTTTTCTTATCTTTTGCCACAGACAAGATTACAGGGAAGTACCAAATTGAAGAAAATTTTGCTGGATTCTAAGAAAGCTGTGGCTGATTCTGATGTTAAAGGCAGAATGCAACCTTTGAGGGACCAACTCATAAATACAATCAGTCATCTTCATACGATCTTAGAGTCTCATGTATTTGTTGCAATTTGCCGAGGTTATTGGGACAGGATGGGAAAGGTAAATTATTCAGTATTCGTAAGAAAATCTCACTCCTTAATATTGTTTTATTTTCAAGTCCTTGCTCTACTGCAGGAATATTATTTATTTATTTATTCAGTTAAACCACTTCTATTGGATAAGGGTTTTTAGGATCCTTCCCAACAGTGTAGTGGGGGTGACATTATCCACTACCTGTTTATTGATATTGAAATGTACATGAAGATGTTGGGTTTTACCTCCTAACAAGGATACAAAAAATAATAATAATAAAATAATAATAATAATTATAATAAGTAAGGAAATTGTGAAATTTGAACAAGGGACTACTCCTCCCCTTACACATTTGGAGCCTATTCTAAGCTTATCTATGTTTATTCTATGCTCTGCTGCAGGATGTTCAAAATTTCTTGGAGGAAAGGAAAGAGAACAAAGCATGGTACAAGGGTTCAAGAATTGCTGTATCTGTAAGTACCGATCTAATTATTGCCAATTTCTTTCAACTGATAATATAATGTTGGTGGGTTGAAAGAAGAAAAAGAAGTTAAAATTCTATTCATAGAAGTGTCCAATGCATGTGTACCAAACACGCCGTCAATGTTCCAGCTTGTAGAGCACTGTTAGTTTTTAGATTGAGATGGTCTATATTCTTGTTGCCTCTGATCGAGAGAGACGACATGAAAAGGAAAATCTTGTCTTTACTGGTAAATGTAACAAAAGAACAATTGTCCCACTATCATCTTTACTTCCAATCTATATGTAACCTGTCCATTCTTTTTGGTGTAAAAATCATGCCATGCGCAATCATGGACAATTCAAAAGAGATTGCTGTGGTACAATTTGATTTTGGGCGATGATAGAAAATCAGGAGCAAGATGTGGTAAACCATGATCGTGGAACGTCCCAGAGTTTTCTCTTAGAAGATCCTACCTTTTGACGATCCTCGTCACCTTGTAGTATGAAATCTGTCAATCTTCTCACATCAGATAGCTGAACTGGCTTTACAAGAAATTCTTCAGCACCTTCCTCCATACACCTGTACGATGAAAGGAATTTATGACTTCATGTCGATGAACAGATTTATCAAAGTCCAAACCAAAATCTTGAAGTTCCTCGATATGTTTTACAAGAACTACCGTCGTGTATTTCAATCTTTTCTTATTATCTCGTTTTTCTTTAAGACTGGAGTTTAACTAATCAGTAGCTTTTGTGCAACTTTCTTATGCACTTGGAATCTGATACTGATCAACGGTAAAAACACAAACTAAAATGGCATGCTGGACGGCACGAAACACAACACTAGATATTGATTAAGAAAATGCATTAAAATCCTATCCTTTATATGTTTGTAATGCACAAACATGCATAAAAGTTAATGAATATATGCAGATAACGATAGTTTCATCCATTTATTATACTCCCTCCGTCTCATTTATATAAGCTTACATTTTTTTATTTTCTTGTCTCAATTATATGGTCATATTTATTTATTAAGAATGTTTTGCTTTGTTCATTTATTAATATATCCTTATTTATTTGCCTAGTTATAACCTTTTTTCACCACTTGATCTCTAAATTGTATAAATATAAATAAGGGTAGACAGGGAAAGTTTTGACAATAAGATTTCTTAATCCGTGTGAAAAGCAAAACCAGAGTATATGCGAATGTGGTTAGAAAATACCTATCAATTCGACCCAAAATATTTTCGGATGACATTATCACCACTGGTATTTCTCTTAACCTTGAGGAGCCCTGCTCAAATGTGAAATAAATATTTTAACATACTCATCTGAAAGCATCAAATCATCAAAGAAGAGCGATTAATTAGGATCGATTTTGATTGCAAAAATGCAATTTCAGTTTTACTAATAGAGATCATCAAAATTGGCACGAAGCACTTTCGATACATCTGGATCGTTATATATGACTAAATAGAAAAATAGAAAATTATATCTCACACTTCTGTTTTCTTTAATCTTGCAGTACCAATCATGCCAAGTAAGAAAGACTGCTTATGAAGTATAAGCCAAAACACCAACCTTAATCTCTTTAAGAAGTTCATATCCAGTCATCCCAGGCATAGAATAATCTGTCATTATAAGATTAACCTTCAATCCCTGAAAATTCATGCAAAACTTGATTCATTATTTCAAATGAAAAGAAATTTTACACACTACTTCTCTATCCTCTCACACTTCTGTTTTCTTTAATCTTGCAGTACCAATCATGCCAAGTAAGAAAGACTGCTTATGAAGTATAAGCCAAAACACCAACCTTAATCTCTTTAAGAAGTTCATATCCAGTCATCCCAGGCATAGAATAATCTGTCATTATAAGATTAACCTTCAATCCCTGAAAATTCATGCAAAACTTGATTCATTATTTCAAATGAAAAGAAATTTTACACACTACTTCTCTATCAGCAATAAACAAACAAACTACTTGAATGTTTAGCACATTCATCAATCCAACGAAATAAACCAGAAAATTTCATAAGCAAAAACCCAATTCTTACATCAAATTCCACGGGGCTTTTGTCTCCATCCAAGCCCAGATATTGCAGAGCCCTCTTCCCACTCTCCACAGCAGTCACTGCAAACCACCATTCAAATCAGCCACGAAACTCTATTTTAACTGCGTCCCACATCGTTAAATTCCGGTTTTGAGGAGTGATTACAACATATACGATATATTAATATGCTCGGGTTCTTTATAACATGAAGACTATACCTTTACAGCAAGAAATCTTGAGCAACTTCTCAATGACCTTCCTATCAACATGGCTATCATCCACTGCAAGAACGTGCAGATTTGGTGCACCACTTGATGAAGAAGAAGAAGAAGAAGAAGGATACCTTCCCATTTCTTGATCCATGACCATTTTCTTCTACCATCAAATGAAAGATATGCAAGATATATAGACAGAGATAGATATCGAGTATCTACTTTTGGGAAGACAAGAGGCTAGCGATACATACAGACAGACAAATCTTTGCAAATCTATTTTCCACCATATTCACTTGTCGCTTTATTCATATTTTTATTTCAATTAATCATGTGGCTGAAATTGGATGTGCTTTACAATATTTGACTCGTCATTTTGCCAATATTTTGAACTTTGAAGAGCTCCAACGTTAATTTATAAAAGATAGTAAATAGTTAATGATCAAAGCTTGAATTAGAATCGATAATAGAATTATTAAAAATCTTTAAAAAAAATAAAATTTTGATAATAATTGACAAATTCTTGACGTTGAAATTACAAGAAAGTATAAAATTTTGATATTTTCTTCGATTAACTCTGTAATTGACCAGACTTTTCAAAGTCCTCCTGCGCGTCCCAAGCTGACCAGCCGCGTCAAGAGAGAACAGCTGCCAACATCCATCACTTAGCCCTTGTTTGCCCTGTTTCATATCGATTAAAAATTATAAGTCAAAGTTCACAATTTGTTGTAATCACATAGTTTTTGAGATTTATAACTTTTCAATCACACATTTCATCAATTTTTTTAATCAAAATCAACTAAAAATTTTAATTTTAATTTTAATCTAATTTGATTTATAGACTAAACGCGTCCACCAAACCATTTTTAAGTTGAGGGACTTGTTTCACTTGAGTAACAAAAAGATGCATTCAACCAAAAGATGAATGAACTTGGGAGCCTTAAACGAATGGGCCGTGTAAGGGGGATGAAAATCGATATAGACACCGCATTGTATACAAATAACATATTCTTAAATGAAAATTTTGTGCATCTTTTGAAGAATAATTAAGAGAATTTATATAGATTGAGTTTATAAATGTTTAACTCAGCTCAACAAAATATAATTTACTCTCTAAATCTTAAAGCCTTTTCTTTGACGAGTTTGTGACAACAATTTGACAATTATGTTGTCTTTCAATATTTTCACGTCGTTTTGAGTGAAGACGATAATAATAAATATACACTTTGTATAATCCTATACAATGACTTAATGCTAACCATTAGGTTTTATATTGTAATTGGCGATTCTGTGAACACAAGTAGCTTAATTGAACATTGTTGTAAAAGTCAAGGACTTAGGATGAAATTATGTATAGTTGGTAGGCTAGGGTTCGAATTTTGAAAAGGGAAGAAATCTGCTAGAATCTCGCTAGCTGCTAGCCAAGCCAGTGCTCAAGCAAAAATAACAAATTGTCCATCGCTGGCTTTTTGCCCTCGTTTCACTCGAGCGAAAGACATGTCGCTCGCTTTTCATTGACACATCACTCAAGCGATGTCCATAGGTTGCGATTTTAAGAGTTTTAAATGGTCCATGACACCTATTTGCCCCCAAGTATAAATACTTTTTCTGGGACGTGAATTCGAGGAGGTTGGTCATTGTGCTTCAAAACATAAACACTTTCATATCTTCTTTGCGATCCAAGAACGCAATTCATCAACGGAAACATCCACATTAATCTTGTGATCCGACAACCTAAGCTTTGGAAAACATCAAAGGTCCAATAATCCAATACATTGTGCTTCCTTAATCTTTTGAGGACGGACTCTCTCATTGGAGATTGGGAGAGGTGGATTGAAGCTCAATTACCAGCACAAGAACGTGCGATTCTTGGTCTTCCACTTCGAGAAACATTCAGCGTAGACTAGAAGGTTGTAGGAGATAGCTAATTGGGTTATAGGAGGTAGATCACAAGGTCTAGCAGGAAGCTAAAGGTATCTACGGTAGCAGAAGACTGCAAGAGGTAAATTAGGAGGTCTAGCAGCTAGAAATATCTACGACAGTAGATTGTGAGACTATGACAACAGGTCTTAGTGGGTACAAAATTTGAAATTGCTATGTATTTTCTAAACTGTCTATAATGGATTATGGAGGTAACTGGCTTGGCCTTGAAATTTTTCCTACGTTGGGTTTTTCTGTCATCATATTGTGTTATTTATTGCTTTCCAATTTATACAAATTGTGGCATTTAAACATAAGTTTAAATTTGATTGTATGTTTAAATATCTAAAACTTAATTAAATTGATGGGTTGCTTTGATTAGTACAATTCCACACGTATGGTCAAAGTATTAAATTGACTAAAACGTAAACTTGGTAACACTAAAATTTGAATTGATGATCACTACGTCCTGCGAACTTTCAAGCGATATTATAGCGATCTATGTGAGACTTTTCAAACGTTACAAACTGTTAAATTAAGATCACGACGACTACATGTAAAAGGATCTTGAACATACATCATTTTGATGAACTTGATCTGCATTTAGAAAACGAAGTTCAAATGATAAAATCAGCAAATTTTATTTTAAATCTCATAAAATCAACATAAGAACTTTTAAAGAATAATCATGAAATTCAAATGAACAAAAACAAATCAACCCAAAAAAAAAAAAAACACTTATCATAAGCATTTAACAGTGAAGTCATCAAGATTCCGGAATAAAGCTGTCAAACGTCAAAACAAATAAAAATAATAATAATAATAAAATAAAACAGTTCTCTTACAGAGATTGAAGAACTTGATTTTTAGCCAATACAATTGTATACAAAAACGAGAAAATTTTATATTTTTAGAACAACTTTAACGCAATTAGGTAATGCAAAAATGAATTTTGTTTTCCTCTTTATAAGAGCAGATTTGGTCTTGAACTTGTTACAAGAAAATATAGTAGATTAAATCACTTTATTTGTTCTCCATGAGAATGCACGAAAGGGCTCATAAATGGTGATTTGATTTTCTGGAAATTTAGAACTGCAGAGACAAATATAAATTGCATGCTTTCGAGAATTGCTTTTTTGATAAGTTGATGATAATGATAATAATAATAATAATAATAATAATAATAATAATAATAATAATAATAATAATAATAATAATAAAGAGAGTTGACATTGGATTTAACAGTTTTTAATATTATTTAGTAAAAAGAAAAAAGTTGCAAAAACGTAAAAATTCTTAAAAGTTTTGGGCCTTCCTTGAACACGGGCCACTTTTAATTCAAACACATTCGAAAATGAAAGTCACTTTTACCTTTCTTTTAAAGCTTTTAGCCGAACATTGACAAAAAGAAATTTTCTTTCCTCTAATTCTTTCAGTTTCTCAGCAGACATCCTCAATGCCGTGCTAAGGTAAGGGTTCATGCAGGTTGCTTGCACATGAATCTGTCTTCTGTAGTCTCCGTTTTATCTGTATGAAAAGCCAAATAAGAGGCAGGTGAAACAATGAACGAAGGACGTAACTATGACATGTTTGGTGAAGTTGATTCGACGACATACTAAATAGGAAAAACACAACAAAAGGCAGGGGAAAGCCATCAATAGATACATAATTGGTATGTTTATTTCCTGCACTTAATCTGACGACAATTAGAGATTATACAATGGTCAGATGGAGCATTTAAACAGAAATATACTTCTTAAATCAAGACATAATGTTTAGTCATGAACAACCAGCAGATAAAATCTGTGTCATCATATTATTATATATGTTGTCCCTTCTCCCTCCCATGCATGGATTCATATTTTAACATAAACTTACTTGATTATTGTGATTCATATTCTCTCATACTTCACATAAGTATTAGACAGAGAAACTCTGGACCAGATAGTAATGCAAAACTCCAGAAAAATAACCTCTCCTTATACGCTCAATGAGAGGACAGGCAATTTTAGAAAGGCAAATACAAGGAACCCAAAATGAACGCCGTGAAAGAGAACTTACAACATTTGAAACAGTCGTAAGTTTTCCTATACTCTCTTATTATACCAATTTAAACAGGTTTTCTTCACCAAGCAGTCCACAACAATTCATGACACTTATCCTGTGTCAAAGTACTATTCCCAGCGTGATGCATTCTACAGTGGAACTCATTTTATGTCTGCGGGCCATGTATATAGAGTATATGGCATAGTTTGAAATATAAACGTCAGGAGAATGAAATGCAATAGTTTTCTCTAATCAATAAGATTGAAGAAACACCAATTCGTGCAGCAGCAACCAATTGTAAAACACGAATGGTGCAACAAGTGAATTATTACGTCCAACTAGTTCCAAGGAATCAACAGAACAGGAAAACCCCATAAAATAAACCATATCCATCTTCTGTAAATGATAAAGTGAATAGATCTGCAATTTCTTCATAGAATTGTGCTACACTTACAGAGGAAAAACATACAGGTACTTCAGAGAATACACACACCTCAATAAAATATTCACATGGGGCCCACCCCCATGTGTCTTTCCTGTAAAAGCTCTGTGAGAAAATGCCCTGTACATTGGGCATTTTCCTTCTTCATAATCACAGAATGTGAGGAATGAATGCTTAATCATATGCTTCCGGAAGAAAATGAAAAATCGTTTTCAGAATCCTACAAGATCCATCATCTCCACCAAAAACCAGTTACAGTGAGTTCCTAGGTTCCGACATGGATTATTTGGATAGCACAATATGATGAAAAGATCCATTAGCATTGTGAATCCAACTATTAATAGAACAAAATCAGATCTGAGAAGACATAAAAGATTGAAGATGAGCATGCACACACGAAACTTCTGATTCAATTTTTGCCACGACAATGACATTGTACTATGTAGCCTGTTGTCATCTAGGTTAAATGGGAACCTGATGTCCTCAAAATGCAATTACAGGCAAAAGAAGTTTTTAACATAAATGTTGGAGGACACAGTGTGGAGATCTTCTCCCACAAGCTTCGATGAAAAATTCAAGTTCTAACCATTCCTGTTACTGAAGAAAAAAAATAATAAATAAAAATTAAAAAAAATAATAATAATGGGATTCAATTCAGATGGCTCATCGCATGGAAAAAGAATTGCACAGGCTAAGACTCAATCAAAGAAACTATTTTCAAAAGCTTAGTGCTGGTCTAACTTTCTGAAAGTCAAGAACTAACTAAAATACACTGCCAAATCCCTTGGGCATCAATTCTTCGATTAGACAGCATAAAACAATGCAATTAGGACTTCAAAGGCTCTGCAAAGAACCAATTAATAATCACTTCCTAAATTTCAAGGAATCTCCAACTCCACTAGCAATTCAGTACTTCAGGACATCGGAATAATTCTAACAAACTCAGCATAGCCCCTAATATGCATATAAAAAAGCACAGGACGGTGAATAAAATTTGATAACTCAAGTTACCGCAAAACCTACATTCAACAAATTTGTATGATACCCACGACTTAGCTAAATGTACAAAAACAATAAAACTGAACTGTCAAGCCTAGAAGGAGGGAAGGAAAAGTGGGAGGAGGGGAGGGACATAGTTAGGACTCTGAAAAGCTTAAAACAGAAGGCAATTTTCAGCTTCGTGTTTTTATTGATAAAGGCAATGAAGTAACATTCTCATAAATGCATGAAAGAAAATTCGCAAGGGGACCGCTCTCATAGACATGACAAATTCTAAATTACACCTTTTGCTTCTCGAATTCTCCTAAGAACGCATATCATTTGAGGACGAGAGATTCTATACATAAGCAAAAAACAAGAATTGAACTCCAATAAAAACATAAAGATAACATAAAAACCACCAATCCCATGAGCAGTAGGCGGAAGATCGTTGCAGAAAAGTTCTTGTCTTGCTGTCAAAGCACTAAAGGAATGACAACTATAAAACCACTATTAGATTTTTCCTCCTTTTCTAACACCATAGCCCAAAATCATTTGAGAAGAATGACTCACCATAAGATGCAAGCTAAACTCCACTAGAGCCCAATATAGCCTCCACCATAACTCCAAACAAAAAGACCAATGTCGAGTATAAATGGACGTATTTCACTACTTTGGTCAAAATAGTCCAAAAATGAGACATTATTTTAAGCTAATATAAATTTAATATTTCACAATGCCAAGTCGGTGACAATCTGTTGGAAACTTTAGGAAAATAATTGCAGAGTGACAAGCAATCCTCCCAAACAAAACGGTTCATATATCGCTGGTCTTATACTGGTCATTGTTAGTCCATTCAATCAAATGATTATTAAAAAAAAAAAAGTATAAGATAATGCAACCTGGATGAAGTACACCTCGATGCCCATGATGAATTGACGATCATTTAAGTCCAGCAAAAATACTGCCAAACTTACTGAAATCCTACCAACACAGTTCCATCCAAATCACTTGGTTTAACTTAAATAAGAAACACATACACACGCTACTATGTCAAACAATGTGGCATTTAGCTTCTGAACAACTGAAAAAGAAACAAGGTAGCTCTATACCGCAACACATTATATATATCTGTCATACAGTGAGTTGAATAAACAAAATCTTAAGCAGTCTGCCGGGGTTTAAGGCAAGTACAAGCTATGTAGCTAAGTTCCTCCATTTTCCTCTTATCTTGACGATTCACTAGGTAACCATAACAAGGCCAGAGTAGTTGCAGTAAAGGTAGCCTACAAAGTAATAAATGTCAATGAAATTAGGAAGTAAAAGGACTACACTTGGAACTATTTCAACTTGTGATTATGAGTACAGGGCTCTCTCTCACACCCCTCACACACACACAGATTTTCAATGGCATGGATCCTTCAATTTATAATATCATATTTATCACGTTTCATCTAACTATCATAAAAGTTTAGTTTTATTGGTTTGGATAGTTTTTTGTTAATAGTAGATTGGATAATTGTCCAAAAAAATGTAAAAACATTTTATGACCCGCAGAATAAAGGTAAAGTAAATGGAATATGAAATGTTGTCTAAAATGAAAAATATAAGAACACCTTCGGGGAGGGTATATTCAATTAGGACTTTTGAAGACTTTGATAAGACTTTTTTAAGTGATGACTTCTATGGATTTCTTGGATCTTTTATAGATTTATATGGAATTAGTAAAAGTCATAGACTTCTATTAACTTTTATTTTAAAATTTTTATAGACTTTTATAGAATTCCAAAGACTCTTGACAACTTTTATTTGAAATAGAATTCCTGTGGATCTAGTACAATGGTTTGAAATTCTCATATACAAGGTGTTGTTCCCACAATTCTCATTTTCCTTCCCCTTCTTCATCACATATAATAAAAAAATAATAAAAAAAAATTAAAGAATAAAAATTTAAAACCTTAATTAAATAAATAATAACCAAAATTATACATATATATAATAAACAATAAATTTAATATTCAATATTAGTAATATAGTATACTTTTAAAAATAAATAAAATCAATATATTTAAATTTAATTACAAATTTTCATATAAAATTTTATAATTTAATGAAAAAAATAGATATTTTTCAAAAAAAAAAAAAAGAATGAAAAAGGGGGGAAAAAGTTACAAGAATTCAATTTAATTTTTTTATGGAAAATAGAAATAAACCATAAGAGATAGAAAGATAAATGAAAATAAACATAATCAATGGAAAAAGATAAAGTTTAATCATAACTTTAATGTTCATAGAAGGAAAAAATAAATAAATAAATAAATTTGTGAAAGTCTCCAGAAATCTCGTGATTAATGAGAGACAAATTTTGAAATTTTATATGAGTACTTTCTACTTAAAAGTTAGTACTCCAAAAACTTTTATAAAAGTTTCTAAAAGTCATTAAAATTTAAATACCACAACACTTATAGAGACTTCTAAAAAGTCTCAATTAAATACACCGTAATTTTTATAGATTTCTTAAAAGTCTATAAAAACCTCAATTGAATACATCGATACTTTCATAGAGTCTTAAAAAATTTACATTGAATACCCCTAAACTTTTTGAATCCCAAAAAGTCATTAAAAGTCTCAATTGAATAAACCCTTCTTAGTCTCAGCTATATTGAGAAAGGCCAAGTCCTTGCTCGCTTAAGATCAAGGCAGTCCAAAATGCCCTAAGCTATTAGAAGATGAAAATCTGCTAGTGCACATGCCTGAAGAAGTGACACATACTGTAGAAGCTAGTTCATCATGTTTCCTAGCTAAGCATTTGCTCCATTGACATCATAGGAATAAGGCTTAAGTAACATTGATGGCCATGTCAAATTGAAAGTGCACCCTCTCTAGTAAAATAACAAGCTTACAAAATGGCAGACTTTATGACATTATGAAACAAGCATGTTTTATCAACATTTTTAGATATATTTTGTTCTCATCAATATTTTTAACACCTGTCCTTAGTTCAGTTGTTTCCTATACGTATCCATATTTGGAATTTGTCAATATGGTTATGTATAAATAGTATATTTCATTTTCTTACAAATAATAGACATGTAAAGGCGGGTCCACTTCAGGAAGGATGAAATGCTTTGCCCAATGTCTCTGTCTTTCAAACACTAATACAAGGACCTTTCATATAACCTCCAATGCAACGCATATTCAATTGCACACGATAACAATGTCGTACTAACAGCACAAGTGTGACATTACTAATTCCATGAAGGATGAAATGTTTTTGGTCATCTACACTTCTCCACGTATTTTCACAATTCTTTCCTTCTCCACCTACAGCTCCGTTTTCTAATCTATTATTTCTTTCCTTCTCATCCCACAACTTTTACTCCTCAAGAGCTTGGGCATGAAATTACTAACTCCATTTTAAATAGCAAGATCCTGGGTCAAAATGTTTCTGCGGACAGTTGCCAAAATGTAAATAATCAAGGAGTTTAAGAATTAGATAACAAGAACATCTTACACCATCTTCTAAAGCTTGCTAATCTTCATTTAGTTACCCTGGCATCCCATGCCTAGAAAATGGTTACTTTCACATCCTTTTCTTCGAACACCACTATTTGATTTGCTTCATAATATAATTAATTGTAACTCACATGGCTGCATAGTCCTTGTTCAAAACACTCAGGTTCACTGAGGTTTTCACAAATCAAATAAACCAGACACCAGGCAACTAACACTAATCCACGGTATCAGTGCTCTGGCATATAACCATCTTGAAGCCGAAAATCAAGGCAGTACAAATGCAAAGGAGGAAACTGAAAAAAAAAAAAAAAAGAAAAATTAAATGAAGAACTACAATGCAAACATTAACCACAATCTACTATTTTTACCCCTTCTCCACAAGTCGGTACAAACTAGCTGAAAGATGATGACTGTTGATTCCTGCTTCATAGAAACAAAATTAAAAAATGAATAACTTGAATCATAAGCATCTTGATCATAATTTAAAAAATTTCAAGTTATAAATCGAAAACTAAACTTCTTTAATAATTAAAGCTGTGTCTTAGTCTTCCAAATCTTCACGACAAACATCTAGAAGTATCGAATTTTAAATATCATCATGTAAAACTTGAGAAGCTCAGGAAATTTTGCCTTCAATCATATATATGTATGGCTAACATAAAGCACAAGAAAAAGATAAGAACACGCATATAGTAGAGAATATGTCGAAAGAAGAATGATAGAACTTTTAAGAAATTCCTTCACATTATGAATTTGTACTTCATCTCAAGGGAACAAACTAAATTCATCAAGATACAACAGTCATGTTTCACCAAACTTGGCGTATTCAATTTCTATACCACCTCATCTATTCACATAACAAAGTCTTCCAGCACACGCACCATACAAATATATGGACCAAAATCATTAGAGTACTAGATCTGTGCTTCAAAAACTCCCTTCTATGCCAACATATAAGACTATGATAACTAGAGTCTCGCGATAACTAGAGTCTCGCAACAAGAACACACAAAAGGAACACTGAGAAAAAGATGGACCAAACATATACGTTCAAGGGAAACAAAGACTCTTCCTAAGACCGTGTGATCATGCTACGAGAACGGGCCAACCGAAATGCCAAGCTGCCTCCATCCAGTGTTGCCTCTCCATCAACAGTTTCAGAGTCATACTGCTTCCTGCAACCTGGACAGCGCCCATCCTCCTCAAGAATCCTCTTGTGACAGAAAAGGCAAAGCCGGAAGCCACATGAACAAGGGAGAAAACTCGAGTCCGTGAAGTCAAAATCCTCATAGCATATTGGGCACGATGTGGGGACAGGCACAACATTCCTACATGCCCAAACAGAGCCTCCACAATCAAAATGTCTCCCTGAATTCATTGGGAAACTATACTGCTTAGACAAGTTGGGCAGGGTTTGAGGACGACAGGCATCATCAGGCCTCCATGCCTGGCAATTTACCAGAGCCCCTTCTGCAACCATTCTCTGATTCTCCAGCTTCGGCTTTGAAACATCAAGCCCAAAGGCCAATTGGTTTGTTACCATCGATTGGGAATCTGACTGGGAAGCATTTAAATCTTTCTCCGAAGTTAATGAATCCAATCCTGAGTCGGTGTTATGCTGTTGCTTCTTGTCATCGGTTTCAGCCAAGGCATCAGCCACAGCCTCCCAATCATCCAAGCAGCCATCATCATCCCCTTCACCTTCCTCACTCATACTTCCAGAACAACATCCGTTGCTGCTAGCACTACTGCTTTGGCTGCTGCTCCCTGTAAAATTGGCTCTGGAATCAATAATGCCCAAGACGCTACTGTTGTGGCTAGTGGATGGCGATGACTCGGAATCACTGTAATGATGCAGTGGCAATCCATCTCCATAATTCTCCTGCACATCTCTCGGCTTAATCTCCAATTTCTCTATGGCAAGTATGCTCTTGTTCCCCAATTTCACCGATGATCCTCCATGTATCCCGCCATCATTTGATTCCTCCTTACAGTTACCCTTATTCTTCACTATATAAGTAAAGATGAGTATGTACACATATGACGTGAATGCATGCTACAGAACACAGATCTTTGACTAACCTTGAGAAAGCCACTGCTCGCGGCGAGCATCAAGCTTGCACTGCTTCAATTTGGCTGATCGATTCGCCTAAAATCCCCCCAAAGAAACAATTAAAAAGAAATTATATAAACTCAAAAACATTGAAAATCAGCAAATTCCACCCAATTACCCTGAAAATTAACAAAGAAACAGTGTGGAAATTGCTAGAAGGGAAAATCAACTTCAACGAAAAGCATTGAGAATCAATACTACATTCAAGACTATGAAAATTGAAAATATGGATATTTATACAAGTCTTAATTAAAAATCTTGAGAATTTATACAAGTAAAAATAAAAATATGAAAAGGTATATAAGTGCACAATTAAAAAGAAAACAAACGTATACACAATATATGTGTAAAAACATAAAAATATCAAGAAACACATAAATACCTTCTTTTTCTTGGCGAAATCTTTTGGGTTAGAGGAGGCCATGGAGATGGAAGCGTTGGCGATCGAATCGGAAATCATTACTGCGTGAAGTCGAAACAAATTGAAAACCCTAATTTGATCGTCGATGTATTTGGAGAGAGAAAGCGATAGATATAGAGAGAGTGTGTGTATTTTAGAGAGAGAGTGGGCAACGAAAATTCCTCTGATTCGTTCGTTCGCCTTTGGACTATACAAAAAACGTGGTTCGTCTCTACTGCCGCACTATATATAGAGGAGTGAGTGACAATTTTACCCTTCTATTTCGTCATTTTCCCCTTAGGTATACATGGGTGGGACGTAAATATTTGGTATTCGAGGGGTAATGGCCGCGAGGAGAAATCGTCATCGGAGGAGATATTGCACGACGAAGGACAAATGTGTGACTAAAACATTGCAACAATTATTCCTAACCTATGGAAGCAGTTGCATTATCATCTTCAAACTTTTTTCTTATTGCGGTAAATTCCAAACATATAGTTTACCGTTTAAGTGCATCGATGGTTCTTTTTGTCGAATTCCATGCATTGAATCCCAAAGTTATATTTAGTAGTTTAGGTGCTTTGATGGTTCTATCAAATTCTGAAAATTCCAAACATTTTCAATTATTTATCTCCGAAAAGGCCAAGTTTTCAAAACATTTGCACATGGTGAACCTATAACATGAATTTAATATTTACATTGTTGTTACATACCACCAGGCACCTATCCATTATCATCGGGTTGGTCGTGTGTGATTCACCAATTATAGTTAATCATTGGTGATTTAGAGCCTGTTTGTCTCCTATTATGGGAGAAAACATAGAGTTCTGAATGATATTTTTAAGCAAATGTGTGGTTAAATTTAAAGGAATTTTATTGGTTTGTGTGTAGAATATTTTATTGTGTAAATGTGTGATGAAAAATGTTACTGTGACAAACAATTTAATTTGTTAAAAGATAACAAAAAGATGCTTGTATTGTCAACGAACTTTGTTCGCAATACCAAATACCACCACTGGTTTCGAGCAATTGCTTCATTCCAACCCTCAATCTTTTATACTTCACTCATGCTTGGTCTTCTTTTTCATCTTTCCATCTTCTCATCACTTTGAAAACCCAGGTAACAATTCAGGATGGACAAGTAGCAATTTCTTTCTTTCTTTTGTTGATTTTTATCGTAATTAAAATAAGAGTATTGATATAACCAAGTTTTGTTCCCGACGTATATAGACTCGAGGACTCAATTTCGTCGATATGTGTATCAAAATGCTCGGGACATATGTGCTCGGGTATCCCCCATATGCCCGAACTATTAGCCCGAAGAGTTATTCAACAATCATTCGACATGTCCTCGGAATTATGACCTACGACAACGCCTTATCCAACGAGAAATTTATTCTGACTAAAAATCCTCAATTCATGTCTCCTATACCCAAAAGAACGCTATTGGTATCACAGTTATACCTCAATCCAAACTCCTATCTTGCGTAGGACTCATTGATGTTAGATTGCAAAATCAAGCTGTCCTACTATAGGTGCACTACGAAATCCTAGTATGAACACACCACCTACCTCTATAAATACAGGACCTTGGGCCATTATTCAGGTACATTTTCATTGTTCTTCAGCACATAGCCTCACGCATATATTTCCCTTTCTGACTTAAGCATCGGAGGGGCGACGAGAACATACCTCATTGCCTTTGTTTCAGGTACCGGAAGACACTATCGTGATCAACCCGAATCATCAAACTCGGAAAATCAACAGGTACGATTTTTGATAGCATCAAGTATAACTGTCTTTCAGTTTAACTTTGATTTTCTAATGAGAATATTGACTAAACTAAGGCTTTGTTTGTCTCTCTTTCTTTTACATTCTACTATATTATTTTTTTTACTGTACTTTTTTTCAACTACACATTTTTCATTAAAATAATATTACAATAAATAAAAAATCTTTCTTTCTTTTTTAAACCCGTATTTCAATATCAATCACTATTCTATAATATATTATTCACAAATAATGGGCACAAACGAGCACTAAAAATTGTTATGAACTTTTGGAAAGTTAACGACATAAATGCTACAAAACAAACTTGAGGCCCGTTTGCACAAATTTAATTGAAGCAACCAGGAGTTGTGGACATACAAATCACTCAAGCTGCTCAACGTCAATCAACTCTTTTAAGTTCAAAGAGATAAACCAGTAGAAATTTTGAAAAGCCACACAGCAAAAGCCATCCCAGAGAGAGAAATCAATGGCTGGTATTACTGCTACCACTGGTCTCGGCGTATCCTGTCCGTCGAAATTGACTGGGATAAGGTCGTTATCTTCTCCTCTTTCTTCTACGGCCAGAATTGATTCCGGCCCAAAAAACTTCAACCGGGAGTTCAGAGGAATTAAGCAACATAAAGTTACAGCTTATTGTTGTTTAAGAGTACCAGTTTCATATGCCACAATCCCTTCGAGTTCCGGGCATGAAATTCTCGAAATTTCAACTTCAATTTCACATTCTGCAACGGAACTTACGGAAAATTTGGTGCTGATGGATTTGGATCCGGCTACAGCTAAACTGGCAATTGGGGTTTTGGGGCCATTTCTGTCTGCATTTGGGTTTCTGTTCATACTGAGAATAGTGATGTCCTGGTACCCAAAACTTCCGGTTGAAAAAATCCCATATGTGATTGCATATGCACCAACAGAGCCATTTCTAGTTCAAACTCGGAAGGTGATTCCTCCCCTCGGTGGTGTTGATGTTACTCCTGTGGTTTGGTTTGGATTAATCAGTTTCCTCAATGAAATTCTTGTCGGCCCACAGGGTTTGCTTGTTCTTTTATCTAAACAGGTTTAGTTGAGTTGTGTTGTGTTGTGTATACAGAATTGTGCAATGAAATTTGCCTTTTTGTTTCAGAATTTTGTTGTGGTGCAATGCATATACATTCTTGTGATTATTGAATCACACCTCAACAATAAGAACCAAAATGAATGTTGTTGTCTATCAACCATCCTATATTCTTTCTTATACAAAAAGAATACGGACTAAAATTTTAGGTTGGAAAATGATCGGAAATCATCACGTCTAAGAAGATATCTGACCTTGTTATAACAGGGTTTCCTTCTGATAGAGGGATATTCCAACCTTGACTCTTGATGTTGCAAATATACGTCATAATGCATCAGTGCTATCAACTCTACATGTAAATTATACGAAATGATATAAGATGACTTAGTGGGCTGGTGTAGTCAAGAAGACTATTACAGTACACCTCGGCTTCCTGAAATCTCTTCATAGATTTACGGTGTAGGGGTAAGAAACGTTAAAGCTCCAACCATGTTTGGTCCTTTTAAATCAAAGCATCCATCCTGTCTAAATCCTTCTTGTAATAAAACGTGGCCTCTTCATTTGGACCAAGTTCTCAATGGAGTTTTGCCAGATGATGTAGATCAATTCCTGTCATTACAATTTGCTGCCATTTTGTAACACTTGGTCACCTCCTTGAGCACATGAAGTTGTTAGCTTTAATAACAAGCCATGGCAATCCGTAACTGGGAACCATTAAAAGGCATTCCGGTCATTTCATATGCTTGTCCTAACCCATACCAAGCTCAATAATCACATGGATTTATATCTACAGCCTTCTGATAAGCATCCACTGCTACTGACGTGTTCTTTATCTCCATGGACTTGTGACCCATAAGAGTCCAAGCTGATGAATAATTTTTATTCAATTTAGTGCCCTGTTGAAATACATAAACGACTTTTCGGGCTGCTTCTAGTTCCCAACAATGCAACAAGACTCAAGTCTGTACTTATCAGAGAAAAATGTTGTGTGCAATATAACTTAAGGCAAAGAAGCACTCCTTTGCATAGAGGACGTTGGAATACCATATCCACGTCTTCGATCCCATAATGGTCATTTTTCAGAAAATCCTCAAATATATCTTCAACTCAATCAAATTCCCTCAAACTGCATTATGATTTGTCAATCTGGGTGATGTAATTGCTAAAACTGAAAATTCCTCGTAAAAATACTCTGCCAAGGATTAAGTAAGTATCCGGAGCTCCTGGTCAGTATTGGCGAGAAAAAAATCTTTTCCAAGTGATCGTCAAGATCAAGACTCTTCATTATATCAATTGAAGTGCATAATGCAGCTAGGACTAATCGTTCCAATTCCTAGTGTGGCCATTTACGGACTTCATAGGCACTGTCCTACTTTGACTCGGGATAAAGTTTAGTGATCAATTTTTATTTATCATTTTTTTTTCTCATTTAAAGTACTAAAGCCAACGGTATGCCAAATACGGGTCAAAATGTTGAGCCTGCGGGAAAATATTTCTCAAACCGCCGTCCCTTCCCTCAAAGCTCATCCAAAACGGTCCTCCCTCCACCACTCCGCCACCGCTCCGCCGCCGCATCCTGAACCCACCGCCATCGCCAAATTAATCCTCAAAACGGACAATTCAGAAACTATAACCCGAAACCTCCACACCCTTACCAATTGGACTCCCCATTTAGTCCACACAGTTCTCAAACGCCTCTGGAACCACGGCCCCAAAGCCCTCCAATTTTTCAACATATTAGACACTCACCCTTTCTACGCGCACTCCGCTACTGGTTTCGACCACGCCATTGACATCGCGGCTCGGCTGCGAGACTACAAGACCGTCTGGGCTCTCGTGGCCCGTATGAGATCCCGGAAACTTGGCCCGTCACCGAAAACATTTGCGATTATTGCCGAAAGATATGTCTCTTCTGGGAAGGCTGATAAGGCTGTTAAAGTATTTTTATCGATGCACGAACATGGTTGCTCACAGAATTTGAATTCATTCAATGCATTTCTTGATGTTTTATGCAAATCAAAGCGAGCTGAGATGGCTTATAAGCTGTTCAATATTTTTCGGGGTAGGTTTAGAGCTGACACAGTTAGTTATAATATAATTGCTAATGGGTTTTGCTTGAAGAAGCAAACACCGAGAGCATTGGAAGTTTTGAAAGAAATGGTAGAGAGAGGTTTGGTACCTACACTAACGACGTATAACATAATGCTCAAGGGGTATTTTAGAGCGGGGCAAATAGAAGAAGCATGGGGATTTTTCTTGCAAATGAAGAGGAGAAAGGTTGGCATTGATGTCGTGACTTATACTACAGTGGTTCACGGGCTTGGTGTCGTTGGGGAAGTTGAGAAGGCTCGGAAAGTGTTTGATGAGATGATTGGGGCCGGAGTGCTCCCCTCGGTGGCAACTTTCAATGCCTTGATTCAAGTTTTGTGTAAGAAAGATAATGTGGAAAATGCCATCATAGTGTTTGAAGAAATGCTGAGGAAGGGTTACACCCCAAACGTGACGACGTATAATGTGGTTATTAGAGGATTGTGTCATGCAGGGAATATGGATAGGGCAATTGAATATATGGATAAAATGAAAGATGACAACTGTAAGCCAATTGTTCAAACATATAATGTTGTCATTAGGTACTATTGTGACGATGGAGAAATTGAGAAGGCTTTGGCGATGTTTGAGAGGATGACTGGTGGGAGTTGTTTGCCCAACTTGGATACTTACAATATCTTGATCAGTGTGATGTTCGTGAGGAAACGATCAGATGATTTGTTGGTTGCAGGTAAGTTGTTGATAGAAATGGTTGACAGAGGATTCTTGCCTCGGAAATTTACCTTCAATCGGGTTCTAAATGGACTTCTGCTAACTGGTAATCAAGGCTTTGCAAAGGAGATTTTGAGCCTACAGAGTAGATGTGGCCGTCTTCCTCGTCATTTCAGATTGTGAAGCCCATTATCGATCATTTTAGCTGGAAGCACAAGAATTTGGCTTTCTGTATTGGATTGATATAATATCACATTCTTGCATTTGTTTGTGGTAATACCAATATGAAAGTTATGGGCATCGTGTACGGGGCTTTAAAATAGAATTGTGTGTGCTATCGAGATAACGTCTTTGATGTGGCGGCTTATGGCTATCTCCACCTGATCTAATGGTGGTCTTACTATGTTGTTTTGATCAAGGAGCTCGGACATTGTTGAAACATCAAGCGTGACTATTTCTTCTCGTCATGTCAGCCGCATTAATGTCCCTTTATGTAGCATGATGCCATTGGCTAGTTTCTTTGCGTTCTGCATTAACACAGTTGCCATACAATATCCATCTCACAATATAATAATAGCCAAAGATTTATGTAGAGATTCTCCGTTTTTTTCAAACACTTTTCAAATCATAGAATTATATTTCTAACTTATGTAATTGAATGTAAACCAGTTTGGATTAATGTGGATAACTTCACTGCACTTTGCTTTTCGTTTGTTGCAGGTGCCTTTTCCGTTTTGTTTTTCATTTTTGTTTTATGCAGGCAGTTCACTGAACTATCAGGCGGTTAGGTTGAAACATCAAGCGTGACTATTTCTTCTCGTCATGTCAGCCGCATTAATGTCCCTTTATGTAGCATGATGCCATTGGCTAGTTTCTTTGCGTTCTGCATTAACACAGTTGCCATACAATATCCATCTCACAATATAATAATAGCCAAAGATTTATGTAGAGATTCTCCATTTTTTTCAAACACTTTTCAAATCATAGAATTATATTTCTAACTTATGTAATTGAATGTAAACCAGTTTGGATAAATGTGGATAACTTCACTGCACTTTGCTTTTCGTTTGTTGCACGTGCCTTTTCCGTTTTGTTTTTCATTTTTGTTTTATGCAGGCAGTTCACTGAACTATCAGGCGGTTAAAGTCAAGTTCAAAATTTTGTTGAGTGCAATTGGTCTTTATCGAAGTGATCCTAAACTGTTGTTATCGTGGCACTCGAGGACCCACCTAGCCAACGTGGCAAAAGAAAGTCAAGAAGCTGACCATGTTGAAGTACCAGTGGTGAGCCTCAGCACGGGCAAAGAGCTCAGACTAGGATGTTTTGGTCAAGCTCATACAGCCCAAGATAAGAGAGGCGTCAAGTGAAACAACTAGTAGCAAGTGTGGAGAGTTCGACGCTGACGAGAAGTTGACCTAGTAAGGCACTTGACATCAGATTGAAGAGCTCAACCCAGCCTCATGACAAGGCAGAGAGCTCGGTCACCGTGAAGAATACCACCTTAGCCTCCAGAGTGGCCAAGTCTGTCTATAAAAGCAACCAACTTGGCAGATCCATCACAATCCATGAAGATGTTAGCTTGGCAACAATATACGACAATACACTTTCTCAACATTGATAGCACTCATGTTTTTGGTGGTTCACAAGGGGAAACATGCTAACACTTATTTTTCCAATGCACTTTCTCCTTTCATGTTCGGAAGAATATTTAGATTGAATAAACATGGGCTCTTTCGAAGTCTCAATTTTTTTCTTTGAAAGCCTGTTTTAAGATTATTAAAAAAAAAAAAAAAAGGTGTTTAATTTGTCCTGCTGAGAATCTGTTTCTCAAAATAAAAAAATAGAAAATATGTTTTGTTTGAAATTTGGAGAAACTATTTAACAACATTTTATTCCATAATTTTGATTATTCAATAAAATAGAACAAATTTACATTAATATATTATCAAATGGTATATACATTTTAAAATTAGTGAATCTAAAAATGTTTTTTTCCCGCTGCAAAATTAGTCAGAATTTTATTTTTCTAGGAACTTTCAATTTATTTTTTAATCTTTTTATTTTTGAATTTATAAAATTTTCATTTTTT
>NC_036248.1:4365072-4369329 GCF_002742605.1 Olea europaea var. sylvestris
TATAATATTTTTAGCGGTACAAATTATGGCACAAAATAAAGGTGACATTTCGTGATATCCATGCCTTTACTTTTATCAAAGATGATATTACCCCTATTTTGACTTTTAATTTGATGCATAATTTCATTGATACATCATGTTGTAGGGTAACTTATTGAAGGATACATTTTGGTATTGAAACACGGGGTATCAACTAGCGCAACGATTGTTTCTTTTATTTTCTTATTTTCATTTTTTTTAAAGTTTTGGACTATTATAACCATTATTTTAGTTTAAAATTTTCGATTTTTAAATTAGCAAATTTTGCTAAAAATCTGATTTTAACAAAATCAAACACGGTCTTAATAATATGCAAGAATGTGACACATACATATACACGAAAACGAACTTTGAGCTTGTAGCGCTGACATAAGTGTATTTCAGACAATATTGTGATACTACAGTATGATTTCCTCTTGAACACTAATGTTAAGAGTCTTGTTTGTAAGGACAATGCTGATGATCACTACCACTTCATCCTCAATCGTCACGGATTCAACTGGTTAGAAAAACATGTAGATAGCTTACCGCATAACAGAGAAAGAACGAGAGAAATTTTAACGAATTAAGAAAAAAACAAACCTAGAATTACAACCCCGAGCTTTGCATTATAATCTCCTACAGCCTGAATGAAGGTGAGAAAGCTTAGGGAAAGATATTGCATAAAACAGAATGAGAACATTGGTGGTCCTTATGTAAGAATTTTTTAATCAATAGATGAGCTTATATGTGTGAATAATTGTGTGTTAAATTATAGGTTATCGAATTCGGTTGAACCCAATTAAAGTGATCTAATAAGACTTCGGTTTTCGGTTTTAATGTATCCAATTAAAGTGTGTGTTATATATGTATAGAGATCGGGCCCAAATCCAAATTCTATGATGGACCGAATTAGGTCAAAGAGCATCGTTAGATAAATAGGTTATGGTCCCCAGATCACACGCATGTATTATTCATTTTCTACTGCATCCCATCACAGAGAGGAAAAAGAGACTGCATGTAGATTTGGAAGATTATACCGCGTAATTCATTATTAAATTAACCATGTCTAATTCAGGTACACTTCTGTTTTAATTCTTGCATTTCTTGATGATTTAACATGAAAGATCTAATTATTTAAAAGCATTAAATTATCCAACAAGTGGTATCAGAGCCTCTTCATGTTGAATCATTGAGAATCGAATAATTTAATTTGGTTCTTGCAATATATTTGAATTTTTTATATTTAACAATTTTGGATTTAATTTTTGTCGAATCTGAAAATTCTACTGCATGATATTCTTGATTATTTTCATAGATCTGGAATAAATCTTTGATATTCAGTTTGAGGAATTTAAGATTATAGATTTTGAGTTTAAAATTTTCTAGAATTTTCGATTTCCTATGGTTTTAAAAAATACAGATTTTTGTGATTCAGATTATGGATTCAGATTTAAAAAATAGATAAATAAATAAATTTAAGTTGTGTGCCTGGGTGGCAGCGCCGGCGGCAACACTACCGCATCTCAGCAGCGGCGTTGTTGCCGTTGTTGTGACACTGCTGTATGCTGCAGCGCCGGGGTGCTGCTACCATTTGTTAGTGGCGGCGCCCAATGAAGGAGAAGAAAGAAAATTTAGGGTTTCAATTTTTGGTAGAATTTGGGGGCGGGAGCTTCTTCTGTAAATTAGATAATTTGAGGCCCCTGCATGCAATTAGGGTTAGGGTTATAAAATTAAGGTTTTAGTCCCTAACCTTTAAGTTATATTAAGATTTGGGCCTTTAAATTTCGGATTTAATAATTCAGTCCCTAAGGTTTTAAAATTAATTAATTCGGGCCATTAAAGTTCTGAATTTTATAATTAAAGCACTCAAAATTAAATTATTAATTCAAATTGGCCCCCTAAGTTCATAATTAATTCAAATTGACCCTTAAAGTTTCAAATTTTTAAAATTTGATCCCTCAAATTTTGAATTGGTCAATTTTGGCCCTTAAAGTTTTAAAATTTATTCGAATTGATCCTCTAAAGTATTGAATTAATTAATTATGGTCCTTAAAGTTTCAAGTTTATTAACTTCAACCCCTAAAGTTTGGAATTAATTAATTTAGTCCTCCTTAAAGTTTTGAATTATTAATCCTAAGGCCCCTAAAGTTTAAAACTAAACAAAATATGCAAAATTGGTGATTCTCTTTCTCAAATTTTGGTACTAAGGACTCTTTTAAGAGATATAATATTCGAAAATTGGTTAATTGAAGGCAACCTCTCTTGTGAAAATTGACTAACTTAGAATATTGAGTTTGTGGATGTGTTATTCATGGGAATATTGGTCGGCCCAAAGGAAGGTCAATATTTAATCGAATACACTGTACCTATGGTGATAAACATGTGATGATTATTTGGTTTAATGTGTGATCAATAAATTGGTCCAAAGAAAGGTTTATTGATTGACACGTTGTTTTATCGTCAATGTTTGATCACTAAGCCAAGAGTACCGCTTACAAATCAATATCTCTATCCAAAGACTAGATATTGATATTGTGCTTGGTATCTTGTGATGGGCCCTACCACTATTTGAGATTATTATTATTATTATTTGCATATTAAAGGTATTCATGTGAGCTATTCATAATAAACGTTCTCTAATTCAGTTTCAGGTTCTGCTGCTAATATCTCTGCTAGCATCAATTCAATTTCAATGCTAAATAGCACAAACTTCAGGGCATGGCAAGAGAACGTGATGATTGTTCTCAGAGTCATGGACCTGGACCTTGCTTTACGGGTCGATCAACCTGCTGTACTTACTAATAAGAGTACCTCTAATGACAAGAGGGAGATGGAAAAGTGGGAACAATCGAACCGCATGAGCTTAATGGTTATGAAGCGTGCTATTCCAGAAGCATTCCGAGGCACTATGTCCGATAAGGTGACTACGGCTAAAGGTTTCCTTGAGGACCTTGAGAAGAGGATTGCCAAGAATGAAAAGGCTGAAACAAGTACACTTTTGGCAAATCTTGTCTCAATGAGGTATAAAGGAAAAAGAAACATTCCGGAGTACATTATGGAAATGTCTCACATTGCTTCAAAAATAAAGGCACTCAAGTTGGATTTATCTGAAGACTTGTTGGTGCACTTGGTTCTGATATCCCTTCCGGCACATTTCAGTCAATTCAAGGTGAGTTACAATTGTCAAAAGGACTCATGGTCCCTTAATGAGCTTATCTCACACTGTGTTCAGAAAGAGGAAAGACTAAAGCATGAGAAGACAGAAAGTACTCATTTGACCACCACCTCTAAGGCGAAAAGGAACAAGAAAAGGAAATTTAATAAGGAAGCTGCGGGTACGGCACCGCAAAAGAAACAGCATAAGGAACCAACTGAAGGTGGTTGTTTCTTCTGTGGAGCTGCAGGTCATAAGAAGAAGAATTGCACCAATTACCACACATGGCGTGTAAAGAAATGTACTCTTCTTCATTTGGTTTGTTTTGAGGTTAATTTAATTTCGGTACCTAGACATACATGGTGGATAGATTCTGGTGCAACAACTCACATCAGTATGTCTATGTAGGGTTGTCTGAGTTGCCGAAAACCAAGTGATGGTGAAAGACACATCTATGCTGGCGATGGCAATAAGGTGGAAGTAGAGGCAATGGGAAAATTTAGATTATTGTTAAAGACTGGATTTTATTTGGATCTTGTTGAGACATTTATTGCACCATCTTTTAGAAGGAATTTGATTTCTATTTCTGTTTTGGACAAATATGGTTATACTTGTTCATTTGGAAATGGAATATTTAGTTTGTTTCATGATTCAAAATTGGTCGGTTTCGGTTCTTTATCAGGTTACGATAATCTTTATTCAATTGATACAATTGCTTCTTATAATGAATCCCTACATGCAAGTACTTGAGTATAAAGCGAAAATTAAACGGCGAGAATTTTGCCTCGTTGTGGCACAAGAGATTAGGTCACATCTCCAAAAGGAGAATTGAGAGACTTGTGTTTGGCGGGATTCTCGACCCTCTAGACTTCACAGATTATGATTTGTGTGTCAACTGTATAAAGGGAAAACAAACCAATAAAAGGAGATTTCAAACCAATAGGACTTCGGACGTCTTAGAACTTATACATACGGATATTTGTGGACCATTCCCTACGGGTTCTTGGAATGGTCAACAATATTTTATAACGTTCATAGACGATTTTTCAAGATATGGCTACATATATCTCATTCATGAAAAA
>NC_036248.1:4371297-4420839 GCF_002742605.1 Olea europaea var. sylvestris
TATTAAGGTGGACCAGTTGGAAATAGGCATGTTACAGATCACATTACATGTAATTTTCATGCTACACATCCATGCTTGATCCATGTCATTCGGTTATATTGATATACGTGACCATTGATGGGTTTAGCTACATGAAAGTAGAGAAGCCGCTTTGATCGTATATTGATATGATTGATGGACGAGATTGTTTGGGGATACATTCGGTAATGATAGCAAAATTCTGAGTACTCATAAGGTTGTGTTTAATGCACAATTATAAGGTGACACATATAGCTCAAGTGGGAGATTGTAAGGATTTTTTAATCAATAGATGGGCTTATATGTGTGAATAATTGTGTGTTAAATTATAGGCTATCGAATTCGGTTGAGCCCAATTAAAGTGATCTAATAAGGCTTCGATTTTGGGCTTTAATGTATTCAATTAAAGTGTGGGTTTACATATGCGTAGAGACCGGAACCAAGTCTTAATTCTATGATGGGCCGAATTAGGTCAAAGGGCGTCACTATATAAATAGGTTATGGTCCCCAGATCACACGCATGTATTATTCATTCTATATTGCATCCCATCACAGAGAGGAAAAAGAGACTGCGTGTAGATTTGAAAGACTATACCGCGTAATTCATTATTACATTAACCATGTCTGATTCAGGTACGCTTCCGGTTTAATTCTTGTATTTCTTGATGATTTAACATAAAAGATCCGGTGATTTAAAAGCATTAAATTATCCAACATCTTAACCTTTAGTGAAGTTTCATATTGGTCATCAGCTTCATTTTGTTTAATACAAGTAGGGATGACAGTGTGGCGAGTTTGAGGTGGGGCCGGGACGGGTTCCCTGCTCCCCTCCCCAGGCATTTTCCCACCCCCCATCACCCGTTTAAGTTGGGGTGGGACGGGACCTTTACCCGTTTATGTAATTTTATTAAGTTTTTGATAATTCATTTTAGTGCAATTCTAGAAGGACATAATTTTTTACCCATGTAAGGAGTGTAGACACTCCTTTGTACAAAAATTATGTACAAGTAGACTTTTCATTCATTTTATTGCCCCCATTCATTAAGTGCGACAATAATATAGTTATTAAATTTTTTAAATTAATTTATTCATTTTTAAAAATTAAATTATTCGAATATATTTGGTAAAATAAGGTTTTTATTGTATATCATGTTCCTTATATAATCTTAATTGCTATATTCTATTAAATTAAATGTTATTAAAAAAAAAATCAACTCTTACCTGTCTCGGGGCGAAATTCTCTTCCCCGCGGACTTTCCCTGAATATTCGATTAAGCAGGTAATTCCCATCCGTTCGAGGCGGGGCCCATGGGTATCAAGTTTGGAGGTTTTTTTCTCTCTTTTTTGCCAACCTTAAATACATGTTCAACACTCCATCAATGTTTATTAGTTAAACTATAGTCTTGTCTAATTATTTGCCAATTAGATTATTGTATTAGCTTTTCCTCAACTCAGTAAGTCAAATTAAAGGACATGAATCGAATGACCAAATTGTAATGGACGTTGATGTTAAATCACCGACTTGAATTTTCGTCATCTTTCTGACTTATTGAACAGAACCAAATTTATAGAAAGTGTTTGAAGATAACTGCTCCCATCGAAAATAAGTCTATTAAGATAAAGTAGTTAGCTTACCTGGACTTGAGACCATCTTTCGATAGAAGACTTCCATCCAAAAATTGCGGGAATTACAAGGCATTTTTCCTAAGGAAAATGAAAATTTTTTAAGTTAACTTGTTAGTAACATTCACATAAAGTGACTAAGTGATAATATATAGTTATTAATTAGTAACTTGATTTCAACATCATCAAGAATGATGCAATTGACGAGCCTCACACCAGCTCCTATACGAGCATTGGCAGAAATTGAAACATTGCGACCAATCTGGTAAACATTCATGGAAAAGAAGTTAGCAATCTAGAAGAAACAGAAAAAAAAATCTACAATCACTAAAATTACCAAATTTGTCCGATAAGAATACTAGATGAAATGATGGCATCAGATTACCTTGGCCGTTGGATGTCTAAGTGTTGTGTCCTAGGTCCAATCAATCTTGGACATAAATACTTTTAATATATATTTGATGCAATTTTATAGCAGATCTATTATTTAATTAATATTCAATTAAATTAAATAATAGAGTCCGTATATTCAAATCTTAGTAATTTGTTAATCACAAGAGTTGTGATTGTGAGATACAAATTACATATAATTGAATCTTAAATCATCAGTGGTCGTAAGTAAAGATGAGATACGGATATCATTATTATGGATAGGCCATAGCGTGTGGTATTTCTTACGTGTGAAGTAAGTAGCTGATTTCACAAACTAAAGTGTGGTGACATTTGAATGAATACGTGAATATTTTGTTATAGGACAAGACACTGGAGACCCGTCGAGAGATTCCACATTGATAACTATCTAAGTGTCAGTGGTTAATCTCTAACGTTCGGTAGTGAGATTGATCATTTCACTTGAGGTCATCATAGTGCCTTTTATAAAGACAATCGTGCTTTGACGGTGTTAGATGTTGCTCTGTCAAGGGCCGCTAATACGACATCATTCGGGTATGTCAAAAATCGTATGAAGATTGTGAACGAACAATAGATGATTCGTCACTCTTAAATAGTAAGAGATTATGATCTGTATTTCATTCAATTAAGTCAATAGCGAAATCATTGGCAATGTGTACTTATAAGTCGAAAAAGAGTTTTCGACTTATATTGACTTAATAGTGAAGTGAAAGATATGATCGATAATCGAGATTGACACACTTCCATATTTCGTAATTGATCGGATCATATTGACAAAGGGATTATAGTTTCACTATAAACGAACGAGTTTGATTTTATCATACCACGTGACATTTTTCATCACATGTGTTGCCCTAACATATTGTTAGATGTCAATTTGGGACGACGAGTGTGAATTGATAATAAACTAATATGGAGTTTTAATTCGTCCACCCTTTTAATTTATCAATTTTGATTAGATCAAATTTATACTTCACGTTGTTAGGTATCGTGATCGAGAACCTGGTGGATCACACATAAAAGGAGAACTGGAAGATTGTGATTTGTCAATTAATTAATTTAACAAGCGTTGAATAAATTAATTAATTAAGTTGCTTATTTATATGCCTGAATTAATTATTCACGAACCGAATTTAATTAAATGAGTTAATTAAATATTGGACCAGTTAGGTCAAACCCATTTGGGCTTATATAAATATGACTAGGATTTTCAAAAGTTGTAGAGAAAATTCATTCTTCTTACTAGCACAAGAAGAAAACCATAATCCTACAATCTTGTTCTCTTGTCGATCACCGTTGGAGACTGGGCAATTGAACAGCTGTGGGTGACATATCGAAGTTGTTGGAACAAGAAGAAAAGCAAAAAGTTTACAGAATTTTAAAATGTACAATTTCTATCTAAACACAAAGGGATCATTGGTGGGAATCGAAATCCATTTTTATTTCCACTGCGCATGATAAGTAGATTCCCAATAAGATGAACCTTTGCAGATGGATGAATATATCCATCGCCAGAAATGGTGGCATTCTTGGTTCCGTCACCACTTGCCAAGAGATGGGATGAGGTTAATCTGAACTGGGCAAGATACAAGGCAGAACACTTCAAAGACATTCTGCAAAAATATGCACAAAGTCAGATGAAATTTCTTTCTACGTATTAGATATTAGAGGGAGGAGTATTCACGACATTGTAGGCTTACCCAGGAGTTTTTATTTGTTCCCAGAAATCCATGGTTTTGTATACATATAGCTGTTTTTTCCCTGCAAGTGGCGATAGAATATCTTGATCCAATCGTACAAAATCTGATGGAGGACTCTTGGCAATGAATTTGTATCAGGAATAGAAGTTGATGAAACTCGAAAAGCATATAGAAATTAAAATCTGTGAGATTTTAAATAATCCTAAATTCAGATAATAAAGAAAATGAGGCCATGAACACCGACATTTTTCCCTTTTCTAATTAGGCAGTTGAATGGTTCAAATATTACCCGTTTGGTGGCTGAAGGGCTTCAAAACTGGACAAACGCCGTAGGGTAGCTGCAGCCTGCAAATAACAAAATAATCCATTTAAGCACGATGAGAATTCTTCTAGCCATACAGCATCATCAACCTAAGATCAACACAATACTTCCAGTCCATGTTTGGTGCATAGAACTAGACAGAAGTAAGCATTAAATTGAACAAGATTTGAACTTTTTTTCCAAACATAAATACAACAGAAAATCAATGGACCATAGATTTTTCCCAACTATCCTAGCAAGAACAAAATCCTTGACAGCTATAATGGAGCAACAAAGGGATATCTTTTCATTGTGTGGATGCACCTTGAATAGCAGTAAAGATATCTGGAGTAAAAAATGTATTACAGAAATAGAGAGGGAAAAAAGTACGAGTAAGCACGAATCTTATCCGACCCTCATAGAGCAATAACAAAATCATATATTACTGAATCTCGGAAGTTCATACATACAAAAGTTTCAGGCTTCTCAGTATAGTACAGCAGTTTATTAATGACGGGGTCCGCTACTAGTTCCCTGAATTGGTTTGCTGACTCAGGGGATACCGGCATACATAAGAGTAATATGGAAATCAAACCATAATACGTGGAAGAAAATGATGATAGACTTGAATTGCACCTCAGGATAAAAATAAATAGCTAACAACTTTGAAAACTGATGTAGATTGAATGTATAAACACACGACAACAATAACCAAACGGATTGAATTCAGAAACAAACTTTTATTATTTCGTGAACAACCAAGAAAACCCTAGGAGGCGTCTTGCAGCGTCTTAAATATGAAAGAAAAGATAACCTATTGGGCCAGCAATCCCAAAATGGGCTGGGCTACAAAATGGAAATAACAAATGCTGAAAATAAATAACACAAAAACTTAAAATGCTGTTTTGACACACTAAACGACTTCAAATGCCCAAAAACCCTCGTACATCATGGCTAAGCGATGAGTTCAATCCGAAACGCTCGCTACCTTTTCGAAATGGGGTTATGGGCCCAAAACGGACACCAAATGCAAAAGTTACATCAATTTCTTTGAAAGCCGACCATCCAACCGTTCCATGTATGCCAATGCCTGTTCCTCCACATAAACCTCATCATTCTCCCCGGGATCAATGGGATTCGCCCTCGAATCAGAACCGGTAGCACTATCTCCCATGTTGTCTCCATGGTATGGCAAAAGATGATTTACATTAAACACATCAGAAGTCCATATATGGGAAGGAAGTCAAAGGCGATAGGCGTTGGGGTTGATCTTCTCCACAATTTCCACTGGACCAATGGTACGAGGTGATAACTTCGAATGTTCATGAGATGGCACTCGATCCTTAGTCAGTATCGTCCAAACATAATCCCCAACGTCAAACTCAATAGGACATCGATGCTGATCAGCGGCCTCTTTATACTTACGGTTGGACTCTAGCAGATTAGCTCGTGTTTCCTCGTGAACTTGTTGCAAACTACGAACAAAGTCAACAGCTGTCCCATGCAGTCGAGTCTTAGAGGGCAGAGTCAATAGATCAACAGGGTTGCAGGGCAGAATACTATACACAACCTGGAACGGACTGAAATCGGTGCTTCTATTTCTAGCATGATTATACGCAAACTCTGCCTGGCTAAGCCGCTGATCCCATGAGTGTAGATTATCCCCAACCAAGCACCGCAACAAGTTACCCAAAGAACGATTAACTACCTCTGTTTGCTCATCAGTTTGAGGGTGATAAGCACTACTAAAATTGAGCGACGTGTTAACTGACTTCCATAAACTCCACCAAAAGTGACCGATGAACTTCGTGTCTTTGTCAGACACGATGGAAGTGGGCAACCTATGCAACCGATAAATCTCTCTGAAAAATAGCTAAGAAACCTTGACAGCATCAGTGGGTGCTTGCAGGGAATGAAGTGCGCCATTTTAGAAAAACGATATACCACCACAAAGATGGAATCATTACCACGTTGTGTGCGCGGTAAACCCAGGACAAAATCCATGCTAATATCAGTCCACGGAACTGAAGGCGCTGGTAAGGGTCGATAAAGACCAGCGTTTGTGGCTTTCCCCTTTGCCACGTGGTACACCCTGCATCGTGAGACAAACTTCTCCACTTCACGACGCATAATAGGCCAGAAAAATGAAGCGCTAATCAAAGCTAAAGTACGATCTCGCCCAACATGACCTTCACCATGAAACTCCTCAATCAATTTCAGACGAAGGCTGCAATCTAGTATACACAACTAAACACCTCTAAACACATACCCATCATCTAACAGAAAAGAGGAATGGGGTTCCTGCAGTGATAGATGGGGCCAAAATAAGGGTCATCAGTATAAAAAGAGACAAAAGTCTCAAACTCGGTGACCGCTACCTGTAGCCACGCTAATAACCCATTTCGCCGACAGAGCGCATCTGCCACACGATTAGAAGAACCAGCCTGATGTTTAGTGACAAAGTTGAACTACTGTAAAAAGGCAACCCATGATGCATGACGGACAGATACAGACTCCTGGCTTGACAAATGCTTGAGGGCTTCATGATCACTCTATAAGACAAATTCTCGCTGAAACAGATAATGTCGCCAATGGCGAATGGCATGAACAACAGCATAAAGCTCTGCGTCGTAAGTGCTATACCTCCCACGAGCCCCTGCCAACTTCTGACTGAAATAAGCTACTGGTTTTCCTTCCTGACTGAGGATAGCTCCGATACCCAATTTAGAGGCATCACAATGTAATGCAAAAGGTTTTGTGAAATCAGGCAACGCAAGTATCGGGGCTGAAGTCAGACGCTCCTTAATGATCAAAAACGCTTTCTCAGCCTCGGGTATCCACTGAAACTTACTCTCCTTCATGCAATCAGTAATGGGAGACATGATGGTGCTGAATAAATCGTCGATAAAATGACGCTAAATCATGGAAACTCCGCACATCAGAAACTGACTGTGGACGTGGCCACTGCCGAATCGCATCAACCTTAGCTGCATCCACCGTTACCCCACCGGCTGACACAACATACCCCAAAAACAAAACACTATCGATATAGAACACGCACTTCTTAGTGGCTACAAAGAACTTCTCCTTGCGTAAAACAGTAAGGACTTCCCGTAGATGCACACCATGAGACTCCTCCGACCTACTGTACACCAATATGTCATCAAAGTATACAACAACGCACTTACCAATAAACGGTCGAAGTGCTTGGTTCATCACCCGCATGAACGTGCTCGGTGCATTGGATAGTCCAAATGGCATAACTAGCCACTCAAATAATCCCTCCCGTGTCTTAAATGTTGTCTTCCACTCATCACCAGGACGGACTCTTATCTGATGGTAACCACTTTTCAAGTCCAGTTTGGTAAACACAGTTGCGCTGGCCAACTGATCAAGCAAGTCATCTAGCCTCGGTATCGGAAAGGGATAACGAACTGTTATTTTGTTGATGGCCCTGCTATCTATACACATCCGATAACTCCCATCTTTTTTTTGGCACTAGGAGTGCGGGGACTGCACACGGGCTAAGGCTCTCTCTGATGTACCCCTTCTGCACCAACTTCTCTACTTGTCTCCTCAACTCCTCATGTTCCACTGGGCTCATTCGATAATGTGGGCGATTAGGCAATGACGCGCCCGGTACCAAATCAATGTGATGTTGCATATCCCGCAAAGGCGGAAGACCCTGTGGAAGGTCATCCGAAAACACATCATGAAACTCAGACACCAAGGCGGCAGCTTGGGGGTGAAGACCCGTCCCCTCGGCTGCCATAGGAACTGTCGACACTCCTATCGCTTCAGTTCCCACTAACAACAGTACAACACCTTCTACCAGCATCTCACGCACAAACAAAGATCGGGAAAGTAGATTACTACTGTCCCCTGCCGAAGACAGACACTGCGTATCTTTGGAGGGTAGTAGTACAATCTTTTTACCCGAAAAGGTGAACGTATATGCATTTCAATGCCCTTCATGGCACACATCCCTATCAAACTGCCATGGACGACCCAACAACAAATGACACGCATCCATCGGCACCACATCACACCAAACACTATCACGATACACACTGTCAATAGAAAAAGATACCAACACATGGCTAGTAACACGAATTTCATTACCACGTCTTAACCATGCTAGGCTATAGGGAGCAGGATGAGGTTCAGTGCTTAACTGCAACTTCTGCACGGCCGCTTCAGATATCACATTTTCGCAACTGCCCAAATCAATGATGAACCTACACACCTTTCCTCCAATGGTACACATAAACAGAAAGATATTGTTTCGCTGCAGGTCCTCAGATGACCTGTGACGCCCCGAACTCAAGCTTCGAGGGTCACGTACTACACATAATAGCTTCTGCTTTTGGTACATGTAAATACTTTTAAATAGAAGTATTACATGTTAGAAACTTATTTTCAATTTGGTAAAATATTTCTTATAAAATTTAATGGCCGGTAGAAGTGCATGTCGACATGAAATTATACTTTACATATACGGACTCGACACTGCCACGGTTAGTTGGGGCAACAAGTTCAATTTTTTTTTTTATAAAATTCACCCCAACTCCATTTTCTATAAAATTTGCGGCATTAGAAAGATAATTTCAAGTAGTTTTCCAGGTTAAAATATGAAAATTTTTCAAGATCATATGATATGGACGTTTTACTTAAAACAGTGAAGTATTGCACAGGAAATCCAGATTGACCCCTTGACGTTTAAAAATTTATATCTCAGGCCGTAGTTATCCAAATTGTGTGATTCCTGTGCCCATATTTAGAAAACTCGAAGAGGAATGCAGAAATATTTTTAGAGTCTCAAATGGATGTTTGTAGAATTGGAAATATCATTTTAAAATTGACCCAAAAACTGTTCCGTTTCTTCCTTTTGTCACTTGCAAGGAGAAGTTTTTTTAAAAATGTCTCTTAACACAACATAGGAGATATAATTGCATAATTTACTTCGAGTACCATATTACATCATGTATGATACATATTTTTATACAATAACCAAAAGAAAACTTATGGAGAGCAGTCGAACAAAACATGCAAAAACAAAACTTCGATGCAATACAACATTGTCCCTAACCCATCATCGATTATGCCGACTGACTTCCACCAACTTCGCAATTATGGATCTGAAAATTTAGTATAGAATACTATGAGTATAAGAAATACTCAGTAAGATACCATGCTTGGATTTTAACATGTTAATACTACACAAAAGAATGCAATCAAACACATACTTGCACATTCCGGCTTGCTGGTGCCCTTCGAACTTGTCCTCAGGCATAAATAGATATCTAACTTTGTGGACTTGTCCACCACATGCATATTATGATTTTTCATGCATAGCTTAAGTATAAATATTACCATGAAATCATACCACTTAAGTATAGAAAATATCTTACAGTAAAACTTGAAGAAATTTCGGTTGAGAGATGAATTGAGAATGCTAGGCTTTGCTTCCTTTTTCTTCCTTTCCCTTTCTTCTTTTTTTTTTCTTCCTGTGGATTATCTTTCTATTTGTGTGTGCAAGTGTTTTGCAAAGTGAAAGTAGTTATTCTATGGCAATGGATATGTGTATATATATATATAAGGATAATGGATTAATTTTTTTGATCCCACCGCCTCAATTATATATATATATATATATATTTTTCCTTCTTCAACACGTTTTTGGCTTATTTCATAAGTGTATGGTAATGATAAATGACAAGTGGGTTGATTATAGGGTAATAAGTGGCCACAATTTCTAGATTTACAAAGAAAGTCTCTCATTTTCCAAATAATATAACCTAATCCCTCTAACTTTCATTATTAGCAAAGTGTATCCCAAATTTAAATTTGTATCCAACTTACATATTCAAATATTGTAAATTGTAAAATAAATCCCAACAAAATAATTTAATAATTTGGTCAATTGAAATCCTAACAAAATAATCTACTTCATTTAAATCCAAATTTGACTTAAATTTCGACTAACTAATAATCATTTCATGCATACACAATATTTAGCACTTCATGCCTGCATTCATTAACTACCTCTAGCATTAACCACTACAAAGGTGGTACCCCCTTTTTCTTATGGCCAAAAGAATATTGAAAGTTAAATTACTATCCTAAAAAATTTAAACGAGCATAAAATTTCGGAGTATTACACGACCCCTTAGGCATAAAGCACGCCCGTCGGACCACCAAAAGAGGCCCCGTGTCACCTGTATGCACAATTTCAGCCTCTTCTTTTTCATTCTCCACTTGAACAGGATCGTTAACATCGGCTTGTATTGTCCCTCCAATGAACAAACCTGGGCGTGGCTGCCCATGAGATGGACAGTCCTTCCTCAAATGACCAAAACCACCACAACCAAAACACTGACTTCCACGCCCTCGTCCACCAGGAGGAGCCCAGCCACCGAGATTAGCGGTTGGAGGAACCACTGGCTGAGTGTTCCGATCAACGCCCCGACCCCCAGATGTAAAGGATTGGGACGGACCAGATGTGGGATTTGGGGCGAATTGTCGACCCCCACCTCCAGATGGACCGCCAGAAATGCCTACTACAGAACGACGTTGTTGTTGATTTTCAGCCTGAAGTGCACGCTGGTGAGCCTCAGAAACAGATACCGACGAGAACATATTTAGGACATCTTGCAAATTCAATCGTAGTCCACCAATATAGCGCACTACCAACTGGTCTTCTGATTCTCTCACATCATTTTGCGCTATTAGTTGGTAAAACTCTGTGGAATAGGCATCTACAGATCGATTGCATTGTCTCAAATTTTGTAAGTGCTGATACAAAGTCCTGGAATAATTAAAGGGAAGAAACGCTGCCTTCAACTGTTTCTTCATTTTTTCCCACGACTGGATTTTCGCCTTACCCTGACGGATCCGATTTTGCTTCAGTTGCTGCCACCACGCAGCAACACAACCACGCAGACGGGTCGCCACCAAAGGTACCCTTTTATTGTCGGGCACTTCTTTGTAATCCAAGATCTCCTCTACTACCGCCAGCCAATCGAGGAATTCATGTGCCTCAATTCCACCGTGAAATTCAGGTATATCAACCTTGAATCCGGATTCCCATCGATGAAACACGTCCTGCTGTTGCACACGAGGTTGTTGAACATGATCGCCACGTGCCTCTGATAAGGTCTCCTCATCCGACCTCTCCCCTGATTCAGATCCACCTCCACCATCACTCACTGGGGCACGACGTGGAGGAGCAGGAGGTGTTCTGTTCTGCACAACCTGTGCCGCCCATGTCATGAATTGATCAAATCGGATTGTCAACGCCTCAACTTGATTACGCAGATCTGTAACTTCATCAATCTGACCACCACGTCCTCTCCCACGCACCATGCTCTGATACCAAAATGATGTAGATTGAATCTACAAACACACGACAACAATAATCAAACGGATTGAATTCAGAAACAAACTTTTATTATTTCGTGAACAACCAAGAAAATCCTAGGAGGTGTCTTGTAGCATTTTAAATATGAAAGAAAAGATAACCTACTGGGCCAACAGCCCCAAAATGGACTGGACTACAAAATGGAAATAACAAATGCTGAAAATAAATAACACAAAAATTTAAAATGTTGTTTTGACACACTAAACGATTTCAAATGCCCAAAAACCCTCGTACATCACGGCAAAGCAGTGAGTTCAATCTGAAACGTTCGCTACCTTTCCGAAATGGGGTTATGGGCCCAAAACGGACACCGAACGCAAAAGTTACATCAATTTCTTTGAAAGCCGACCATCCAACCGTTCCATATATGTCAATGCCTGTTCCTCTACATAAACCTCATCAAAAACTAAAATTGTTCCCATTCCTCCATATCTTCTGCAAGCCTCTGCAAAATGAAGGCATCAACCAGAAAGTTAATCCTCTGAAAGTATCAGAAGAGTTAACAGAGACAGAGATCATTGAATCTCACGTTATTTAATTGGGAGGACTGTACATTACAAAACAGTAATAGAGAAGAAAAAGAAAAGCTTATTGTATTGTCGAGTCCAGTTCAGTACTACATAGCAAACATGTCCCATAGGTTCAAGGGAGTTAATGTGGGAAACAAAGAGACAACTATCTAACATCTTAGGCAGTTAAAAACTGCAACAAACATCACAATTCAGCAAAACAATGTGTGACTGCTAGATAAAACATATAAACATGTTAAAATGAATGCCAAAAAACATTTAAGAGCGAGTCTTCATTTTATATTTAACGCGAAAATCGTAAAAAAATAGAAACCAGATTGTCCTCCATGATCAAATTTCTGAAGTTATAAAGTCCACCAGCTGATCCGTGCGACTTGTCCTCTCTCACATATCTAAAACACGAAAGAACAGTAAGAACAACAATAAGTCTCAATATTTCACAGCTTTAAGTATGAGTTGTAGAAAGAGGAAAAACATCCAAATGCACCAAAATTAACTGACAGGGACTCTAAGCTTATTAGAAATTGAAGAGATGTATAAGGTGAATTCACGCTTCTCATAGAAACTAACAAGGTATATCTGTGCTAAATTTGGGATCTAATAAGAGAAACACGAGGCAATCAGTTACATAGATATACAAAATCCCTACAGAGTTGTCAATTTTCATTTTTATCAACTCAAAATTTCTTCATTAGAAGTGCAACTTCAACTTCTAATAGCATCTGATATAAAATTATGCCAGCTTTTTTTTTGAATAAATTTGGGTCGGCTATAAACTATATACACGCCAGTGAATCAAAATCATTCAACTTTTTGCTATTATTGACATAAATCAGCGAAATTTTATACCCTTTCACAAGCAGATATTGGATGATGAACCATGGGCTGCCTTGCTAATGGAAAAAGTGGCTTTGGAATATTCAATGACAATGGCCTAAATCTAGTACCTGCACCTCAAAAATCATAATGCAAGCAAAAATTCTTAATTTTTCCTACAGAAATAGTAATATCAAGAAAAGGGTCATCTTATCCAATCCCAAAAATCCAAACATTTAATTAGAACTAAATTGTTTCTGATAATTACAATCAATTGAATAAAAGAACTTATTATTTCGCCCGAAAGTAATCAAATTCTATTCAATACCCACTGTAATCATACTTAGCCCTTGTTTGAGCCCCATTTTTGTGAATAAAATGAATTTTTAAATAGTGTATTGATGAGAAATGTGTGGTTAAAAAATAAAGAAATTTTTTTTATTTGTGTATAATATTATTTTATTGAAGAATGTGTGGTTGAAATGATATCATATCACTGTTGAAGAATATATTTTAGTTGAAAAATGGGGCTCAAACAAGGGCTTAGTAAAATCAATTACTTAAAGATCAAAGAAAAAATAATGAAAATAAAAATCATACCTTTCGTGGGTCCCACCATGATCACAGCAACAACTCTTTCTTCTGAACTTCCCATTTTCTCCACCAAAACAAAGCAAGGGGTACTTTTTAGAAAGGCTGGAAAATTCTTCCTATTTTTCACAATGGCCTCTTTTGTTAAAAATACTATTCTGCCCTTTCTAAAGTTATTTGCAAGATATGTCTTATTTCTTTAAGGATTTTTCAATCAGGACCTATATCTATATTTTTCAATTTTTCGAACACCTTTAAATATTCCTTATATTTTAGTAGTTCTTCAAAGATTATAGGCTGTCCTTTCTTGGTTATATATCCTTTAAATAATCCTTCTGTAATCTCTTCTTGTATATCTTTATGTTTAGTTATAATATCCTCTACCTTTCTTATTTCTCTACTAGTTCCTACAGAATCAAATCCTATGTTATTTTTACAATTATAATCTATATCTCTATATATTTCTTCAATTTTTTCTTTACCAACAGGAAATATATCATCAGCTTTTTCGTCTAATTTAAGTAAAAATGAGACATCTTTTTCATCTAAGAATAATATGAGATTATTATCATTAGTGGATGTGGATGCTTGTGAATTGTTCATCAGAATAATTAAAACATAAGCATGTAAAAATAAGTAAATAACTTACAGTAATCAAGTGGAAATAAACAGGCTTCCCCTCCAGTATGCTCTTATAGATGCTTTGCATGTACTTAATCAATCTTCTGAATCAAATAAAGATTTAAAATGTTTTTGAAATCATTTGGGTCCACAACTGCTTCCGCAAAAGGTTTTTCAATTAAGGCTGCATTTCTCATTCTAGAGAACTAGCCGTGTTTCCACAGACGCTATCTCACAGTATTCAAAGTCTCTGTTTTCACCTTTATCCAAACTCTTTTCAGAATAAATTCTTACTTGGAATGAAATTTTAAAAGAAAACTCACACACAAGGTGCTACAAGTTTGTTAGAAAACTGCATTTTTCCCCTAAACCATTCATCAAAGACGGGTACTTTGGCATAACTAACATCCATTCAAAATCAAAGTTTTGAAAATCTTTTAAAATCTCTATCTATACTGTCGAGGAATCATGAGAAATTTAACGAAATCCTTTTATGAAGGCTTTGTTGAACATAACAAACTTTACTTTAATATTCATAAACTGAAATTGTACATGCTTACAAACTATATTTACATACCTTTGGTACTCACCTTATGAAATTTAGAATTCCATAAGTGATTACCTTATTACACGTTTTTCTATCTTCAAGCTATCTAATATTTTTCTGAATACAAGTGGTGTATACAGATTACAAAAGATCTATCTATGATGTGTTTCCTCTGAGTGTTTTAGAGATAAGCTATTTCAAGCTCCTTTCCTTCTTCCTCCTTGCCTCCTTTTATAGAAGCTTTTAGGAACCTTATCTTGACAGGTGTTTCCAACATTTCTTTGTTGGGTAGCTAGGCCATCTTATCTCCACCAAATTTTTCCATTATCTTCTTGCTAGTGGACCTCTCCTTTGGAAATTAGATACCTTATCTTTTGAGTTTGTCTGCCACTTGTAACAATGGGTGGGAGTAGTTACAATTATGGAGACTTTTCTTACACTATCTTCTGTCTTTTAGTAGCCACAGTTTTTCTTTAATAAATTTCTTTATTAAAGTAGTGATAAAGGGCTACTTTAGTCACCATTACTTTTCCATTTTTGATTCAAAGAATTCTGCGGGGAATTCTTCATCATTAAGGGATGCTTGACTTATATCTTCAACTACATAGTATTCACAATGGTGATCACTATAATTCCAGAGTAATTTGCATAGTTTTTTAGCCATATCTTCTGATCCATGCACTTGGTTAGAAATAATTGCAGTTAATAAATGGTCGAGATAACAAATATCTTCTTCTTTGGTAGCGATCCTTGCATTGGAATAGATAATATGATCTTCAGATGGATAAACCCATATTTTTTCTTTCTCAGTGATTATCTGAGTTACATGTTCAAATATCTCTTTATACCCTTTTGCTCTTCTGTAGGGCATCATATTTAGAATATCTTGATATCCATTTTTAACAACCTTTTGATTGGTTGGTAAAAAATGTTGATTTGTAAGTCCCATTTTTATCACATGGAACGATGGATGCATATATTCAAGAACGGGATCCCATTCCATGGTTGCTGAATGGAATCTGATATATATATTTGTTGTCTTGACGACTTCAGTATATCTTTTAACAGCTTTCCTAATGTTGGCTAGAAATTGAGCTATCTCCTTGAGATTTTTACTAGGATATATACAAAGTATATTTCCTATCTCAAACTGGTGCTCCTGGATAAAAAATTATTTTGTTGTATTTTGAATAGTGGAGAGTCTTCATCCACTTTCCAATCCACAGATACCAATCTGATAAAATATTAAAAATAACAATAAAGAGTGTTACTTCTTCAAGGTTATCTTTTCTGGGAATTTTTGTTTCATGGCATATCTTGACAATATCTTTTGGATCTATCCTTTCAATAGAAAGTTTAGATTGAGTTTGGCTCTGTGAAGAGCTACCTTCTCTTTTGATATCTTGAATATCTTTATTACTAGTAATATGTTCAAGTTTTCCCTGTGAAGGGGTTTCTATTACCTTCTTTTCTTTCCCTTTATCCTCGGGGAGAGCGCTAGTATTCACAAGTCCCTGCGAAGGGATACTAGTCTTAGTACAAGTGACTCCTGCCTCAAGGGCTATATTTTTGCCTCGAAGGCTATCTTGGATATTTTGAATTTGTGTTTCCAAATAGGAAACTTTTATCTCAAGTATTTGGACTTTCGTCCTTAATTGTTCCAGCTCCATCCCTGCTAAGATAATCAGGAAGAAAGTTAGCTTTACCTTTTATGTATGCAATATCAAATTTGAAATATGAGAACCATATTTGTATCCTAATAATATATCTACTGGTAATAGATGGATCAACATTATTTTTCAAAAATGCTTTAACTTGAGTATTATCAGTTCTAATCAAGAACTTCTTTGGTAGTAGATAATCCTCATATTTCTGAACTCCTCTTTTTACAGCAATGAGTTCCTTCCTGTTTGTTTCATACCTTGTTTTAACTTTTTGAATGTTTCTGATGTATAACCTACAAGTATCTCAGGACAAGAACAATTCTTTTCACATTTATATTCTTTATGATTCTTTTTAACCTTTAACACTGCTCCCCAGTAATTATCTGAAGCATCAGTTCAAGGATAAAGAAATCTTCTTCTTGTGGTATTACAAGTTTGGGCAATACCTTTAACTCTTCTTTTACTTTCCTTATATTTTCACAATCTTGTTCTTCCCAAGACCATATTATATTTTTTCTTAATTTTGAAAGAAAATAATTTTTTAGTTTGGCATAATTTTCGATGAATCCTTCAGCATAATTTAATATACCAAGGAAACTTTGTAATTGTTTTTTATCTTTGATTTCTTCAGGAAATTCTTGAAGTTTTTCTCCAATATGAGATTGCAATTGCAATTCTCCTTCTTTTATAAATAATCCTAAAAATTCTATTTCTGTTCTAACTATCTCAGCTTTCTTTTGAGAAAGTGTAATACCATGTTTTTTCATAATATAACAAAATTTCTCAAGATATTCAATATGTTCATCAATATTATTTGAATGAATAAGTAAATCATCTACATATACAATACAGAAATGAGTAATTGGTTTGATTACCTCATCTATTCTTCTTTGGAATATCTGTGGTGCATTTTTCAACCCAAATGGCATTACATTCCATTCGTATTGTCCTAAACGATTGGGGGTGCTAAATGCAGTTAGTGTTTTACTTTCTTCTGTAAGCATGATTTGCCAAAACCCTAACTTACAATCAAATTTTGAAAATATCTTTTTGTTCTGTACTTGTTTAATAAGGGTGTCCTTATTTGGCAAGTAGTATCCATCAAATTTAGTAACTTCATTTAATTTCTTGTAATTTATCACCATTCTGGCCTTTCCTCTTTTTATCTCACTATATTTTCTAACCATAAAGGTTGGGTTGTTATGTGGACTTTTATTAGGCCTAATTAACCTGGCTTCTAGCAATTCTTTTATTTGGTCTTTAAATTCTTTTTGGTCATCAACACTATATTTCATGGATTTGACTCTAACAATAGTGTCTGGATTAGTTAATTCTATCTTTGCCTTTATTTTATCAGTATTTCATTTTTCTAGAGGATTTTCATAATATGTTTTAGAAATTTCTTTTTTCAATTTTTCTAGTCTATTTTCTGTTGTCATTTTTAGGACTGTAACTGGTTTAAATTTTTCTGTACTCCAACATCCACCACGCTGGGTTGAGGAACTCTGATGATTTATATCTGTATATGCTATTGTAACAGTTTTATTTATTTTTGATGTAAATATTTTATGTGCACAAGGTGTTGTGAACATATACTTATCAATATATTGTGTAAATGGTGCATATTTTAATAGGAAATTTTGTCCTAATAAAATATCACATCCAATTGTGGTTGACATGTATATTGTATCAACAAATACTTCTCTAAAGGAAATTAGAAAAGGTACTTGCGTAGCATATTTACTATATATTACCTTATTTCCACCTGCTGTTGTAGCAGTGACAATCCTCTTTGAATTGTATTTCCAGTATTCAGATGGTAATACATTTGGTAAGCATAAGCTTATTGTACTTCCTGTATCTAAGTAGGTATGAAATTTAATTCTACAATAGCCTTTTATATTAAGCGTAACTTCAATATATGGACTCATGGGGTTAGTACTTATTACTCTTTCCATGATAACAATGATTTCATATTTTTATCTATTCTTGAGATGATAATTGGGTTATCATCAACTGTTATCTTTAAATATCCTTGGCATATTTTATAAGGACTATATTTCTCAAAAAAGTTCATTCCTAGTAGAATAGGTGAACGATCTACTCCATATAATTCATCTTTATATAGAATTATTTCTTCATTATATTCTTTCTGATCCTCTCCTATGAGTATAAGAGAGAACTTAACATATTTTCTTATTTCAAGATTATTTTCTAAATAATCTTTAAATATATATGGTTCTGGTATTTCAAAGTCTATTAAATGACTAACAAATTTAGCATTTACATGACTTTTATCTGCTCCAGTATCTACGAGGACAAGAAGATTTTTCTTATATCCTTCTTGATTTACATATCTTGTCTTAATGTAATATTGCAAACTTGATGGTTCAGCAATACTTAAATTCTTAAGTCTGCTTATTCTAGAATCTTGTCTGGAGGGAAATCTTGCAATAAGATTATCTCCTTCTAAACTAACACTATTTCTTCTTATTAATTTTCCTTCAAAATTAATTTCTCTAGCTTGTTTGTAGAAATCAAGCATTATTTGTTCTGGTATAGTGACTTCATGTTCTTGATATTTTCTAGGAGGAATATATTGTGCTAATTCCTCAAAATCTTTATGTATAAAAATATTATCAGTTATCTTTCTTAGATTGTTATGATGCCTAGTACTAAAAGCAAAAATTGATTTTATGCTTATACTAACAGCCTTACATTTTCGTAACATTTTCAAGTTTCCAATTCTATAGTATAGATTGAAACTTTGGTCAATATTTTCATCATTTAAAGATACTGCATAATTTGATTTTACTGTAAATATTATTTTTTGATAGACTAAGTTTCCTATAACTGTTTCTAATAGAGCATCTATAGGATCTTGTAAGATTCTATTGTCCATACAGTAGATTTCTATTGGTATATTCATACCTTCTCTAAAGAATCCTTTTACCATTATCTGGACTCCTCCTAATTCAATACATTTCAATTTATTTCTTACATTCTCTGAAATTTTGGATAATTTTTGTTTTACCCATTCTTTTGTAATTATAGGAATTCTTACTTTTCCTATAGTATCTTCTATATTGATAGGCATTTCTTTATAATTCATACTTCCAATTGTTTTATTTACTCTTGGTAAAATTCCTAAGAATCCTTGATGGAATACATCCTTTTCTTGTAGGTCTAAAATTTTCTTAGTGATTCTTGTGTATTTTTTAATATCAAAGGTAATCTCTTGATTTATAACTTCTATAGAGTCTTCAACTTCTTCAATTGTCTCTATTTCTATTTCTGATTGTTGTATCTCTTGATTCATATATACTATCTCCTCATAATCTTCTTCTGATGAAGATGTATCTAATTCATAAATGCTACTGCATTCACTACTTAGATCTTCAAAATATTCAATTGGTTCTATATCACTATCTTGTTGAAATTTTTCCTAAATTCTAAGAGTTTTTATATTTTGTCTATCTTTCTTTTTAGGATATTGAAGGGCAATGTGTCATTCTTTATTACAAATAAAACACCTACATTTTTTAATGTTTCTTGTTTTAAATTTCTTATTCCAATTTCTTTTCTTAAAATATTTTTTATGTGGTTTAAAATTCATTTTCTTGAAGTTTTTGTAGTTTTTGAATTTTCTTTTGTATTTTTTATATGGTTTATATTTCTTCTTATGACATCCAAATTGTTCAATTTGGCCATTATCTTTATAACAACATAATGAATTCTTTCTTATTTTATATGCTTTTTTATTTTCTAAAACCTCTCTACACCATATACCTATCATTCTTTTTGTAAATTAAATTCTACTTCCAAAACTATCTATTTCTACTCCTTCCCCTTTTCCTAGAGGTAGTAATTTTTCATATTCTTTTAATAACTTAATTCCCCATCGGAATGGTAACTTATTAAAATAAGATCTTAATATAGGTTTAGTTTCCTAATAATCTCCTTGATTCAGTATATAGTATATTTCTTCGAATTTACATGTGTATCTTTCCTGTGTTTTTCTATATTGGTAAATATCAGCTTTATCAGTTATTGGAGTACTATAAGGATAATCAGTTTTTTCATCACTACAAAATTCTACTTTTATATTCTGACTTGAAGATGGATTAGTATTCATTTTTGTATTTTCCATTTTTTCAGTTAATCATTCTAACTGTTTTTTGTATTCTTCACCTGTAGAGTCTAAGAATTTTTGTTCTATTTCTTCTACATCTGTAATCATATATTGTTTTTCTTCATGTTTTTTCCCTTTATTATTTTCTTTTTGTGTTATCCTAAAATCTTGAGGTGGATTAATTATAATCCTATCTTTCCCTTTAAGACTTTTATCTAAAAAGGCATTTCCTACTTGTAGATTATGTTCTAAATTTTCTAATCTTTTATGTATATCCCCAAAACTTTCATTTGTAGTGTTTTTAGGTAAATAGGGATAACTAGGGCTTTTATATTTTTCAACTTTTTTCAAAAATTCTTCAATAGTATTTTCTTCATATACTATATTCATCATTATTTTTTGTTCATAATCTGGTTCTGATACCATTTCTTCGGAGTGTGCAGCGGAGGGGTTAAGATTTTTGAGCCATTTAAAATCTTCATAAGTATTTAAAATATCACAATAAAATTTATAAAATTCACTATTTTCTATTAATACTTTTTCTTCAATGATTATATTTAATTCTTTAATTCTTCTTCTTAAATTAAAAATTAATTTATATATATCATTTTCTGTTTTGATTGTATTATTATCTATAGAAACATTTTTATTTTTTAATTTTAGATCTAAATATTTTGTAAAGAATCCTTTCAGATCTTCTTCTAAATAGTTTAATTCATTTTCTATTGCATTTTTTAGATCAATAAAATTTTGTGTAATATTTGGGTTTAAATTTATTAAAGATTTTTGATCTAAAATTTCTTGAGGACTTAATTGAAGGTTTTTATATATTGTAATGGCTTTGGTTGCAATTTCCTAATAAGGGTATTTTTGGAAAGACAATTGTTCAAAGGCTATTTTTCAAATATTTTTATTTTTTAGTCTATTCTCACAATCCTTCCTTTTATTTAAGCTAAATTGAGGTATTTCCTCAACAAAGCAATACCCAGATCTCAAAATCCTGTGTATCTTTCTAATAATTGAAAATGTCTTCTTCAACATTATAAATAAAACCAGCATGCACATGCAGAATAATATCTATTTTGTGTGTGTGGGTCAATGTGTATAATATTATCAAAAATGCTAAAATAAAACCAGCGTGCACATGCACAATAATATCTATTTTGTGTGCGTGTGTGTGTGTCAGTGTGTATAATATTATCAAAAATGCTAAATGGATAGGGCTTTGGATAGACATGTGACAGGGAATTGAGGTGGCTCAGCCTCAACCCCAGATTTGAATTACGATCTGGGGCTGAGGTGGCACAGCTCCCTGTCACAGGGCCTGTCCAAAGGCGCCCTGTTACTGTAGCTTCTATCTAATATTATTAAGATAGAATCATAGAGCTATACATAGAGATGATAGATAGATGCAAAAGAGTGTGTGTGTGTGTGAGAGCATGCACATGCACATGCACAATAATTTTGTGTGTGCGTGTGTCAGTGTGTGTAATATTATTAAGATAGAACATAGAGCTATACATAGAGATAGTAGATAGAAGCAAAAGGTGCGTGTATGTGTGTGTGAGCATGCAGATGCACAATAATATCTATTGCGTGTGTATGTCAGTGTGTATAATATTATTAAGATAGAATCATAGAGCTATATATAGAGATGGTAGATAGATAATAGATAGATGCAAAAAGTGTGTGTGTGTGTGTGTGTGTGTATGTGTGAGAGAGAGAGAGAGAGAGAGAGAGAGAGAGAGAGAGTGAGTGAGTATGTTAATTGTGATGTGATTTTGAATATGGAAGAAATCATGCTATTTNATCCAAATTGTTCAATTTGGCCATTATCTTTATAACAACATAATGAATTCTTTCTTATTTTATATGCTTTTTTATTTTCTAAAGCCTCTCTACACCATATACCTATCATTCTTTTTGTAAATTAAATTCTACTTCCAAAACTATCTATTTCTACTCCTTCCCCTTTTCTTAGAGGTAGTAATTTTTCATATTCTTTTAATAACTTAATTCCCCATGGGAATGGTAACTTATTAAAATAAGATCTTAATATAGGTTTGGCTTCCTAATAATCTCCTTGATTCAGTATATAGTATATTTCTTCGAATTTACATGTGTATCTTTCCTGTATTTTTCTATATTGGTAAATATCAGCTTTATCAGTTATTGGAGTACCATAAGGATAATCAGTTTTTTCATCATTACAAAATTCTACTTTTATATTCTGACTTGAAGATGGATTAGTATTCATCTTTGTATTTTCCATTTTTTCAGTTAATCCTTCTAACTGTTTTTTTTATTCTTCACTCTTCACCTGTAGATTCTAAGAATTTTTGTTCTATTTCTTCTACATCTGTAATCATATATTGTTTTTCTTCATGTTTTTTCCCTTTATTATTTTCTTTTTGTGTTATCCTAAAATCTTGAGGTGGATTAATTATAATCCTATCTTTCCTTTTAAGACCTTTATCTAAAAAGGCATTTCCTACTTGTAGATTATGTTCTAAATTTTCTAATCTTTTATGTATATCCCCAAAATTTTCATTTGTAGTGTTTTTAGGTAAATAGGGATAACTAGGACTTTTATATTTTTCAACTTTTTTCAAAAATTCTTCAATAGTATTTTCTTCATATACTATATTCATCATTATTTTTGATTCATAATCTGGCTCTGATACCATTTCTTCGGAGTGTGCAGTTGAGGGGTTAAGATTTTTGAGCCATTTAAAATCTTCATAAGTAATTAAAATATCACAATAAAATTTATAAAATTCACTATTTTCTATTAATACTTTTTCTTCAATGATTATATTTAATTCTTTAATTTTTCTTCTTAAATTAAAAATTAATTTATATATATCATTTTCTGTTTTGATTGTATTATTATCTATAGAAACATTTTTATTTTTTAATTTTAGATCTAAATATTCTGTAAAGAATCCTTTCAGATCTTCTTCTAAATAGTTTAATTCATTTTCTATTGTATTTTTTAGATCAATAAAATTTTGTATAATATTTGGGTTTAAATTTATTAAAGATTTTTGATCTAAAATTTCTTGAGGACTTAATTGAAGGATTTTATATATTGTAATGGCTTTGGTTGCAATTTCCTAATAAGGGTATTTTTGGAAAGACAATTGTTCAAAGGCTATTTTTCAAATATTTTTATTTTTTAGTCTATTCTCACAATCCTTCCTTTTATTTAAGCTAAATTGAGGTATTTCCTCAACAAAGCAATACCCAGATCTCAAAATCCTGTGTATCTTTCTAATAATTAAAAATGTCTTCTTCAACATTATAAATAAAACCAGCATGCACATGCAGAATACTATCTATTTTGTGTGTGTGGGTCAATGTGTATAATATTATCAAAAATGCTAAAATAAAACCAGCATGCACATGCACAATAATATCTATTTTGTGTGTGTGTGCGTGTCAATGTGTATAATATTATCAAAAATGCTAAATGGATAGGGCTTTGGATAGACATGTGACAGGGAATTGAGGTGGCTTAGCCTCAACCCCAGATTTGAATTACGATCTGGGGCTGAGGTGGCACAGCTCCCTGTCATAGGGCCTGTCCAAAGGCGCCCTGTTACTGTAGCTTCTATCTAATATTATTAAGATAGAATCATAGAGCTATACATAGAGATGATAGATAGATGCAAAAGAGTGTGTGTGTGTGTGAGAGCATGCACATGCACAATAATTTTGTGTGTGCGTGTGTCAGTGTGTGTAATATTATTAAGATAGAACATAGAGCTATACATAGAGATAGTAGATAGAAGCAAAAGGTGCGTGTATGAGTGTGTGAGCATGCAGATGCACAATAATATCTATTGCGTGTGTATGTCAGTGTGTATAATATTATTAAGATAGAATCATAGAGCTATATATAGAGATGGTAGATAGATAATAGATAGATGCAAAAAGTGTGTGTGTGTGTGTGTGTGTGAGAGAGAGAGAGAGAGAGAGAGAGAGTGAGTGAGTATGTTAATTGTGATGTGATTTTGAATATGGAAGAAATCATGCTATTTGTACAAACTAGGCTGACAAAATTGGTTTACAAATTATGTGTTGATAACATCTAAGTTAATCATTTCAAAAATAATTTTTGAAATCAATGAAAACCAATGGTCTAATTTTTTCAATACTTAACCTGTAAACAAACTATGTACAAGTAGATTAATTCATATGAAAAAGGTCCAAATGGAAGAGTCGTCGGCAAGGACAATGGACTTGAATTCCAAAGAGAGTTGGCGTAAGATTAAAAATTAAAATTTATTAGATTTTGATAAAAATTATAGAGTTAAAAGTTGAAAACTTGAGTCCTATACAATATGTGATTGAAACTAATTATTAATTTCACTTAAATTATAATAAAAAGTTCTAGCTAAAGCAGTGCCGAATAAAAGTTGATAAAATTTTCAAATTAAAATCAACAATTCATTTTAATCACACATTTCATTGATCCACAACTTTTTAACTACATATTTCATCAATTTTATAGAAACTTACTATAATTTGATTTTAATATACCAAAACAGGCTATATTATAATTGATTTTTTTTGGATTTTTTTTTTCTTATCATAAAAGAAATTACAAATTTTTTTGATATGATAGGGAATGTTGTTTAAATAAGTTCGTTTTTTATTTTAAATAGAGTGGTTAATTGGGAACGTTAATAGGCCAATACTTTTTACAAATGTATTAAACAAAATCACAATCCTTAACTTTAAAATAACAAAAATGCCTAAATACCTAATTTTCTTCATCCCATCACTCATTCACCCACCACCAACCGGCCGCTGCCTCCTTAACCAAGGGGGATTTATTTCCCTGAAATCACCCACGTTATCTCGAAATTTGAATGGGATTTCTTCCCCTTGGTTCGTCGGCACCTCCCCCTTGATTAAGGAGGGGACAACCTTTGCAAAACTACTTTCCCAATGAACTCTCTTGACTATATTCACACTGAAGTTTTTACAACTCGGGGAATTTGAATATTTCATAATTGTGATTCTTCACTATTATAATTAAGAGAAATGCAATTAATTGTTTATAGATAGGCATCAGGCGCAATGTATACATCTATGGTTTACATTTCAAGTTAAATAAAAGAATTAAACTAGTTTGACAGAAAAAATGTGACATGTGGGTTGACATGCTCTCACATGATGTTGGAATCCGCGTGAATACAAAAATTTCAAAAAAAGTTGTCCCCACCCCTACTGTGAGTTTTTGGTTAGGGAATCTGTCATCCTCGTTCTGTCAATGTAGCATAGTTGTAAATAAAATTATGAGTAAATAATTCGAATATTTCATTTAGAGAAGTTGACATGACAAGACAACTAGCATAATATGTAATGAGGTGGTTATATTGGCACCACAATTTTTATTTGCTATACCACATTTTAATTGTAGTTAAGCTCTTCAATATTCACTCATTGTAGCAATTGTTTTCTTAATTTTTTCTTTCAAATCTTATCTTCAATCTTTTATTAATTAGTATATCTCGTCCTTGATAATGATTTGCATCAAAATATTTTGTTTTCATACTTTGAAATGATGGAAAAATATTTTTCGCACTTATCTATTTATTTTTTTTAAAAACATAATGAAAAGGTAAGTTGTATTACATTATTTTAACGAATTTTTGGACATAATACTTTTATCAAATACAAAATGTGTTAACTAATAAAAAGTTTGAAGATAAAAATGATATGGAAAACCATTAGGCACATAAATTCTATAATGAGCAAATATTAAGAACCTTAAGTACAATTAAAATGTGGTGGAGGAACTAAAAATTGTGGTGTAAATATAATGCCAGGGATAAAATATTAATATTTAGGAGCAATGGGTAACCAAATGTTATCATCAAATTCATATAATAGAAAAGTGCTAAAGATCCCGGGATTCCATCCAGGGGCCGAGGTGGCAACACTTTGGCCCCCGATGTAAAAGCTGCGGGCCCTGCGTGTGTGAAGATCCAGGGTCAAGGTGCTGCCACTCGACCCTGGAACCGAAGCATAACTCCATATAATTTGAGTGACACAATGTTGTGGTAAACTAGTCGCCATGAAGCCAAGTGGCGTGTCTATATTTGACGAGGGATTACGCGCATAACTTTAGATGACTTTACAGTAGCAAAGTTTAGAGCAATGAACGTATAGTAACCTAATTTTTTTCATTCATTTTCATGATTTAGAGATATTTAATTAGATGATATTTTATGTGGTTGGAAAAAGTCAAATGGTTAATTCTTATTAATTTTCCATATTAAAACTGGATATACTAATAGGCAGGAGCAAAGTGTTCATCGTGAAGAAAATCTTCAATCAATTTAGTTGAGAAATTAGTAAATTAAGGGTAATCAAAAGTTTTTCCCTACCTAATTTGTTTCTAACTTATTTTAAATTTGATTTTGTAACAATAAATCGCTGACCATTGCCCTGGCCATCGGTCATGAACGCAGGGGGACGGACTTCCCAAAAGACTGGCTCGGGATGGATCGACATAGTAATCTTATGAGAAATGATGTTTGTCCATGCTCAAAAATAGGGGGAAAAATACATTGATTTGGTAGCAGATGATTGAGTGTTTGTTTTTTTTATTTTTGAAACAGTACAATTATGTGTTAACACATATGCACCCTATTTTTGAACATATTTTTTAGCCTATTTGTGTATCACATTTCTAATCTTAACGTTAACTAAGAAAAAATAATCATCAAAACTTATTAAACGAAAAGATAAATGAGCTTTTGTCATTACATTATAATGTTACAACATCAGAAATTTTAGTAATCCAGAACATTAGAAAAATGAACGAACTCCCAACTCAAAAATTTTGTTGGTCCATTAATGGTAGCTTTGAACAGAAATTCTGGCTTGGGCTCCACCTTGAATATATACAAAAGTGCAATCTGAACCAGGATTCAATACTTTGAGCCATTGAGGGAGTTCATAAATATTCTTCTGTTGTGTTGGAGAGAGACCCCATACAGATCCTGTTAGGTTTTCAACGTACAATTTCAGATCTGTTATTGGCTTTTGGGACTTGCTCTTGATTACCACTTTGTGCCTGTAATAGGTTTCTTTTCCATCAGTCCATGTATTGGTTATTGAGTGTAGGAATTCAACTGGGGTTTCTGCACCAAAAAAAAAAGATATTGATTATTAGTTTTTTGTACACATTGTTCTATTTCTCGGTCGTCCTTAGTCCTGTTTAGTCTAGCGTACAAAACATGTCATGTTATTTTATTTTCCAGAATTTATTGGCAAAAATCTAACCTGATAGGGGTTTAGGTGCTGGCGTGTATTTTGGAGATGAACCTGCATTTAAACTTTACATGAGATGCACTCTAAGACACTCTACGAAGTATAGAGTCGAATAGTTTTTAACTAACCTTGTGGTGGTTTGTGGTAAGGTTTTGGTGATCCTTGATGATAACCTGCAAAATGAGACCAATCGAGATCTTGTCAGAAAATACTAGAAAAGAATGTAAACTAGTTTGGTGTATCCAAGATTAAACAAAACTGAAGGATTAAGAAAATGAAACATAGGAAATGTTTGTCATGTCATGTGTACTAAACAACAGTGTCACAATATTTTCACCTGATTTTCCTGAAACAACCTGCAATTTGCAGAACAGCCCTACAAGAGGAGCAGTACCCGATGTCGTTGGTTCAGTCTGTTCGTAATTTGATCGGTCATCAAAGAATTCGTCTTTATCATTCGGACCACCCACCAAGGCTCCTTGTAGAACATTTGGGTTCGCTTCAACCCGTTTGTACCAACTCTCAAATCCTTCCACACATCCAACTACAGAGTGGAGAACTGATTTCGAAGCAATAGAAGAACCTCTGTGGTGTACATGAATGGGGTAGTTTTGTCCATATCCCACTAAGTAGCTTAACGATCTTGGGTTTTTCCCTAGAATATAATCAGCCTGCAAAAATGGTCCCATTAGGCTTTGTAACGTAAGGCGGACTATAAAGCTATAGACAGTATTAAAGAAAACTGTATGGACCTCTACACGCCATCCAGTTAAGGTATAATTGTCTTGTCAGTATACAATTTTTAAGGAAACCAAATATGGACGTTTGGCTGATTCTCAACATTTTTACAGCACAGAAACCTTATTCTTAGTAAATATATAACAAAATTGATATCATACATACTTGTGATTTGGCAAAATTGAGTAGATCTTGAGGTAAGACTTGAGCCTGAGGACACTTTATTACACCATTTGCCTTAGAAAGATAATCAGAGTAGACTGCCATAAGAAACGCAGCTGATGCTGCATATTGCATATTGTTCCATTCACGTACATAGAGGAGACCCCCTAAACAAAATCATCAATTTAAATAAATTAATAAAAAACATCATTAAAATATGAGAAAATTGAGATAAATTAATAGTGTACAAACCAGGAGTCATGGCTACATTGTAACCATCATTCTTTTGTAGACAAGCACATGTAAAATAATCTGCTTTTGCCTGATATTGTTTTAGGGTTGAAGTGTATGCTCCTCCTGCTCCATCCAGCAAAACCTATATGGAACACCAATACGGTAACCTTTTCTTAGTTGGTCACGTCTGGTGTATAGTATTAGACCAGACTAGACTCAATCGTGGACAAAACTGAGTTCGACTGAAGTGGAGAATACACGAAAACTTTCTGATCAAATAGCATAACAATTTTACAGTTGAATGTAAATTTATTAAGAACGAGACTTATCGTTGTTTACCTTTGTGAGGAGAATTTGAACTCCGGCGTATTTATTATCCCAAGAAAATTCTCTGACTGCCCATCCAGTTCCACCCAATGAAACTGCATTGTCCACTACATATTTCAGATAATACTCTTCATTGGTTGCTCTGTAGAGCCATGCAGCAGCCCATAAAAGTTCATCCTACAACAATAAAATTGTTTGAAAAACCTAATTAAAAATAAAATAAAACAAATTAATAATTTATGTTTTTAAAATGATGAACTTACTGAATAACCAGATGATGTGTAGAATTTAGCAGCAGATGGGATGGCATCATCATAAAAACCCCTGAATCTGTTTGCAAATGAGAAAATCTGGAAAAGCAAAAAATAATGTTACAAATTCGTGATCATTCTCTTTGTAAGTGTCGAAAAAGGCGCCGGAAAGGTAAATGGCCAGGTACCCCAGACCGGTCACACTATTTAGTCTATTGACCTGTCGTTTAGACACGACTAATTCTCTAAATACGAATTAAATCCGGAATCAAATATGTGGCTTTTCGTAAAACTTTTACCTGTTTTGCATGGACTAATAGAAGACCAGAGTAGGAAGAGTTGTAGGGCTTGAATGCAAGGGAGGCTGCTGCTAAGGCAGCCGCAGTTTCTCCGGCCAGGTCAGACCCTGGATGTTCCGGGTCAAGCTTGTAACCCATTCGTGATGTTGTCATGTCTTCAGCCCTCTCCCAACAATAATGATCCGATTCTCCATCCCCTACCTACATGTGTAAATGGTCATCATCTCTACCATCATATTAACTTTCTTAAAGAAATTTGTGCAAGAAATAGTTAAACAACATTTGACCTCTCCCTGTCTCTATCTAATATTGTTGGAATTAGGGAAGAAAATTGTACCTGTCCCCAAAGAACATATGGATGTGTATGTGCTTTGATGAAGTAATCAGTACCCCATTTGATAGCTTCCAAATTGTGTCCCATTTGGTTGAGACTAGCCATTTCTTTCCTGAAATCAGTGGCTGCCCATGATAGCATAGTCACAGTATATGCCATTGGCAGCCCAAACTTTACATTATCTCCTGCATCATAGTATCCTCCCGCCAAGTTCACCTGCCCATGCAACAATTCATGCATTAGCAGAATCGACTGGACAGTATTAAACAAGATAAGATATATATGTGTACTAAACATGACCTAATGACATGTTTGTTATGGGAGACTAGATAGTATAAGAGAGTATTAAAGAAGTAAAAGACGTTGAGTATAAGAAAGCATTATAGAAGGAAAACAAACATGCAATAAAAATCATTGAAAACTGGGGAGATTAAGGCTTACTCCTTGAGAATAACCGTCGCCGAGGCCGGAATTGCCACGCCATTTTATCCGTTGATTTATGGGCAACTTGCCAGATCTTTGTGCCTCAAAGAATAACAAACTTTTATCGAGGGCATCCCCGTAGTCGAAGGCAGAGGCGGTGGTTGCCACCCAAGCAAGTAGGCCAACTAACAAAGCCAAGTTCATCATTTCTTGGTTTTTCTCTCAGGGATTTGAGAAGATTGGAAGAAGACTACTCGTTATTATGTCATGAACATTTGATCTCAATATATATAGATATGGGAGAGAATGGCAATGTCAATAATTATTTATTTATTCGTTAATTGATTTGGAAAGAATATAGAGTGGTAGTCTTCACGTTCAATAGAAAAGCCAAGATTGAGCTCTCCACGTTGTGTTGAAGATTTTGCATTATTGAGGACATGTGGACACTTTTAAGGTGGTTAGAATAGACATTCTTAAATATGTCAAACTTCAATATAATTCAGCACGTTAGAAAATGCGAGGCTGATACTTTGTATGCGAATGGTCAGTAGGTGCAATCTTAAAATCGAGGTATTATATTTGTTGTCCGAAATAATTTGTAAAATTATATAAATTAAGAACAGAACAAGTATTATAGCAAAATATAACAATGATAATTATTTCAGAAAGAAATTGAACATAAAATACGTAATCATTAAAATGACATAATTTTGCAAACCGATGTCTATGTATTAAACAATGTCCTTAAAACAAATTCGAAACCCTCATCGCAGGTGCTTAAAGTTTAGTTCGACCATTGGTTTCTTAGAATACAACAAAAAATCGATACAAACTCAGCACTACAGATGCTACTCCGGCAAATTGAATTATATATGAACACAATCAAACATCATTCGTGATTTTCAAGGTTTTTCCAGTTTTACATTGAATAGTATGTTATATTATTTTTTTGTAATAATATATTGTTGGGAATATGATTGACATCAAATCTGATTCTTTAATCATTTTTATGCATGAAAAATTAATTTATATTCATAAAGTTTCATAATGCGTGTTTTTGCAAGCCTCTCTGGAGAAAATGGGCCAAGAATGCGGGCTCTTCGAGTATTGGGCCCTAGGCCATTTGCAGGTAGTGGACGTGTCCTGGCTAATATGTTTGGTCCATTGAAATTTCAATCATTTTATTCATAAGAAAGGACGGAATTTTTTTTAGACAAAATTGTGTAGAAGAAGCAGAATTCCTGTCAAATAGACTCTAATGACAGCATGGAGGCGGAGATGAGCTGAAGGTTATACAGTTAGTCACACAGACTAATTGTTCACAAACAATTTCAGATCACTCACATCGGAGGTGGGTATTTTTTGTAATTATTTATTCACATGGGAGTGTTCGGTGAACCCCTACCTGTACTTAGGGCTGGACAAAACTCCCGAACCGAACCGAACCCGAACCGAACAGAACCGAACCCGACGGTTCTTCTCAAGTTAAATACCCGAACGGGTATTTGAATAAGGAACCGACGGGTATGGTTCGGTTCTTGGTTCTAGGCCAAGACCCGAAGAACCGAATAAGAAGCGAATCTCTGTAATTTTTTTAATTAATTTATTTTAAATAAGTAAAATTATTTTATTTTTTCTAAATAAAGATGTTAACTAGTTAATTTAGTTCAAACCACAAAATATGATTTTCCTATTTCTAATATTCAGTTCAAAATCGACTTAATCAAATTAACCTCAATTTTATCCAAATTTGTTATTCTACTATAGTGTCGTTTCTATCGGAGAAAATCGAATTAAAATTCTACAACATCTCTCTTAATTATTTTGAGCTCCCTATCTTTCTCGTTCTGTGATTTTAATAATAAAATTTATGAAGAATTCAGCAAAGAAAGACGTGAAACACATAAGACTGAACTACGTTATTTTGTAACAACTAATATTAAATATATTATTAATTAAATTAACGTAACTTTGTATATATTAAAAAATTTAATTATAATACGGAACCGAATGGAACCGAACCAGACCGAACCGAACCGAATGGAATCGAACCCGAACGGTTCCGTAATTAAATTTGGACCCGACGGTTCCACTTACTAAATACCCGAAAATTTTGGGTCGGTTCGGTTCTCGTTAGAACCGAACCGAACCGGACCATGTCCAGCCCTACCTGTACTCCAAGCTTTGTTCGGGGATAAGTCTCGGAATTGCAATAAATTTGAAGGCGACCCCAAAATAATAAATAAAAGAAAAACCCCCAACTTCAATCTAAATGAATCAAAAAATTAAAATATAAATTACCTCTCGAAAAGATTGCCCCCACACGCACAAGTTTAAGATCCGAAGTTCTGATTTGGTCCTTAATCTTGACTCTCTACGCGCGCGCATGAAGAGAGCTTCTATGCTACACATAATTGCATCTTTCCAAAGTGTAATCATATATAAAGTGTTCATTACTTTGTTCTTTTTTATATATGGGACAAACCATACATAGTTTTCTGTTTAGCATAAAATCTTCTTCCAATGCATCAATTTTGAGTTTCAATTTCTCATTCATCCAAATATTATTTTTGGCAAGTAAATATATAATTTCGATGTTCTCATGGAGAAGAACACGAATCAACTTTGAACTTTCAAATTGATCGAACGGATCCCATTCAAAATTATGCCAAAAGTGGCTCATTAAACCATATTTTCCAACAATTTTTGCTTCGGATTTACTAAATTAGGTGAACTATGTGTAACCCATCTTCAATTTTTCTGCCTTGTTTGGTCCACCACCAGGATCTCAACTCATGTCTACTAGGTTATTGCAAAATCATTCATATATGATACAAATTTCCCTTTCGACCAGCTTTGATTTGCTGGATATCCTTAGCTTTCTATTGAGATTGACGCTTGAATTATAGACAACATTGATACTCACCTGATCAATAAGGCATCTGAGCTATAGTCGAAATTAGATGATATAGCCATCCGTTAACCTTTTTTTTTTTTTTTTTTTTAATTGAAAGTCAAAATTGCTATGCGCACAACAAGTTTGACATTGAGCTCCGGTTTGATCTTTATTTTTTTTTCAAATTCATTTTCAATCAGATATTCTCTAAATAAAATAATTTTACATGTTAATTAAAAAAAATCACAATTTTTAATCATTCATTCTCCAAAAAATCACTTTTATAAACTCTATTTTTCCAGAAAATGGAGTTCCAACAAACCGTGAAATTTCACCATTAATTAAAATAACGGGCCAAAGTTTAAGGAGGGACAATCTGGAATTGGGCCTAAAAGTAAACCTCAATCAGTAAATCTGTACAAAAGGAACTGGAGATTAACATGGGAGCCCAAATGGTCTATTTGAAGTCTGACTTAAATAGAAAGCGGGCCTGTCCCAACATAATTCTTAACAGAAGGTTTTGAAAAATTATAAAAAAAATTAAATATAAAACTATGAGAACGACCCCTAAGACAGAAGTTCCTTATAGAAACACACGAGAAATGCCGTAATAAAAAATTATTATAATTTTTTTTATAAAGTATCTCTATTAAAGAAGAATAGAAACGTAGATGTAAACCAAAGTTAACTATGTTAAGCCCTTTCAGCAACTATATAATGAGTTTTTTTTTTTTTTTTTTTTTGGGAAAAATGAGTTTTGAAATAGTGATTTTTTGAAGAATGTATGGTTAAAAAGTAGGAAAGATGTTTCAAATCTACGTACAGTATATATTATTGTGAAAATACCTCGTTAAAATGAATTCTTTAAAAAAAAAATTAATGATTGTCAAATAGGGACTGAGGATGAAAGTAGAAGAATTTTATTTTATTACTGATCATGAAAATGGAATAATTATTTAATAGAAGACATAATGGTTAGCTTTTAGGTTTGCTCCTTGAGTCATCAGTTTGAGTCTCCTCAGAGTCATTGAAACGAGTGTTCGATTGTAAACTTCATGGCCCTGTGAAATTAGTCGAGGTGCGTGTAAATTGATCTGGACACCCACGATCATATAAAAAAAAAAAAAAAAATTGACATCGAGGATTTATCAAACTTCACCGTATATAAAAAATTAAATATTTACAATTGAACTAAAAAATATATAAGAAGATACCTATTAAATTACTTTAAAACTCTCCAATAAGTGATTCTAGAAAAAAATAAATAAATAAAAAATAAAAAACGAGAGAACAATTACGATTATGGTGGAGAAAATTTGATTTTGATAGCAAGTCATGGGCCCCACCATGTTTAAATTATGCCGACTTCATTATAGCGGATGACTTTAATAACCACACACAGTCAAAGTCACTCCTTATTGCATCTGGAAATGAATGAAAACAAGTGCAAATTGCAACTTGTTTGGTTTGTATTAAAATCTAATTTTAATTTAAATTAAAATCAAAAAAATAATATTAATTACATCTTCTATGGATTTCACAATTTTTCAATCACACATTTCAAAAATTTCTATATCAATTTACTAAAAAATCTAATTTTAATCTCCACCAAACACGCTCTTGATAATTGATCAAACAATGAATTATGAGAAAAACTTTGATGGGATAGTCACACCAAGTAGGATGATCGCACCATCCTACTTGGTACGACCATCGAATGGGGAGCCACAACCTCATCGGATGGTCCATCATCATCCAATAAAGTGAAGCCACCTCGAGATTTGAGATGAAAAAAAAAAAATCAAGTCCTGAAGTGGCCTCACTTCATTAGATGAGATGGGCCACCTCAATGAGGTAATGGCTTCCCATTCGACGATTGCACCGTATAGGACAATATGATCACCCGTACAGATATTTTTCGCATGAATTATCGACCCTGCAATTGTCTGAAAATGAGTCTAATTTTTGTTGGAATAAAGAATTTATGCCCCCATTTGGCTCCATTATTTTAAATTCTAATGGGTGAAATAATATTTTTTAGATAATGCGTGGTTGAAAAAGAATAAAAAAATTTCGATTAACGTATAATATTAATTTATAATTATGCGATTGAAAATAAAAGTGAAAAAATAAAATTTAATTTAATGGGGACTAAACGAGGCCTATATTTGACCACCAAAGATCGAATTTTTCCTATTAATCCAAATTTAATTGTTCCCAAACATGGGACTAATTTTGAGATGTAAGATAATTACAAAAATTAATATTTGATCACTCATTTTTATCAAAATATAATTTTAATAACTTATAATGAAATTAAATTTAATTCAACTCAATTTACACCTCTAGTCATAGAGACCCAAAAAAAAAAAAAATAGTGATGAAGGTAGGGTTGGGACACCTTGAACCTTAGTTTGAGCCACATTATTTTCATAAGAATCCATTTTTGAAAAGTGTATTAATGAAAAATGTGTGGTTAAAAAATAAGGAAATGATTTGCATATAATATTATTTTATTAAAAAATATTTAATTGAAATAATGTTAAATCACTATTTAAAAATGTACTTTTTTTTTAAATAATGTGAGTGCTTAAAAATGTGAATTGGTTTACACCTTAAAGACAGCTGGATATGAAAACCTATGATTGAGAGTGTGAAGTGACAATTTGTAGGTATACAACAAGGCAGTTCAATTCTATCTGCATTAAAAGACATGAAGCCCACTTAAAAAGAGCTTTATCCCTCAGCTTGGGCTACTTTGACCAATCTGAATACTTATCAATAACTTTTAGCCCCTTTATGTTCAGTTAAAAAATTGATTAAATTTTAAGTTAAAATTAATAATCAAATTAGAAAAATAAAATTAATATTGAGTAATGAGTTAAAGTTGTTAGGATCAAGTCGGTGTCGGTGGCACCATACTAATAAAAAAAAGCAACAAAATTGCTTCCACTACTCGATAAAGAATCTAGTTATTTTGAATCTTTCTTAGTGCTTGTTTGTTTTAGATTTTAAGTCAATTAAAATCATCTTTTTTATCGTTATTTTATTATTTCAATCGTCATTTTTTAATTCTCCTATCACAGATAAAACTCACTTTATTTCTAACGATCAAAAAATTAATTATCAAAATTCCTACCAAACACACTCTAAATTAATCTACAAAGAAACTGCAAAAATAATTTATATATACTTTCATGATTTGAATTTATTAATTGTTTCGTCCACCGCATAACCAGCTGGCTGCAATTAAAGGTATATAGCGAGTTCCTGTTCTTCCATGCGGATTGCAGAGCTTAAGGAGACAGGAAAGGGAACGACCCTTTTGTCCATATCCGTGAAAAATCATTCACTTTTAGAAATATTGCACTACCATTAGTGCCTGACTTATTGTCTCACTGGAAAATTGGTTCTCGTCCGAATTTTGGTGATAGAGAGGATGACTGACTCTCACAATGTCGGAATCCCAACTTCTTTTTTTTTTGGACTTCTTTATTCATGCAGAACTCACGATATGTGAAAGAATGTCAACCATCTAGATAGAAGAATTCGGACAAAGTAGCAAAATATATATTTATAGTGTGGACAAAGATTTCCGGGTATTAATCCTCTATAGCAAATCTACCTACCCATGAAAGAATTTTTATGTTGAAATATTTTGCGGTGAAATCAAGTCCTACAAGTTTGTCAACTAACGTCGACTTTGGGTAGAGACCATCGAAAAGACCTACCCTCTTTGCACAGGAAAATGAAGATTGCGGACTCATATGTCGTAAAATTGGAAAATCACGTACCAACCAATTGCTACATTTTTTCATTTATGTAATAAGATGTAGACGTCTACAAAATTGCAACATCCCACGTATGAGAGGTGTGAACATGTCTAGGGTTTCATAATCATAACAAGTTGTTACCAAAAGGGCACTTTTGGAACTTTTGGTAACAAATTTTCCCTCTATAAATTAGCTGTGGCTCTTGTCACGGTACATTACTCAGAAATGGCGATAAGAGTGACTCTGGCGGTGCTTCTTTTGCTTTTGTCCATTGCTATGGTAAAAATATTTAAATTTTTAACAGACGGTAGACTCGACATTTATTATATAAAAAACCTAGTTAAAGTCGAGAGTGTTATTTTGTTACTAATTATGTATATTATTTGCTTTCATTCAGGTTTCTTGTGATCCCCAGAATGATGGAGAAATGATCCATGTCAGCCAGGCATTACATGTAATCTCTTTTAATTATTTCTTCATCGTCATAACACATTGTTCAATTCGAACTTCTTGTAATCGACATAGATCTTTCAACGAATTTTGACGTAATTGGTGTTTTAATTTCTAACTTTGCAGGTGTTCACTAGAGGAGAAGAAAGAGGGCTAATGCACGACATAGGTCAGTTATCTCAAAACTACCTAAGATATAATTAGACTCTACAAAGTCGAACACTTGCGTGACATTTTTCTTGTGGCAGTGGTTCGGATCTCGAAATATTTCAGTAAAGGGCGGCTTCTTCTGGCTCTTGCTCCAGCTCCTTCGCCACAACCGAGCCACATCAACTGCAAAGGATTGTGCAACCATAGATGCAGTCTGCATTCAAGGCCAAAAATATGTCTTCGAGCCTGTGGGACGTGCTGTGTGAGGTGCAAATGTGTGCCACCGGGGACCTTTGGCAATCGAGAGCTTTGTGGCAAGTGTTACACTGATATGACCACCCATGGGAACAAGACTAAGTGCCCTTAGGCCTATCGACCATGATGTTACCCGGGCGCGCTTGTTTTACAAGGTGTTTGTCTCGTCGGGTTGTAGATTGTTCGTAGCTTGAGATCTGGGTTCGAGAATTTGGTCATTTGGGATGTATGTTTTCAGTTTTGGAGTTCATGTTGCGTAGATCAAGTTCGCTAGACAAAGATATATGACATGTTTGTTCATTTATTATCTTGTTTAATCGAGTCCAATATGGTGTACTGGATATGTCCTAATGTTCGGTTGAAGCTTTAATGTTTTGTTTGTCATAATGTAATTATAAATAATGATATTATACATTAAGCTCTCGTTTGGTATCGATAAAAAGTCTAATCAAAATTAATAATTAATTTTAATATCACATTTCATAGAATACACAATTTTTCAACCATTCATTCCATTAATTTTTATTAAAATTTACTTCAAATCTGATTTTAATGTCTGCTGTATCACAGCTAAGATGAACATTGAAATTCCAAATTCTGGGTTAAGTTTTTTTTATTAAAAAAAATTGGTAAGTCTCAAACATTTCTTAAAATTAAGAGATAATTATAGCGATTGTCTCAAACTTTTCAAAAATGTACAGATTTATCAAAACCTTTAATTTGTAGCATCATTGGTCCCCAAGCTTTTCAAACTGATCGAACAAAAGGACTACTATAAATTCGTTAGTTGACCAAAAGTCATACCATAATTTGACCAATTTTACAAAAAGGTAAAATGGCCTTTTAACCTTTTATTTATTAAAAAAAAAAAAGAATTAGTATCAAAGATATCAAACCTTTTAAATATGTACAGTAAAGGAACTAAACCTATTGGTTAAATATTAAGGTTGGGTTAGGTCATGGACACAAATATGTTACTCAATTGTCGAGGGAAATGATACAATGCAATCCATGTCTTGCTTTAATTGATGAATTGACGGAAAACATTAAAAAACGACCAATGTTGCAAAGGTCGCTAAAGGTTGGGGACAATTCCATTAATTTTTCAAGTTGGGGATACATCAGTAAGAGTTTCCAAAGATTGGGGACAAATGTGCAAATTTTCCTTTTCATTTTTAAACGGCACTAATAGTGGTATTTTCCCCATCAATAATTGCGGAGCACTTTCAACAGTCTCAGATTACCATCTCGGGTGGCTCCCTCTACATTTTTTGGTCAATTCTTGAAAGGAATGGCATTTTTACTGAAGGAAACTGCTCTTTCTAAACTCAGAATCCATTCCCAGGTACATGCATATTGTTTATGTGCTGTTGTTAGGCTAATTTTTCATATATACATCTGTTTATTGAGGTAGATTGTGGAAATGGAATGTCAAAATTGGTGGGCTATTAATGAAAATTTTACTGCAGAAGGCTGATAATTCATTAACGCTATCAAGGCGCGGATTTCACGTCGAACCTGGGACTCGTGAGAAGGCTGTGAGTACTTCTCCCCTTAGCTTGTATAATTGGAACTAAAAATTTCTGTGCTTGAGATTAGATCTGAATAAAAATCAAGTCCCCAGTGCCCATAGATTGAGTTCAAATTTTTATGGAATTTTTTTAATTATAATTCTAGTTCCTAACTTATTATGTAGCAAACCTAGCTTTAGGTTTCTCGATGCTTCGATGACCTAGTGTTGCAGGTCTGCTACAATAAAAGTTTCTTCTTTTGGCATCTAATTTATTTTAAGGCCCAAGGAAAATCAATTTTCCTTCGTCTCTTAGCAAATATATGAGAGTTCGATGATTTAAGAATGCATGGGTTTTCAAAGGACTGGGGAAAGTATCTTGTTTGTGGCCTCAGTTGAGGCAGTTTATTCTATTGGATGGGTTTCCTATCTTTTATTTTGGCTTTTATCAAGATGCATGAAATGCATATTGGGATTTGTGTAATAGATTTGACAAAGTTTGATGTTGGTTTTCTACATATTGGCTATTGCTATTCTTATCAATCTGGGCTGCACCTCCTATAGATAAACATGAGTGGATTTTTAGGCTATTGCAAGAAATGTGTAGAAGGATCTAGCTGCATTCATTTAGTCGATTCCAAATTTATTGAGAATGAGCTTTGTTTTTTTTTGTTTTTGGTCGTCTATAGTGACGGTTGTTTTCTACCATGTCCATGGACGTACTGAATGATTCCATCCTATTGGTGTATATAATCTGATTTTTAGGCTCACTAGTGCTAAAAACATGAAATTGAGATAGTTCGAGACCTCGTTTGGTTCTGATTCTTCACACCAAAAAATCAATCTTCTGACCGTTACTTTTCTAAGTCGGTCGTTATTTTTGAATTCTTCACTCGCAGGTGAGACCTACTTTTATCTCAAACAGTTAAAAATTTGATTCTCATAATTACTACTAAACAAGCTCTGAATATTTTTCTTCTGTTTACTTGGATAGCTAATTGGGTTTCAGTAAATTAGTTCACGTTCTTATCATTCTTACATCGCTTCGCCTAATTTTTTTTTTTTTTGTTTTTTGTTTTTTAAAGGAAACGTTCTGAGGACTGGTCCTAAGCTTCTTTGTATATCTTATCCTCACAAATCCAATAAACTGTCTCGTTTTAGAGTTTAAGTATCTGCATTTAGAGTCTTTTCTTGGACCCTTTGACATCTAATGATTTATTTAACATTTCATAACCAGATGCTGGTGACGTAGTTCTGCTAAGCTGATACTGAATGGCCACCGCATGTTCTTCCATTTTTCATCTTCTGTCATATTTTGCCACTTAGCCCCCTGTTTAGTTTAATTTAAAAAGTCGCTAAAAATCTAATTCAAAATCAATAATTAATTTTAGCACCACACATTTCATGAAACCCATAACTTTATCAACTTTTCAATTACATATTTCATCAACTTTTATCAAAATCTACTAAAAAAATCTGATTTTTAGCTTAAACCAAACAGAGGCTTATTGTTTTTTCTGACTGATCGTACTCCTTTGATAGCTTTTTAACCCTTACGGTGGAACGAAATTGAATCAATTTTTAACATTATTCGTTGATTTTCATGTTTTTTAGTTTGCTTATCGAAATAGTTAGTCGTCTATACAGTTGACTAGAGCCGAAGTTTTACTCATTTGTTGGCTGAACATATATGGAAAGAGGTTGCTTTCTTGTATGCAAACTGCATTCTTTTTATAATGTATGCAGCTTCAACATCTCTCCGTCGACGGAATTTAAAAAAAAGAATAGCCTATTCCTCTGTATCTCATATGGGTTTCATAATTATAGGAATTGGTTCTATCACAAATAATCTCATATTGGTTCATAATTACAAATAATCCCTCATGGATTTATTGGTGCTGCACTTTTTTTCTTGGCAGGAACGACTTATGATAGAATACGTCTTGTTTATCTTGACAAAATGGGTGGAATAGCTATCCCAATGCCAAAAATATTCACGATGTTCAATAGCTTTTCGATGGCCTCCTCATTCATAGATCCGAGATCTACATCTATGAATTGAAAGGTTCGAATGATCAACTCTGCAATCAGTTGTTAGAATCAATAGGTCTTCAAGTTGTTTATTTGAAAAAATGGAAACCCTTCTTATTGGATGATCATGATACTTCCCGAAAATCGAAATTCTTGATCAATGGAGGAACAATATCACCCTTTTTGTTTAATAAGATCCCAAAGTGGATGATTGACTCATTCCATACTAGAAATAATCGCAAGAAATCCTTTGATAACACGGATTCCTATTTCTCAATGATATTCCACAATCAAGATCTCGTAGTTCCTACGGGGTGGAGATGATGGGGTCGGTCCATGGATTTTCCTTCCTTTTCTTTTGCCGCATTTTGCTCAAAGGGTTGAAAGGAGATAGTGCATCAAGCTGTTCCCAAGGGCCAACTTGATCCTCTTCCCCAGGGACCTCAGAACTAGCACTAGTTTGATATGAACCTTTAGGAGTAATTCATCCAATTGGTTAGATTTAAAATAATAACATACCCTTCATATGAGCCCACTATACATATTGATATACCTATAGATCCACCGACTTTACATTTTAACCATCCAGCGATCCTGATATATTTGAAACTAGCTAGAATTCATTTACCCACAGATCATTTTCTGCAGGCATAAGAACTTTTTCCTTTATGTTCAGCGGAAATTACACGTTAGGTCATATTTTTCGAAATAGATATCTATGTTATGCTACAAGTCTAAGTTTTGGGAAAAAAAAACGGATGAAATTGGGTCCCATCAAATCTAAACGATCTTTTTTTTTTTTGAACATGAAGAGATGAAGAAGCGGAAGAGCTTCCAAAAATTTATACAACAGTGTTTATGGAGATCGGTAATCCACTTTTCATAATCGATGATTTTATTCGAAATAATCTTATCCAACTCTCAAATAAGAAGTTGCCGAGTGGTCAATTTACAAGTGAGGATCTTAAAGAGGTTTGAAATTCCCTTATGCCTATAGGTGTGTATGCAAATGTTAAAACATCACTAGAGAATCTCAGATCATGATAACCGCACCTTTCTTATAAGTTGGAAACATGTGGACAGTGGAATTTTAGATGTCCTTTGCTGCCCCAGGGGGTTAGAAAAATGTTGGTTGGATGCTTTATTCTGATACCAAGACTTCACTACTGCATCGCTGCGATTATGTTCACAGAAGATATTTTTCTTCCAAACCTTGATCTGTATTATTACATAATGGAACCATATGTAGCGATTCATTTAGTTCTTCTCTCTCTCTCTCTCTCTCTCTCTCTCTCTCTCTCTCTCTCTCTCTTTGTGGCTGTGTGCGTGTGTGTTGGGTCCCTTTTCTTGGGTCCCTTTTCTCACCTTTCAGCGAGTAATTCTTGCCTTACTGTAGTATTGTGCCTTATTTTAAAAGAATCTCATTGTTTCAGCTCTTAGCGGAGGACCCAGCATTAAAACGCTTCAAATCTCATAAGAAAAGTGTGCGGCGCCTCAAAATAATCGGAGATGCTCTGACCATCATAGTTGTAGCCGGTATGCTAATCCTCCTTGATAACTTGTACTGAGTGTGCTATACTATTGTTTCATGCCAACTTATCCCCTAGCAACAACTGATTTAGAATTCTTGTATTAGGAGATGACCCGAATGCTAGCAACAGATAAAATAATAAAACCTTTATCATTAAAAGTTCCGTGACATGAAATTTGATGCACTGTTTGCAAATATGGATAACTTGCTGTTTTTGGTTACTTAAAACCCTTTTTACTTTGGATTATGTTACATGTTCTTCAATGGGAAAGAAGAAAAACACGTTTAAGTGCTTTTAAAATTTATCAAAATGTTTGGATTGAACAATAAGAAATTGATTGTCAACTTAGTATTCACAATGTTGAAAGTTTACGAATGTGTATTGTTGCGGTGCCACTGATGGGTTGAAACTCAGATGCTCTTATGCTTTACATCACTTTTGTGTTTAGCATCCAGATTGTTTGGGCATCACTTTCAATTTCTATATTCTGATATGTTTCGGAAATGTTATTTCAGTTTTATCTACCTGCATTTTTTTATTTTTTGCTTTCAAGGATAAAAGGATTTATATGTGCAATTGACAATTTGCATAAAACGTGAGTAAATCTCAAATACAAATATGCATTATGGCAAACTTGTTTTTACCCTTTGTTTTTGATGTTTCTTGTTACCAGGGTGTTGCTATGAGATCTACGTAAAAGCAACAATGCGAGAAGAAGCTCGTAAACAGGCAAACAAGAATGCTTGATGGTGTAATAGCTTTTAAAATGCACATTCAATGGCTTTCTTGATATATTAAAGGAATCGAATGTGCAAGGGAATCAAGTAGTTTCAATATTTTAGTACATCAGACTTGTTTTTTAACCCTCTCTTGTGGTGATGCGGAAAATAAAGTGGTTTAAGGTGTATAAGTGATTTCTGAAATGACAATAATCGAATGGCAATGGAATGTTATGCACTCGTTTATCAATTTTGTGTCCAGCACTGTAAAGCAAATGCTATGAGAAAGTTCGTTGTGGTTTTTTTTCCCGTCGATGTTTGATTCTATATATTTTTGTTCAATTAGGAGCTTGTATCGTTATTTTTTAAGGCAGATACATCATTTCCTGAGTTTATTTTTATTTTTCCTTTGCAGCCACTTTCATGTTTTCGCTAAGGTAACAAAATTGTAATGTACAACCCAGAAGTCTCCTGTGTCATTACTAAAAATTGGATCTTTAAAGGAATCGTTTGAAGACATGCATATAATCTACATGGGAACGTTAATGCTTCATTGTGAAAAATATACCGACAGACAGACTTCCGTGCCTAGATGAGAACCAAATTCGTTGCTCGTAAGTTGAATTTTACTAAAAAAAACCTTGGAGCATATGTAATATTGCTCTTTATTTTAAAGAGTATCTTCTATGATATAAAGAGTATTCTATAATTTATTCATTATTTTGCTATTACATTTAAGTAATTATCGTCACTTCTCTGTTTTTTATTTTGTAAAAATTAAAGAATTGAATAAAAATTGTAATGTCTCCTCAACAAATAAGTGCTTGGACCCCTAAAATCCTACCGAATGGAGAGATCGTATTTGATTCTTTCTTCAATGTGGAATCAATTCTTCCATTTGTCATATAAAAAAATACAAATAGATCAAGTCGTCACTAATCATTTGATATAGTATTCAATATATACTTTCTGAAGTTTCGATGCAACTTAGCGTGCAGTGTACTTTTTTAGAAGCTATACAACGTCACTTTTCACTTACGAATTGAATGAGTAAATCTCAAAACAAAAAGCTAGGCAAGGACAGACAAGTCATCTTCCACTAATAAAGGTGTTGGGACCGTATAATGCTTGCCTTCGCCTTCTTCACACTAAAACTATAGTTGAGGTGTTAGGGAAGCCCTCACAACAATTATCAGAGGCAGGCTCTACTACTAAACTATAAAATAGTAAATGAATTATTGTATAGAGAATGAATTTGACTTCCTACATTTGAAAGCTCAAATTCACTTTTTATTTAATTTTGAAGATAAAGAGTGTATTGGACACCTAAAAAAGAGATTTGACACTCCAAAATAAAAATAAAAAATAATGTTAATTACGAGCCTATTGAAAATGCTCTTAGGAGGTAAGAAAATAGCGGTCAAAAACTAGTGCACTCCTTGTGCAAAACTTGTGCAGTGTGCGAAAACTCAGCTCATGTTTCTAGGATTTCAATCTATATTTACTTGAATGATGCTACAAATCTCCATCAAAGTGCTTATTTATTTATAATTGAACAAAAGCGAGGATAGTTGTAAAATTACAAAAACGATTGTACGTGACTTGCAAAACTTGTGCAAAAAAATAAAAATGATTCTACTACAATTTTATTTTTGTGCAAAACTTGCGCAAAGAAAATAACATCCAAATTTTGACCATGAAACTTTGAAAAGAGAAATGCTCAAAAACTGAACTACAAACATAAAGTGCATGTATATATACGCATACTTAAAGACGTCAAGACGCACATATTTGCAACACAGTCACATAGAAAGCAGAGGTCAATGCTTGTACAAACAGATTTCTAAAAGAGGCCCCTCGGGACATAGTCCAGTGGTACAAAGGATAGGAGTGAGGTTATCTCATGCCTTACTGGTAGCCGTAGTGTAGGGATTCGATTCCTGAGACATGAAATTGGACTTCTTGTAGGCACAGTGTACAGGCAGCTCTTGTCCCCTGACCTGTTGGGGCACATCCCACGATTTACCTCCCTCACAAAACTCTAGGAACGGAGCGGTGGGGGCCCTCAAGGTTGGGGTTCAACCTTTAGATTTCTAAAAGAGATCTTATGCACAGTCTCTATCATGCACAACTGCCATTCAACGACAGATCCATAGCTTTCCTTTGAAAATAGTAATGTGCCTCAGTAATTTGTAAGGAAAAAATTAACCACATTTTACGGTATCAGAAACAACTTCTATTGCTTGTTCCTAGTTAACTTCAGTTGATGCCCTCGAAGAGCAAATTTCTATCGTTCAAAATGATAAGACTGTCACATTCATAGCGCAATAAACGAACCTGTGAAATAAAAATAAAAATTGTCCTACTTCAGCAATAAACTTCACATAGAAATAAAGAAGCATAATAAACACTAGAACAGTGCATGTTTTAGGACTTTGTTCAGAAAAACTCAGTGACAACAAGATAATCAATAGTTTGTAAGAGACCGAAAGGAAATGTAGAGAAGAACTTTCTAGAACATTTCTTTATCATTTTACATGCATTATAAGTTGGAAACGAATATCTATTTAGAAAAAATGTTGCTTAACTCAGCCTCCACTTCTGAATCTTCATAAGTCTCTTCCTCATTTCTGCTTTGTCTCCTTAAACCTTCCATGTGATGACGAACAACCATAGTTTTTCCTCTTACTTATCCACCATTTTCCGACTTCCAAGCAAGTCTTCCGGACCTTGAGATGATTTGGCATCTGGAAATGATAATTTCAGAGGACTTTTTGGTCCCTGAGATGAGAATTCAGTAGATGTTCCAATGAAACGAGAAGGGCATATTCTAACATACAGAATCTGGAAAGTGCCCCCGTTGGGATGGGGGGTGTGACATAAATGACTTGCCTTTTTTCCATTAAATGTGAAGACCGACGCTCCAGCTTCATTTTCTCTGTTCTCATTTAAGTGTTGTGCAGCAGACTGTTGTTCACGAAAATCTTGTTCATAATCCTGATTGAAATAAAATTGACAAAACTATAATTATTTTCATAGAGAAAACAAGACTAATAATGGAAAAACAAATGGTCAATTTCCTTTCTATCATTTATTTACTTATTTATATGTTAGAAGACGCTGACAAATAAAAGTTAACCATAATTTATAGCTAGATACTCATGACAAAAATAAAACATGAATTTGTCTTGGGATTATTGTCATACTTCCCGACATTTTTATGCAAAGAAAATGAGACAGAATAAGACCTCACCATTAGATCCTTCAGCAAACCTGGTGGCACTCGATGTTCCTGGCTGACAATTTGTCCACATTTGTGAATCCCTTTGCCCATCTGACCAAGTCGTTTATTAGGTCGATATGTCTGCTTCTCCATCTATTAAGTCATCAAAACAAGTCAATATGAATATTCAGGAAGTGTACATAGTCTACCAACTTCGTGGCTAATTAATTTTTTTTACCTTCTTTTTGTTTTCCAACTCCCATTGAGAGATGACATCAGCAGTGCAACTTTTGACTTTGACATTTTTATTTCTTGTTGCATCAAGAATAGCTGAGAATTGAGAATCAGATGCTGGCAGAAACTGCAGTTTTTTTGAGATTCTCCCTTGTGATTGGAGAATTCCCTGCAATTTTTGCATAGTAGATAAATTTCAGAGTTAAGATAATGAATATTACAGTTGAGAGAAACACAATCATCCAAGCTATTTCTTATACAATCATTATGACTATCACAACTATTTGAAGGAGTCAAAGCCTTATCAACACCAAAGATTTAACACGTGCTAGTGAAGGCTTTATAAGGTACATTTTTATGTCTCTGGAAAAGGTGCGCCTGATTTTCCCTTGTGTCTAGCTCAGAAACCATAAACGCTTGTTCTCCAATTAACAATTGTAAGCTTCCATCTTCCCATGTCACCAATCGTGCATTGCTTTCAACCTGCATATGCGAAATTATTTTGTAGTAGTTGAAGAAAATGTCAAGTAGAAGATGTGCAATTTACTACAAATGCATCAAAACACAGTCCAATCAGGCAATCTGTGAGGACCAACTAATTTTGAAAATTCTATTGGTGTGAGAACAAAACTAGAGGTACGAGGTTTAACCATCAAAGTAAAAGTAACCATGAAATCAAAATCACCAGTGGTAATGGATAAAATTGATAATATAATGTCGAGGTATTCAAAAATTAATCTCTTTAATTACAAATGGAGCCCAACTAAAATATTCTAGACCTTGGGTAACATTTATTATTTTAACATTACTAAAAAAGGCCAAATACTGGATGTTATTTCTTCTAGTGGTCAAATTTAATACTTTCTCAAGATTTTATTACGGTAACCGTTGTTCAAAGTTGATCTTTTTGTTTCTCAAATTGCGAAATTGCATACATGGCCCCCAATCTTTGACCCCACGTCCCCAATCTTTTTCTTAAGCCCCCAAACTTCCAATTTTAGGCACATTTAGTCCATAGCGACAGGTTCCATAGCTGGCATTAATAGACAAATTAGGCCTCAAGCTTAATAAATAGACTCTGTAAAAGTAGCAAAGGGAAATGAAAAACATCATCTACTTCTTCAAGACTTCACCCTCATCCCACTTCCACTGCAATGCATACCACCAGGCATCCCCCTGCAACACCAAGCTTCTCTACACCTCCTAACCAGAATCCCATCTCCCCTGAAATCACCATGTCCAGGGCAATCAACTTGAAGCCATTCAAGATGGCCCTGCAATTAGTTCACTTAATTCCCATAATGATCATGGGACTTTCAAATGGTTTTGTATCCTTTCTTCCACAAAATATTCCAATATATGGAAAAGCCCGCTCATTAGTAAAGAACCAGAACCTCATGTCCCATATTCCAATAATGGAGTGTTGCCGAATGTGAGGGCCGTGGGAATCGGGGCTGAAGGTTGGGGGAACGGATGGGTGGATGTTTGGGGATGCAAGAAGTTTGCTGCAGGGGAATTGGGAGGCTGAAGGGTTGGCAAAGAAGATTCCTTTTTTTCCCAGTAAATTTTTGTTTATCTAAAACCCTACGCAAAATTTGCATTTTCACATCAGTTTAACGGTGGTTTCAAATGAAACCCTTAAGGACCAAATGCATCTAAAGATGGAATCTTGAGGGTTTAGAAGAAAGAGAAAAGGTTGGAAACAACAGTGCAAAAGGGGTCAAAGGTTGGGGGTTATGCATGAGGCCTGTTACAGTTTCATTTTCAGAAGATAGGGTTGTAAACACAAGTTTTTAATATAACCTCTAGGATTTCAATCAAATTGAAGTTCAAGGGCATCAGACTCCCGTGAGTGTTAGAGCACCAATCCACTATACCTCTAGCTTAAGCAGTTAAGCCATTCCTGGGGCTATGCTTCCTTCTTTATTAGTAGTAATAATACTTCAGTTATACATAGAGGCACATTTCCATCCAGGTTCTCATGTCCGATTAGGTCACAGTCTAACAACTGAATAGATCTAGGTTATCTAGACTTAAATATAGGCATGTAGTTTAGTACTAACTCTAAATTAGTAAACAACAAAATTTATATCAACCAGCCATTTCCTTTACTTTTTTTCCTTTTTCTCTCCATTAGGTACTTTTCTCTCCATTGTTAAGTATTGACCAATTTGGCTGTCTATTCTCGCTGAGAAAGAAAAATAGAGATCCTCACTCGTAGGCGCGGTGTGTTTGGTGGGGGGGGGGTACATATTATCTAAATTCCTGTCATCAATACATCTCCACCGCCACCGCCACAGTGAAATGATGGTTGCTACTAAGATCATACCATGT
>NC_036248.1:4425708-4456559 GCF_002742605.1 Olea europaea var. sylvestris
GATTGTCTCAAACTTTTCAAAAATGTACAGATTTATCAAAACCTTTAATTTGTAGCATCATTGGTCCCCAAGCTTTTCAAACTGATCGGGCAAAAGGACTTCTATAAATTCGTTAGTTGACCAAAAGTCATACCATAATTTGACCAATTTTACAAAAAGGTAAAATGGCCTTTTAACCTTTTATTTATTAAAAAAAAAAAAGAATTAGTATCAAAGATATCAAACCTTTTAAATATGTACAGTAAAGGAACTAAACCTATTGGTTAAATATTAAGGTTGGGTTAGGTCATGGACACAAATATGTTACTCAATTGTCGAGGGAAATGATACAATGCAATCCATGTCTTGCTTTAATTGATGAATTGACGGAAAACATTAAAAAACGACCAATGTTGCAAAGGTCGCTAAAGGTTGGGGACAATTCCATTAATTTTTCAAGTTGGGGATACATCAGTAAGAGTTTCCAAAGATTGGGGACAAATGTGCAAATTTTCCTTTTGATTTTTAAACGGCACTAATAGTGGTATTTTCCCCATCAATAATTGCGGAGCACTTTCAACAGTCTCAGATTACCATCTCGGGTGGCTCCCTCTACATTTTTTGGTCAATTCTTGAAAGGAATGGCATTTTTACTGAAGGAAACTGCTCTTTCTAAACTCAGAATCCATTCCCAGGTACATGCATATTGTTTATGTGCTGTTGTTAGGCTAATTTTTCATATATACATCTGTTTATTGAGGTAGATTGTGGAAATGGAATGTCAAAATTGGTGGGCTATTAATGAAAATTTTACTGCAGAAGGCTGATAATTCATTAACGCTATCAAGGCGCGGATTTCACGTCGAACCTGGGACTCGTGAGAAGGCTGTGAGTACTTCTCCCCTTAGCTTGTATAATTGGAACTAGAAATTTCTGTGCTTGAGATTAGATCTGAATAAAAATCAAGTCCCCAGTGCCCATAGATTGAGTTCAAATTTTTATGGAATTTTTTTAATTATAATTCTAGTTCCTAACTTATTATGTAGCAAACCTAGCTTTAGGTTTCTCGATGCTTCGATGACCTAGTGTTGCAGGTCTGCTACAATAAAAGTTTCTTCTTTTGGCATCTAATTTATTTTAAGGCCCAAGGAAAATCAATTTTCCTTCGTCTCTTAGCAAATATATGAGAGTTCGATGATTTAAGAATGCATGGGTTTTCAAAGGACTGGGGAAAGTATCTTGTTTGTGGCCTCAGTTGAGGCAGTTTATTCTATTGGATGGGTTTCCTATCTTTTATTTTGGCTTTTATCAAGATGCATGAAATGCATATTGGGATTTGTGTAATAGATTTGACAAAGTTTGATGTTGGTTTTCTACATATTGGCTATTGCTATTCTTATCAATCTGGGCTGCACCTCCTATAGATAAACATGAGTGGATTTTTAGGCTATTGCAAGAAATGTGTAGAAGGATCTAGCTGCATTCATTTAGTCGATTCCAAATTTATTGAGAATGAGCTTTGTTTTTTTTTGTTTTTGGTCGTCTATAGTGACGGTTGTTTTCTACCATGTCCATGGACGTACTGAATGATTCCATCCTATTGGTGTATATAATCTGATTTTTAGGCTCACTAGTGCTAAAAACATGAAATTGAGATAGTTCGAGACCTCGTTTGGTTCTGATTCTTCACACCAAAAAATCAATCTTCTGACCGTTACTTTTCTAAGTCGGTCGTTATTTTTGAATTCTTCACTCGCAGGTGAGACCTACTTTTATCTCAAACAGTTAAAAATTTGATTCTCATAATTACTACTAAACAAGCTCTGAATATTTTTCTTCTGTTTACTTGGATAGCTAATTGGGTTTCAGTAAATTAGTTCACGTTCTTATCATTCTTACATAGCTTCGCCTAATTTTTTTTTTTTTTTGTTTTTTGTTTTTTAAAGGAAACGTTCTGAGGACTGGTCCTAAGCTTCTTTGTATATCTTATCCTCACAAATCCAATAAACTGTCTCGTTTTAGAGTTTAAGTATCTGCATTTAGAGTCTTTTCTTGGACCCTTTGACATCTAATGATTTATTTAACATTTCATAACCAGATGCTGGTGACGTAGTTCTGCTAAGCTGATACTGAATGGCCACCGCATGTTCTTCCATTTTTCATCTTCTGTCATATTTTGCCACTTAGCCCCCTGTTTAGTTTAATTTAAAAAGTCGCTAAAAATCTAATTCAAAATCAATAATTAATTTTAGCACCACACATTTCATGAAACCCATAACTTTATCAACTTTTCAATTACATATTTCATCAACTTTTATCAAAATCTACTAAAAAAATCTGATTTTTAGCTTAAACCAAACAGAGGCTTATTGTTTTTTCTGACTGATCGTACTCCTTTGATAGCTTTTTAACCCTTACGGTGGAACGAAATTGAATCAATTTTTAACATTATTCGTTGATTTTCATGTTTTTTAGTTTGCTTATCGAAATAGTTAGTCGTCTATACAGTTGACTAGAGCCGAAGTTTTACTCATTTGTTGGCTGAACATATATGGAAAGAGGTTGCTTTCTTGTATGCAAACTGCATTCTTTTTATAATGTATGCAGCTTCAACATCTCTCCGTCGACGGAATTTAAAAAAAAGAATAGCCTATTCCTCTGTATCTCATATGGGTTTCATAATTATAGGAATTGGTTCTATCACAAATAATCTCATATTGGTTCATAATTACAAATAATCCCTCATGGATTTATTGGTGCTGCACTTTTTTTCTTGGCAGGAACGACTTATGATAGAATACGTCTTGTTTATCTTGACAAAATGGGTGGAATAGCTATCCCAATGCCAAAAATATTCACGATGTTCAATAGCTTTTCGATGGCCTCCTCATTCATAGATCCGAGATCTACATCTATGAATTGAAAGGTCCGAATGATCAACTCTGCAATCAATTGTTAGAATCAATAGGTCTTCAAGTTGTTTATTTGAAAAAATGGAAACCCTTCTTATTGGATGATCATGATACTTCCCGAAAATCGAAATTCTTGATCAATGGAGGAACAATATCACCCTTTTTGTTTAATAAGATCCCAAAGTGGATGATTGACTCATTCCATACTAGAAATAATCGCAAGAAATCCTTTGATAACACGGATTCCTATTTCTCAATGATATTCCACAATCAAGATCTCGTAGTTCCTACGGGGTGGAGATGATGGGGTCGGTCCATGGATTTTCCTTCCTTTTCTTTTGCCGCATTTCGCTCAAAGGGTTGAAAGGAGATAGTGCATCAAGCTGTTCCCAAGGGCCAACTTGATCCTCTTCCCCAGGGACCTCAGAACTAGCACTAGTTTGATATGAACCTTTAGGAGTAATTCATCCAATTGGTTAGATTTAAAATAATAACATACCCTTCATATGAGCCCACTATACATATTGATATACCTATAGATCCACCGACTTTACATTTTAGCCATCCAGCGATCCTGATATATTTGAAACTAGCTAGAATTCATTTACCCACAGATCATTTTCTGCAGGCATAAGAACTTTTTCCTTTATGTTCAGCGGAAATTACACGTTAGGTCATATTTTTCGAAATAGATATCTATGTTATGCTACAAGTCTAAGTTTTGGGAAAAAAAAAACGGATGAAATTGGGTCCCATCAAATCTAAACGATCTTTTTTTTTTTGAACATGAAGAGATGAAGAAGCGGAAGAGCTTCCAAAAATTTATACAACAGTGTTTATGGAGATCGGTAATCCACTTTTCATAATCAATGATTTTATTCGAAATAATCTTATCCAACTCTCAAATAAGAAGTTGCCGAGTGGTCAATTTACAAGTGAGGATCTTAAAGAGGTTTGAAATTCCCTTATGCCTATAGGTGTGTATGCAAATGTTAAAACATCACTAGAGAATCTCAGATCATGATAACCGCACCTTTCTTATAAGTTGGAAACATGTGGACAGTGGAATTTTAGATGTCCTTTGCTGCCCCAGGGGGCTAGAAAAATGTTGGTTGGATGCTTTATTCTGATACCAAGACTTCACTACTGCATCGCTGCGATTATGTTCACAGAAGATATTTTTCTTCCAAACCTTGATCTGTATTATTACATAATGGAACCATATGTAGCGATTCATTTAGTTCTTCTCTCTCTCTCTCTCTCTCTCTCTCTCTCTCTCTCTCTCTCTCTCTTTGTGGCTGTGTGCGTGTGTGTTGGGTCCCTTTTCTTGGGTCCCTTTTCTCACCTTTCAGCGAGTAATTCTTGCCTTACTGTAGTATTGTGCCTTATTTTAAAAGAATCTCATTGTTTCAGCTCTTAGCGGAGGACCCAGCATTAAAACGCTTCAAATCTCATAAGAAAAGTGTGCGGCGCCTCAAAATAATCGGAGATGCTCTGACCATCATAGTTGTAGCCGGTATGCTAATCCTCCTTGATAACTTGTACTGAGTGTGCTATACTATTGTTTCATGCCAACTTATCCCCTAGCAACAACTGATTTAGAATTCTTGTATTAGGAGATGACCCGAATGCTAGCAACAGATAAAATAATAAAACCTTTATCATTAAAAGTTCCGTGACATGAAATTTGATGCACTGTTTGCAAATATGGATAACTTGCTGTTTTTGGTTACTTAAAACCCTTTTTACTTTGGATTATGTTACATGTTCTTCAATGGGAAAGAAGAAAAACACGTTTAAGTGCTTTTAAAATTTATCAAAATGTTTGGATTGAACAATAAGAAATTGATTGTCAACTTAGTATTCACAATGTTGAAAGTTTACGAATGTGTATTGTTGCGGTGCCACTGATGGGTTGAAACTCAGATGCTCTTATGCTTTACATCACTTTTGTGTTTAGCATCCAGATTGTTTGGGCATCACTTTCAATTTCTATATTCTGATATGTTTCGGAAATGTTATTTCAGTTTTATCTACCTGCATTTTTTTATTTTTTGCTTTCAAGGATAAAAGGATTTATATGTGCAATTGACAATTTGCATAAAACGTGAGTAAATCTCAAATACAAATATGCATTATGGCAAACTTGTTTTTACCCTTTGTTTTTGATGTTTCTTGTTACCAGGGTGTTGCTATGAGATCTACGTAAAAGCAACAATGCGAGAAGAAGCTCGTAAACAGGCAAACAAGAATGCTTGATGGTGTAATAGCTTTTAAAATGCACATTCAATGGCTTTCTTGATATATTAAAGGAATCGAATGTGCAAGGGAATCAAAATCAAGTAGTTTCAATATTTTAGTACATCAGACTTGTTTTTTAACCCTCTCTTGTGGTGATGCGGAAAATAAAGTGGTTTAAGATGTACAGGTGATTTCTGAAATGACAATAATCGAATGGCAATGGAATGTTATGCACTCGTTTATCAATTTTGTGTCCAGCACTGTAAGGCAAATGCTATGAGAGAGTTCATTGTGGTTTTTCTTCCTGTCGATGTTTGATTCCATATATTTTTGTTCAATTAATAACTTGTATCATTATTTTTTAAGGCAGATACATCATTTCCTGTGTTTATTTTTATTTTTCCTTTGCAGCCATTCATGTTTTCGCTAAGGTAACAAAATTGTAATATACAACCCAGAAGGCTCCTGTGTCATTACTAAAAATTGGATCTTTAAAGGAATCGTTTGAAGACATGCATATAATCTACACGGGAACCTTAATGCTTCATTGTGAAAAATATACCGACAGACAGACTTCCGTGCCTAGATGAGAACCAAATTCGTTGCTCTTTAGTTGAATTTTACTAAAAAAAACCATGGAGCATATGTAATATTGCTCTTTATTTTAAAGAGTATCTTCTATGATATAAAGAGTATTCTATAATTTATTCATTATTTTGCTATTACATTTAAGTAATTATCGTCACTTTTCTGTTTTTTATTTTGTAAAAATTAAAGAATTGAAATAAAAATTGTAGTGTCCTCTCAATAAATAAGTGCTTGGGCCCCTAAAATCCTACCTAATGGAGAGATCGTATTTGATTCTTTCTTTAATGTGGAATCAATTCTTCCATTTGTCATATAAAAAAAATATAAATAGAAATTCAAGTCGTCATTAATCATTTGATATAGTATTCAATATATAAGTTCATCCTTAATTCTTTTTGAAGTTAAGATGCAACTTAGCGTGCAGTGTACTTTTTTAAGAGCTGTACAACGTCACTTTCCACTTACGAATTAAATGAGTAAATCTCAAAACAAAAAGTTGGGCTAGGACTGACAAGTCATCTCCCACTAATAAAGGTGTCGAGACCGTATAATGCTTGCCTTCGCCTTCCACCCTTCTTCACGCTATAGCTATAATTGAGGTGTTAGGGAAACCCTCATAACAATTATCAGAGGCAGGCTCTATTATTAAACTATAAAATAGTAAATGAATTATTGTATAGAGAATGAATTTGACTTCCTACATTCGAAAGCTCAAATTCAATTTTTATTTAATTTTGAAGATAAAGAGTGTATTGGACACCTCAAAAAGAGATTTGACACTCTAAAATAAAATTAAAAATAATGTTAATTACGAGCCTATTGAAAATGCTATTAGGAGATAAGAAAATAGCGGTCAAAAACTAGTGCACTCCCCGTGCAAAACTTGTGCAGTGTGCGAAAACTCAGCTCATGTTTCTAGGATTTCAATCTATATTTACTTGAATGATGCTACAAATCCCCATCAAAGTGCTTATTTATTCATAATGGAACAAAAGCGAGGATAGTTGTAAAATTACAAAAAACGATTGTACGTGACTTGTGCAAAACTTGTGCAAAAAAATAAAAATGATTCTACTACAATTTTATCTTTGTGCAAAACTAGTGCAAAGAAAATAACATCCAAATTTTGACCATGAAACTTTGAAAAGAGAAATGCTCAAAAACTGAACTACAAACATAAAGTGCATGTATATATACACATACTTAAAGACGTCAAGACGCACATATCTGCAACACAGTCACATAGAAAGCATAGGTCAATGCTTGTACAAACAGATTTCTAAAAGAGATCTTATGCACAGTCTCTATCATGCACAACTGCCATTCAACGACAGATCCATAGCTTTCCTTTGAAAATAGTAATGTGCCTCAGCTTCAGACCTCCTCCTGATTCCTCAACCTTCTGCTTTAGCCCCGGTGATCAATATATAGAAAAACAAGAAAGTTTGCGAATGTCTTTAAGAAAAGATAAAGGCAAATTCATCATCATGACATCAAGAAAACAACTACAGCATGATCATGAAAGCAGCTATCATCTTAAAGTTTATGTTTAAAAAAAATAAAAAAAATCTCAATAGACTTTTTGGACAATATAGGCACAAAATCTGCCCGGGCAATTTATGCCCACTCTGGGTGGATTGCAATTATTTATTTCCTAATGGCCTCCCACGAGGACTAGGTTCATCAACGGCAATTTGTAAGGAAAAAATTAACAACATTTTACGGTATCAGAAACAACTTCTCCTATTGCTTGTTCCTAGTTAACTTCCGTTGATGCCCTCAAAGAGCAAATTTCTATCGTTCAAAATGAGAAGACTGTCACATTCATAGTGCAATAAACGAACCTGTGAAATAAAAAATGAAAATAAAAAGTGTCCTGCTTCAGCAATAATCTTCACATAGAAATAAAGAAGCATAATAAACACTAGAACAGTGCATGTTTTAGGGCTTTGTTCAGAAAAAACTCAGTGACAACAAGATAATCAATAGTTTGTAAGAGAACGAAAGGAAATGTAGAGAAGAAAACTCTAGAACATTTCTTTATCATTTTACATGCATTATAAGTTGGAAACGAATATCTATTTAGAAAAAATGTTGCTTAACTCAGCCTCCACTTCTGAATCTTCATAAGTCTCTTCCTCATTTCTGCTTTGTCTCCTTAAACCTTCCATGTGATGACGAACAACCATAGTTTTTCCTCTTATCTTATCCACCATTTTCCGACTTCCAAGCAAGTCTTCTGGACCTTGAGATGATTTGGCATCTGGAAATGGTAATTTCAGAGGACTTTTTGGTCCCTGAGATGAGAATTCAGTAGATGTTCCAATGAAACGAGAAGGGCATATTCTAACATACAGAATCTGGAAAGTGCCCCCGTTGGGTTGGGGGGGTGTAACATAAATGACTTGCCTTTTTTCCATTAAATGTTATGACCGACGCTCCCGCTTCATTTTCTCTGTTCTCATTTAAGTGCTGTGCAGCAGACTGTTGTTCACGAAAATCTTGTTCATAATCCTGATTGAAATAAAATTGACAAAACTATAATTATTTTCATAGAGAAAACAAGACTAATAATGGAAAAACAAATGGTCAATTTCCTTTCTATCATTTATTTACTTATTTATATGTTAGAAGACGCTGACAAATAAAAGTTAACCATAATTTATAGCTAGATACTCATGACAAAAATAAAACATGAATTTGTCTTGGGATTATTGTCATACTTCCCGACATTTTTATGCAAAGAAAATGAGACAGAATAAGACCTCACCATTAGATCCTTCAGCAAACCTGGTGGCACTCGATGTTCCTGGCTGACAATTTGTCCACATTTGTGAATCCCTTTGCCCATCTGACCAAGTCGTTTATTAGGTCGATATGTCTGCTTCTCCATCTATTAAGTCATCAAAACAAGTCAATATGAATATTCAGGAAGTGTACATAGTCTACCAACTTCGTGGCTAATTAATTTTTTTTACCTTCTTTTTGTTTTCCAACTCCCATTGAGAGATGACATCAGCAGTGCAACTTTTGACTTTGACATTTTTATTTCTTGTTGCATCAAGAATAGCTGAGAATTGAGAATCAGATGCTGGCAGAAACTGCAGTTTTTTTGAGATTCTCCCTTGTGATTGGAGAATTCCCTGCAATTTTTGCATAGTAGATAAATTTCAGAGTTAAGATAATGAATATTACAGTTGAGAGAAACACAATCATCCAAGCTATTTCTTATACAATCATTATGACTATCACAACTATTTGAAGGAGTCAAAGCCTTATCAACACCAAAGATTTAACACGTGCTAGTGAAGGCTTTATAAGGTACATTTTTATGTCTCTGGAAAAGGTGCGCCTGATTTTCCCTTGTGTCTAGCTCAGAAACCATAAACGCTTGTTCTCCAATTAACAATTGTAAGCTTCCATCTTCCCATGTCACCAATCGTGCATTGCTTTCAACCTGCATATGCGAAATTATTTTGTAGTAGTTGAAGAAAATGTCAAGTAGAAGATGTGCAATTTACTACAAATGCATCAAAACACAGTCCAATCAGGCAATCTATGAGGACCAACTAATTTTGAAAATTCTATTGGTGTGAGAACAAAACTAGAGGTAATAGGTTTAACAGTCAAAGTAAAAGTAACCATGAAATCAAAATCACCAGTGGTAATGGATAAAATTGATAATATAATGTCGAGGTATTCAAAAATTAATCTCTTTAATTACAAATGGAGCCCAACTAAAATATTCTAGACCTTGGGTAACATCTATTATCTCAACATTACTAAAAAAGGCCAAATACTGGATGTTATTTCTTCTAGTGGTCAAATTTAATACTTTCTCAAGATTTTATTACGGTAACCGTTGTTCAAAGTTGATCTTTTTGTTTCTCAAATTGCGAAATTGCATACATGGCCCCCAATCTTTGACCCCACGTCCCCAATCTTTTTCTTAAGCCCCCAAACTTCCAATTTTAGGCACATTTAGTCCATAGCGACAGGTTCCATAGCTGGCATTAATAGACAAATTAGGCCTCAAGCTTAATAAATAGACTCTGTAAAAGTAGCAAAGGGAAATGAAAAACATCATCTACTTCTTCAAGACTTCACCCTCATCCCACTTCCACTGCAATGCATACCACCAGGCATCCCCCTGCAACACCAAGCTTCTCTACACCTCCTAAGCCAGAATCCCATCTCCCCTGAAATCACCATGTCCAGGGCAATCAACTTGAAGCCATTCAAGATGGCCCTGCAATTGGTTCACTTAATTCCCATAATGATAATGGGACTTTCAACTGGTTTTGTATCCTTTCTTCCACAAAATATTCCAATATATTTAAAAGCCCGCTCATTAGTAAAGAACCAGAACCTCATGTCCCATATTCCAATAATGGAGTGTTGCCGAATGTGAGGGCCGTGGGAATCGGGGCTGAAGGTTGGGGGAACGGATGGGTGGATGTTTGGGGATGCAAGAAGTTTGCTGCAGGGGAATTGGGAGGCTGAAGGGTTGGCAAAGAAGATTCCTTTTTTTCCCAGTAAATTTTTGTTTATCTAAAACCCTACGCAAAATTTGCATTTTCACATCAGTTTAACGGTGGTTTCAAATGAAACCCTTAAGGACCAAATGCATCTAAAGATGGAATCTTGAGGGTTTAGAAGAAAGAGAAAAGGTTGGAAACAACAGTGCAAAAGGGGTCAAAGGTTGGGGGTTATGCATGAGGCCTGTTACAGTTTCATTTTCAGAAGATAGGGTTGTAAACACAAGTTTTTAATATAACCTCTAGGATTTCAATCAAATTGAAGTTCAAGGGCATCAGACTCCCGTGAGTGTTAGAGCACCAATCCACTATACCTCTAGCTTAAGCAGTTAAGCCATTCCTGGGGCTATGCTTCCTTCTTTATTAGTAGTAATAATACTTCAGTTATACATAGAGGCACATTTCCATCCAGGTTCTCATGTCCGATTAGGTCACAGTCTAACAACTGAATAGATCTAGGTTATCTAGACTTAAATATAGGCATGTAGTTTAGTACTAACTCTAAATTAGTAAACAACAAAATTTATATCAACCAGCCATTTCCTTTACTTTTTTTCCTTTTTCTCTCCATTAGGTACTTTTCTCTCCATTGTTAAGTATTGACCAATTTGGCTGTCTATTCTCGCTGAGAAAGAAAAATAGAGATCCTCACTCGTAGGCGCGGTGTGTTTGGTGGGGGGGGGGTACATATTATCTAAATTCCTGTCATCAATACATCTCCACCGCCACCGCCACAGTGAAATGATGGTTGCTACTAAGATCATACCATGTCTGTCAAACAACGAATTTGTGGTTGTTATTGGAGCATCCGTAATCAAGTCCTGATCTTTAAGTGGTAATTTTTATGGGTCAGGGCAAACAGTGGACCAAGCCATGCTTCTAATATATATAAATGGGTTTTTTTATCTATAAATTGATGTAGCACAATATCTAAATGTCTTCGAGTCAATCCACCTGTACTTCTATGCCAATTGAACACAGAGCAAAAGGAAAATGAACTAGATGAGTAGATATTCATGGTCATGTTGTTATGTGCTAAATTGGTAGTTAAAATCCACAAATCAACATACAGATGTTCTGCCATCAGGTTTTTTGACGGTCCTCCAGCGAATGATATTTTGGGGAGGGATATGCCTTTTATGTCCAGAATTGTCTGTCCCAAAAAAGTCCTGTTCAACATATGTGCTTGGATCAAATGGCTTGGGATCAATGGCCACTAAGTTGGAGAGTTTGAGCACGTACATCTGCAACAGAAGAATATAAAACAATAAATTTCTCAATATTTTAAAACACGTGTAAAAAATACACTTGGATTAAAAGCCGTTCCTGAATCCAGCTAGAGTCATAAAAGATATCAACTTATTTTATCTTAACCCTTAGTGATTTGGATTCAAAAATTTCATTCCTTCATTAAAATCGTTTCAAAAAATTTCTCAAGTCACATTAAAATTTTATAAGTACAACTAACATATACAAGGGGTAGAATTGCACCCAGATGCTGGATACCATACTAGTGCTACACCATATTGAACATCTCTACATTTTGTGCTAACAAAATAACATATTTCCCATTTTACTTAGATCCCCTTTGACAAATTGTTCGTTAGCATTATATATTTATAAAGGAAAATCACCCAAAAAAATCTCTATCAATCTCTCTGTATTTAACTGTTTGGATTTTTTTCACATTCCAGCTCCTCAAGGCAGCGAGAAAGATCCTAAAAGGATCCACACTAATGTCTTTCTTCTATAATCACATGCTAAAAATTCCTCTCTCTCTCTCTCTCTCTCTCTCACCCACCCACACACCAAGAAAATTGTATTTATTTGCACCACGTCAATGAGAAATTGGTATGTATTATATCAAAGTGTAAATGAATCCATTAATCTATCCATAGCAGCCTCCACCCTGCTTGAGGCCGTCTACCCAACCCAATAAGAATAAAAATACAAACAAACAAAATCAAGATCCTAATCAAAACAGGACATGACATGCTATGTATATGTTGAAGAAATGGAAAGATTATAAAGATTATTCTCCATAACATTTTCTCAATTATGGGAGATCATTTTCCTTAATAATTGATTGTTTGATTTTACACAATGTTTCCTTTTAAAGTTACTTGTAGCCCATGATGTACCGACACGGACACGTGTGTCCAACACGATATGTGTCGGATACGTCGACTCGCGATTTTTAAAAAAAGTACTGACACGACACGTCGTCAACACCTTCATTAAATTTTTAAAATTCTTCATTTATATAGTTTAAATTTAGTTTTATACTTATTATTGATTCTTTTTTGTTGAAAACTTTTAAATATGAGTACTTATTTGTTATTTATTAAAAACTTTGAGTTAAAAATATATAATAGTTATAGTAAGAAAGGAAAATGATTATTGTAGAGTGTCCGAAGAGTGTCGGTATCGACACGTATCCGACACGTGTCGAACACGGACACGCTATCCTAGTTAGAGTGTCCGTGCTACATAGCTTGTAGCCCTATAAATAGGTTCTACTTTGTAATAGGTACCCGAAATCACTAGCATTTTCGTCGGTAAGCAGCTTTTTGCTTCTTGGCATTTGTTTTGAGAGTCATTAGGAGGTGGACCACATGAACGCTCCTATATTGGCAGTACAAAGCTGAGAAAAGGAAGTTGAGAATCCGATGATGTTGAATGGGAGAGCGACAAGGCAAATAGAAGGGCACTTGATGGATAAGAAGATGAATGTGAATTCAAGAAATTAAGAATGAACCTTTAATCCGACTAAAAACGATTGTTTACAGATCAAAATAATTTAATAGTTATGAAAGCTGCTAAAAATTGTGACTAGTGCTAAAAACTCGCAAAAAATGTTCTCCGAAAAACTTTAAAAAAGCTACCAAAAACTTATTCCCTCAGAAACAAAATAGTGATGAAATTAGCAAAAAGGAAAATTTGATTCAATTCAATTCAATTCTCTTTCTATTATAGTTATTTTTCTCCTACGTGTTAAAAAGGTTCGGTGAGTCAGGTGTAAGCCTCAATGCACTTCAAAGAATAAGCCTCACTGTAAACCTATAACATAATTTAAAAATTAACAGAAGTATGGAAATACACTGATAATAAACAATAAAATGTGAAAAAAAGTTCGTACAAAACTTTTGAAAAATTGAAGAGTGATTGTATCCAACAACCAGCAACCATAAAAAATCCTGTATAATTTTAATGCATAGTATTAGTCAAGATTATACCTGATTGTGTTCTATTTTAATGACTCGAATTATCATATCCAATATGCCCAGGATAGCAAGACAACTCATCATAGATCTACAAGTTTCACATATTAAAGAATTTGGAAAACAGATAGCTGAGTGAACAATCAGCTAAATAAGACATGCTTCAGAATTGAAATCCCAATAAAATTTTTATGCTAAATTATTAGGTCTCCAATTGGGATGAATTTATAAATGGTTTAATTTGTAAATAGAGAGAAATGAGGGGTGGATAAGATGATAGTATTTGAGGGTCCATTGGAATGTGTGGTTGAAAATGAAGTTTGACCCATTTACAAATGATTAATAAATTTGTTGAACGGAGGCTAACATGCAAGTTTAAATCAAAGAATCAAGGGATAAAAAAGAACATATGCTGAAGATTTACAGCTCTAGAAAAAAGACATGAGGCAAACCTTATCTGGATCAGCCAAGGGACAACACTGAGGAATCTCTAACGCCAGCGAAGAGGCAGTGGCCTTTTCCTTTTGTTCAGTATCTGCATATTCGTACAGCACATCTTCATCAGGTACCCTAACTTCAGGCCTCCGCTCTTTCACATAATTTCCCTCGTCCAAGCGATATCTCTGTATTACAAGCAAATATGTAAATAGAGTTCTAATTTACATGCAAAATGTGAGTGAAATCACATAATCCAAAAAGAAATAAGCTATTTTAACTTCTTATACAAACATTCACATTGTCATCATTCTGATTCTGAGTTATATGGTCTGCTTGTTCTCCATTATCACAGTCACCAAAAATATCATGAGTTCCAACGGCTAAATGATGCTTATCATATTTTGTGCTGTCATGTTCTTGGTTATCTGAGTCCCTGAAAATATCACGATTTACAGCAGCTGAATGTTGCTTATCATCTTTTGTGCCGCCATTTTCTTCATTATCAGAGTCCCCAAAAATATCACAAATGCCACGTTGCTTGTCATCTTTTATGCTGTCATGCTCTCCATTATCAGAGTCCCCAGAAATATCATGAAATAGGGCAGCTAGACATTGCTGCTTATCATCTTTTGTGCTGCCGAGTGATTTACTGCATGGGGAAAACAATTACAATTCAAAGAAGTAAAATTTGTAATATAAGGATCAAAATGAGGATTACTTCAAATTAACTGAATAAGATTTCTATTAAAGCCAAAAGAACGCATGCAGAGTTTGAAAATGACTACTAACTAACATTGTCTAAATGAAGCTTTTGCTTCCTTACCGCTCATTGTATACCCAGTTCTTCTCCTCTTAGCATCGCATACCCAGTTCTTCTCCTCTTAGAAGAATTGTACATTGACATTCAAAATACAATAAATACAGAACTGATCATGTATGAAATGATATAATGACGAATGTAGATTTAGCAATCAAAGGACTAAACTGTCTCACTATTAATCAGTCTTTCAATGCTAGCAGTCTGTAGAATTAAATACATTTGAGTGTTAGATATGAACGAGGTATAGATTTTAGTACCAAAAAGGAATCTTAACCTAAGAATTTGGTAGTGTTAACAAATACTGGGGAACAGACAATAAAAGCTAACTCACTTAGAGGAAATAAGAATTTGGTATTGCATGCAAATCAATGGACAAACAACCTGAACCAGAAAGAAATGAAGTTTTCATTGTGGGCTTTATATTCTCCTAACATTTTCTTATCAAGTGTCTATCAAACCATGTATATTTCCTTAATAGAAAATATATTTCAATAAACTATCACTATTTCTGAGGCCAGACGAGTTGAATCAGCCCCTCAAGAAGTAGAGGAAGACAAAAATGCAAGAACAGAAGGTGTTTTGCAAAGTACCTTCCTCCACTTTGATCGTGAATACAAATTTCTTGCGAACACTGAATTTTCTCCCTGCTCTCTGCATGAATACGATCAAGAGCCTCTGGCTCGTTCTCACTTTCCTGAACTGCCTTGCCTTCGACTTCAGGCTCGAGCACTCCATATTCTTCATTCTGAAACGAAAATGTTCATACCATTTATAAGTTCGAAAATGGCAATGAGACACAATGTGATTCAAATTTATAGGTCATATTATGTAACGTGCTCTGCTTGAAGCAGGCAACCATGAGTCCAACAATGTAGCCTAACCTACATTATAAAGAGAAAAACTCTAGGATTTCCGCAAGAGAATTTCAAAGTTTATTGCTACTTACTGACCTTTTATAGCAATTCAAGGGGAAAAAATGATACTAATCAGACAAAAATTATGTTAAAGCTTAGTGACCAGACAGGATCAAGTATGAGAGCTTCATGCTTGGCAAAGAAGCAATTTGATCTGATTCAATTATTATTAACCCAGTAGATAACCATGATATCTTACTCCATGCATGCATGACCTTGGCTCCAGTACGTCATAATTTATAACATGCAAAGAAGCAATTTAATCTAATTCAGTTATTATGTAACCAAGTTTATAAAGGTAATATCTTAATCCATGCATGCATGATTAGATAGGCTTCAGTACGTGATGCTTCATCATATGCAGCTATGTTTAACATCATATTTGCACGACAATCGGCTACCTTCCACTCTGATAAACTTTAGTGCCAATTCGCAGGTTACCACAACTAACAATGGGGCTAAAATAGCATACGGGTAGATTTCACGGTAAACGCAACCAATAATAGTAGAATGGATAAATATAACCTAGTCACATAAATGACGAAGCATTTATGTACGAAGTCATCTATCCTTCTATACAGGAATTCGACATCTTTTTTCCGTTATGGTAAAAGTATATGAAAATTTTCCTTTTTTGTCTTATTTTTCCATTTTACTTCCCCAATATACTCACTTTTTTAATCCTATCTTATCCTTTTTGCCAAAATATTTTGTTATCTATGTGCATTGTTTTGCAAGGATGTCATTTGAGTCATTCCCAGCCACTTTAAATATTTTTTTGTTTTTGCAACTCTTAGCTTAATCATGCATGCCATGAAGTATGATGAAGCAATTGCACCACTCGCGGCTGCATTACGTCTCTCAATAAAAATTATGAGAATTTGAGATTAGGAATTCATTAGATTTATATGAAAACAACATATGATATTTATTGTACTTAATAAAATCATTTTTAATTTGGAGCTAACACGGAATGGTATGTTTTCGGTTGGAAATTATTTTAGATCTTTATTGGGATCTGCAAAAGTTCATTCCGTTGGAAGATGGTATGACAATGTAAACTACCTCCACGGGTAGCATTCTTATTACGGACGGTTGTCTAGGGACAGGTGTTAACGGTAGACAATCTTCGAATAAGGGGTCTGTATGTTACGGAGTAGTGCTATATGTATAGGAGGGATAGGAAGACAATTGACCATTTATTCCTCCATTGTGATGCTGCTCGTTGTTGTGGAACGAGATTCTGGCCACTCAACACATGGATTGGGTGATGCCGAAGCAACTAGAAGATATGTTAAAGGCATAGAGGAAAAAGCTTCGCAATAAAAATAACAAAATTGTCTGCAACCTTATTCCAGGTTGTATCATATGGTATGTGTGAAGAGAGAGAGAGAAACAGTCGATGTTTTAAGCACAGACAACAGAGTAGATTAGAAAATTATTTTATTTGACATTGCATACTTGGTTTAATGCTGCAATTACAAATCATATAGACAAACTGCCATATTACATGCTTTTTCTTTATTGTTTAAATTGATAATACACTTTCTGTGTTTTCTATAATAAAATATTTGATTACCTATCAAAAAAATAAAATCATTTTTAATTAGGAGATAAAATCAAATTGTTATATGCAAATCTTCAAATTAAACAATTTCCAGTACATAAGCCAAGCTCAAAATGGCATATGAACAATGCGGACGCTATTATAGCATTCAGCTCTAAAATTTTTACTAGGTTAAAATAAAGGAAATTTTTTACACATAAACACATGCAAACATACATATATTACAGAACCATGGACAAAGATATTCATGCTTACATAGTTAGATTCCATAAAAAATTTAGGGATGAGCCATGTGTTATCAAATATTGAGGTATTTTTCCTTCGCGAGGCAATGAGTACATCTCGAGGCATTTTGAGGCATAAGCCACACAGCAAACCAAAGCAATGTCAAAAAATCATTAAAATGCAAAATTATCACATAATAAATCATAAACATTTTCAAAATTCGTAATAAAACAGTTTAAAATGTGCAAACAAAGCAAAAGAAAAATATATAAAGTAACAAAAAACTATTACTTTAATTGGTTGGACAATAGACTATTACCACAGTGGGTACAAGGTACATGAGAAGCACGAGTTTTTAATGTTTTAGTAGGGGTGGGCCATTTGATCGCCGATCAATCAAAACTTTTCATGTTTTGTGAGCCCACTCCTAAATTAAAGTAAATAAGTCTAAAAGGTTAAGGAGTGCACGCCTCACAAGCCTTGAGCTGGTGACATGAAGCGTGTGCCTGACTCAGTTGAGATGTATGCCTCCAAAATCTGCCACACAATCAGCTCCTTGAGCAATTTGATTCCCCTCACTCTAAGGGAGGACTCGGTCACAATTTTTTAAACCATAGGAATGAGAACCTAATTCATTGCTCTTAAGACCAAAGGGTTCTTTCAACTAACTACATGACAATAAATATGTAATTCAAAATTAAGAAAAAGGATTAGGAGGTAAACAATCAATTATGCACTGAAGTCCTAATTTACACTCAACTTTAACAGCCAAAAAATAACAAATGATATATTTTTCCTTCAACACAAAACTCCTCCGATGCACACATGTGCATGCATGCACAAAGCGAATTGATAGGACAAAGTTGTTCTTAGAAAGGGAAAAACTTAAAATTTTGGGATTTTTTGAAAAACTGGCATAACTAGATCTGAGTTAGCGAAGTTTATTTGGACATGAAAAAAAATAGTAAATCAATATCTATATACTTGCAAAGATAGGTTGGGGGATGGGCTCCTCCTCATTTTCATCTGACTGGTAACCAAACAGGTCAAGCATGATCTGCTTCCTTATCTCTTCTGGCACCATTTTCGCTTGTTCTTGATTGCTTTGTGTGTGTGTGTGTGTGTGTGTGTGTGTGTGTGTGTGTGTTGTGTATATCTTGAAGGCACTTTGTGGAAGTGTGTGAGGTGTGTTGTAGATGAGTGTTCTAATTTGAACTTAGCTGAGATGTGTCTTTGTGCGTGTCCATGTGAATGGACGCGTGTGTATCGTGTTGTCATCATAGAAAACTCCGTCCAAAAGAGAAGTTTCTTGGGAGCAGTGTTTGTGAAAGTGGGTGGGTGTGCTTAGTTGTCATCATAAATAAAACTGATCCTAGAGGATCTTATTCATTTTAGAGCTGAGCCTGTGGATGTGATTGGAATGTGAGTAGCTGTTTGTGTGAACTATCTTGTAATCACATGTAATTTCCTTTGTGGAAAAGAATCTTATTTAGGAGTAATAAATGTGGGCCTGATTATTGTAATACCCTTTCGGATTGCTACAATCTTATTCGGGTGTAATAAATGTACCTGATTAATGTAATTGCCTTTGAGATTGCTTCAGTCATTAACCCTGACCGAATGTCATTAATGTATGTCCTTATGTCAGATTAATCCTATGACTGCTAATCAAGCCTAAAATTACATAGGTTCCCACCAGCGATCACCACACCATCTCACTGTACATTCTTTCATTAAACCACCCTTGCCGCTCCATACCCTCAATCATCACCTAAGGAAACCTTTGCTGTTCATTTCATGGTTTGTTATATTTTATTACAATTATTATCCATTACCACCCACAAGCGAGCTTGGGATGTATAGCATGAGGTTGATTACTTATTTGGTTAACAAGATTGATTATCTTTGTTAGAGCTTTAAACAGTGATTAGCCCAAATTATGAAAAACAAGATTCAGGAGGCAAATATAAAATTAAGAAATTCATCATGGATGTAAAATATTTTTCTTTCTTTCAAGACCTATAATGTGAGAGCAAAGAAAAAAATCTTACCAACTTATTGTTCGGGACAAGATAGGAGACTGATCAGATTATGAGAATGAAAGTAAAGAGGAGGTGAGAATGGACCTTGCATAGAGATGGCAGAGTTCAACATGGTTGAGTCTCTAATCTGGCAATTGAGCACGATGTCTTTATAGCAGATAACTCCGAGCAGGGATGTAAGTGAAGAAGCAAAGCTTCTACAGAATGAGATCATCGCTAAGACATGCTCAATGGCAACCAGAGAATATGGCTAAAATATTCAAGGAAAGAGGTTTGTCATTTAGCACGATTGTCTTCAATCCTGCCCGTCTGTTCGGTTCTACGCCAACCCTTATCTATTTATTGGCAGCCCATACTTCACCATATAGTCAGGTGGCTTCCATAAACTGCTAAAGATTTCAGTTTCAATTCAGGAAGCCGTAAGCGTGCTGACTTAGTAAACTAAAATGATGCTTAATGGCATAATAGAAGCATTTGTTTCAGGTTCATAGCTTCTATGGCAATATTTGACAAGACAGTTATGAATAATCCCAAGAACTTGGAGAATAGGGATCAGTTGCCAAAAAGGCAGCATGGAGGGAAGATGATGATCTTTACCCGTTTCATCAATGAATGTTTATCTGCATTGTCTTAGCATTCGTCAATAATTCAAATCAAACTTCACACCATAACACTAAGATATCCTCATTCTTTTCCCCTTGAGCTAACTTTATTTTTGATGAATATTAATAACCTCTCTTTCTTTTCTCTTAGCAGTCAATTTGCTTACTCGTACAATTAGAAACCCAAAAAAAACAAAATAAAATAAAATAAAAAAGTATTATTGCACCACAGGCATTACTTTCTAAACCAAACTGTGACACGAGCATCCAGAATTTTACCATCATTAGGAGTGAATTACACATCTTTTACATCCACACTCAGAATTCTATTGAAAATATTCATAACACTGTACAACACAAACTAGTTAAAATACATCCTGGAATTCAACATAGACGAGATGATTCCTTGGTCGAATTCAGTTATATCAAAAACAACAAATTAAATACAAAAGCGAACAAATAAAAGATAAGGAAAACAAGAAATATAATCCATTATTATCACAATCATTAAAGTGAGAATGAAAACGATAAAAAAATAAATAATAAAAATAAAAATTAGCGCGTAAGAAGCAATCGTACCTTGTGTAAATGCAAGAACAGAATGGATAATGGGTATTAGGCTCTGATAAATGCGATTGTTTGCGTTCATTTTGAACGCAGTAATAATTATAGCAGAGGAAGATAATGATGCAAGGAGACCCACGTGAAATTTTAAAATAAATTAATTTTTTATTGGATTAAAAATAGTTACCTAAAATTGGATAATTTATATGATAAATTTAATAATGAACGAATAAATTATAAGTTAATGATGCAGACCAAATTAGCAAGTCAATTATTGATTTTATTTATTTATTAGTTGTTTGCACGATGAGGATTAATTCAGAGTTAATGGATCAAGAGTTCACCTTGGAGTTCCGAGATAGCTATCTTGATTTCCCTTTTATTGAAATTAATAAAGTGAGAGATTTTTTAATTGTTCTATATTAAGAATGACCATTTTTATTGAAATTTTTACAACGTTCAATATTATTAGAAATGACACAAAATTCTGTTCGACCAAAACTAATGTCGAGAGTATTTGTTGAACATCAAGCATTATTTGTTATTTGTATATCATTTTGTACATAATATCGTATAGATAAATGATATAGAAAAGAACTTATTATAATTGAATTTCTTTTCTTTCCTTCTCCCTTTTTTTTCTCTCTCTCCATATCATCCATCTATATATCACCATATACACATGATATACAAATAACATTACTCTTTAAACAATGCCCATATGAGCATTGTTGGCCAGAATTCATCAAATATTAGGCACCAAAAAATGCCAATCCAAGCATTGAGGCAGAATCATATTAACAACAACATCCACAAGCATCTAAATGTTCCATAATTTGAGCATGCAAACTCTACTTCGAACAATGGACTTACAATAACAAGATTTTAACTTCATTTTCATCTTTAATGCGATTGCGTCAAGTAAAAGCAATAAGTGCATCCCTCTCCAGTTATGGAATTGGAAGGAAATGCAGTGGTGCATTACAGAAGAAAGATAAATAATCAATAAAGATTCTAGGCACTCTTCAAATGAACAGGTTATTTATAACTCTTTTATACCATTTACTAAAAATAAGACAACTTAAAGAACAATTCGGTATGCCATAGTTGCATATTTAGGTTTCAAGAACTACTTAATAAGCTAAAATTGAGAACCCGTTTTGTCTCAGGATGCAAAGATTTACACAGAAGGGAAATATTTGTTGAGATTGAAGGGAAGAGAATAAAATTCCTCGCTTCTTGAGTCAGTTTTATATGAGCGGAATTTATCCCACCAATGCTTGCCTCTGTCTTTCCTTATTTGGCTGTCCTTCTTGTGTAGCGTATTGTCAAGGAAATACGCTAATATACCCGCCACAAAAGCTTCAGACGAGAAAGGGACATTGATTATGTCGTTGAACTGTTTAGACAACAAAAAAACCATAAGAATATGCATGCATAACAATCATTATTTTGCATGAATTTAAAATCTAGAAGAAAATCACAAGTTCGGTTCTTAAGCGTACCCATCTTCCCGAGGAATGGACAGGACCATAGCCATTAATAACAGTGTACTCGTTGAAGTACTGTGGCACGGACAAACCCATAAAAATGGAAAAACCTAATATGAATTTGGTCCGGAAGCTATTGAGATTGCAGAACTGAAGAAAACTTATACCAGCCGAACCTGAATATCACAGAATACAAAGTAACTTAATGATAATGTGAACCAAATATCAATAATGTTCACCGTTCTTAAGATTATATAGACATACCCACGTAGGCAAAGAAGAGGCAGTATAAAGCAGCTACGATTGGTGCTGGAATGGAAGCAAAAACTGCTCCAAATTTTCCTGCATAAATTGGATAATTTAGTTATGTTGAACTATCTTGTTTTAATAATTTTAGCCGTTACAGAAGAAACATATTAATAATTTAAGAGCCCGCCTGATTTAGATTTCTTGAGAATAGATTTTATGAGAAGCCAATTTTTTTAAGAATGTGTGGTTAAAAAATAAGAAAAAGTTATGGGTCCATGAGCAAAATTACTTTATCGGAAGAATGTGGTTGAAAATTAGTTTGGAGAAAAATGAGTTTTGAAGAATCTCGACCAAACAAGGCTAAGTTCATCTCCAACTTGCCCCGTCACATGCAACCAAATTCTTTATTTTTTGAAGTGAAGCCTGACCACGTGCTCAAATTTATACAAATGGATGGCGGCAAGGGTCACAGAACTTCCGGATGCTGTGGTATTTATGTCAAACCACCTCATATAAAGAAGAGGTCACAAGTGTGTGTTATTTTTTTATTTTTTATTTTAATTTTTAATTTTTTAATTTTTTTTAAGGTTTTGTTTGAACAAATAAAGATGAATCTCCGTGGACCAGCAAGCATTCAAAATCACGAAACAGTTTACCAAGAATAGAAAAGAAGATCATGAATCCAGCAGAAATTTGCACCACTCTTCGACTACCAACACGCGTCAGTGCTAAAAGGCCAACATTTTCACTGTTTAAATCCAAGAAAAGCAGTCGCGTTATAAGGAGATCAATTGCAAGCATGCTCAAGAAAAATAAGGTCTTACATAGACACAGATGACCCATTCCCGGTTCCATACAACCCAGATAATAAGATACTAACACCCTGCAATATAAATGAAAGTTATTCACCAAGAATCTGGCATTCAATGGTTTTTAAAAAACAAAATTAAGACTCATTCTAAGTTTGCTAGAAAATTCTAAAAATGGTGAATAGTGACCATTCCACATGATATTAGGCAATCGTTACAAGCATGTTCTCTATACTTGCACAAGCCTGGAAGCATCTCATATGAAATATTATATACGTGATCATATGTTCCATTGCTAACGTATAAACTTAAGATCTCAAGAGCTAAATTCATACCTTCCTCTAATTTCATAGGAGAAACCGTGGGTTCATGTAGATGGTTATGAAGCAAATAAAGAAATAACAATGCCCAGCGAAAAGAGCACTTTATTATCACTGGCTATATGAATTTGGTTAAGCCAGTCATCAAGCAGAGAAGCCTTTCATAATATTTAGTCTAAGAATACAAATCTTTCATTTATGATCACCTTTATAAGGTGATGAGGACATCGGACGTTACTTAGTTTATTTACGCTTCATTTATGCTTTATTTATCTTTTGGACTATTACTTAAGATTTGGACTTGTATGGGCTCGGGCCCAAGCTTGTTAGGGTTGCTTAACTATTTAAACCTATTTTACATTATAATTTGGAGATTGATGAATTGGTTGAATAAAAAGTTGGTTGTAGCCCCGTTTTCTCCTCTCTGTGTTTTTCTTTCCCCCGGTTTCCTCTTCTTCTCCTCTCCTCCTTTCTCCTTCTTATTTCTTCCTATTTACCCTGCATCAAATTGGTATCAGAGCTAAAACCTGGATTTTGTCACAAATATGGCCGCACTTCTGTCTGTCTCTCCAAGTCATCTGTGGGTAATTACTGACAATTTCTTCTCTGCATCTGTTTCAGCATCCGATTGATGAAACAACCACCACAACTACTACTACTTGCAATAATTCCCAGCATCATCTTCTACATACGACCATATCACCGAATTTACATCCAAACAAAACACCAAGCCGCCACCGACCATGACTTCAAACGGGCCGCTTCAGTTCGCCAATTGCACCACCAACTACCACCACAGTCCAGCACCCAAAACCGCAAAACCGCACTACGGCAATAACCCTACAGTCGCTGCAAACTAAACGCGACACCCACCCGCAGTCGACCACCATATTATCTTCATCCAAAACCAGAAACGGAATCATCTCTCTGACTACGAATTCGGACTTCTGCTAGTAAACCGGCGCCCCACATCGTTGAGACTCTCCTTCGTCGGCCACCTCCCAAACGCTGACTCCCACAGATTTTCAATCGGGTTGGTTTATGAGTTATGGGTTTGGGCTTGATTCTCAATCGAGTTGGTTTATTAGTTATCAATTGCGTTTGGGCTTGATTTCAATCGAATTGGTTTATTAGTTTTCACTTGGGTTTTTTGGGCTTTATTAGAATCGGGTTGGTTTTATTAGTTATTGCTTTGGCTTGATTGGAAATTTGAATTTGATTTAGGCCCAATTTTGTGAAATGGGCTCATTTATTGTTTTATTGTTCTGATTTTGTAAGTATTAAAAAAATAATAAATAAATAAATAAATTTCGAGAATTTTGAGAATTTCCTGACATTATTTTACAGGTACATTATTTCCTCGACGAACACGGAATTTTCTATCTTGACATCTCAGCACTTAACAGTTCAGAAAGTGAAGGCATTCGACGCGGGGACGACTCAGGCCAACTGAACTCAAGGAGCCTCTACTCCTATCTATTTTTTTAGTGACACTGTTACTGTATTTTAGAATTGCATCAATTAATTATTTGTGTTGCTAATATTTTGATAATTTTAGCCTTAAATCTATTGGATTGAAATTCACGAACCGACCCATTGTTCACTCGTTTAACCCACGTGACTAGACCTAGCATTTGTACCTTTGCTTTTATTCTATTGGCATTAGTAGTATTAGCTTGCGATCGGGCCATACGTAATCCCTAAAATTAAATTAAATAATAATAATAACAATAGATAAATTTCAGTCACTATTATCCTTGTTGACACTCGTTGGTTGTTGATCTCAGTAGTGCACTTCACTTACCTTGTGTTACTGTGTATGCAATTGCGTAGTGGTCGAGTTACTGCGTCTAGTGCTAGTACCCTTACCATGGACCCTTCCCACATTGAAGCTATCACCCGACAGTCGGCACAATTACAAAACCAATTAACGGTTGTCCAAACTGAGTTAGCAGCTACTCGTGAGGAGAATAGAGCCCTAACTGCTAGGGTAAACACTCTTGACCCAACCCAATACTCAACTGAAGCTGAAAATTCTGACGCTTCCATTAATAGACATCATCGTCGTCCACAAGGTGGTCGACACCATGCTAGACATGATCGTAGGGAGGGAAATCAAGCTCGTGGACGCGAGCGGGAATATCACCGTCATGGTACGCTATCTCCCCCTCGCCACGAGGAGCGCCTCTTTCGAAATATTAAGTTAGATGCCCCTACATTTGATGATTGTCTAGATCCTAGTGTATTCAATCAATAGGTTAGAGATATAGATTGCTTCTTTGCCTAGTATGGGATCCTTGAAGATCGGAGGATACAATTTGCCAGTTTGAAATTAACTGGTGCAGCTCAACTGCTTTGCAAAAGTGTTGAGGACCTCCTAGAGAGGCGCCATGCTCCCCCTGTTGGGAACTGGGATGAAATGAAGCACCGCCTTGAAGAAAAATATTTACCTCAATCTTACAGGGGCAACTTGCTAGATCAATGGAACGCACTTACGCAAGGCAGTCGACCTGTGGCCGAATATGTTGCTCAGTTTGACGAGTTTCGAATGAGATATCAGGTCGTTGAGGATGAAGTCATGACCTTGAGTAGGTTTAGGCAAGGCCTACGGGATGATCTTAGACGTGAGCTTGTTCTTAGAGGTGTCACCACTCTTGACCACGCATACTCTTTCGTTCGGGATTACGAGTTAGTGACTAGGACACCGAACAGAAGTCGTAGTGACTCCCGCACTGCAACCTCTTCTGCATCCACTCCATCCCCTAAATCTATTCTAGGACCTCCTCCTTCTAATACTACCCCTACATCGGATAGTAAAGGTAGAGGTTCTGAGGTTTCAAGAACGTCCTCTCGTTTGCAATGCTTCAACTGTAAGGGTTTTGGTCACATTGCTTCTACGTGTCCTAGCCGAGCCCTAGTTTTGGAAGAGCGTGAAGGTATAGTTGACGAGCCAATAGAGGACCAGGTTTATGAGCCTAAGTTAGAAAAGTTTGATGATTTGGAGGATAGTGAAGATACCTTCTTAGGTTGTATTCAGGCTAATCCCTTTATCCCACATACGCCTAGAGTCGGTGTCGTCCGTTGCACTCTTACCCAGCCTAGAGATGCCGATGATTGGCGTCGTCATGCCATCTTCCACACTTACATCAAGATTAATAATAAGGGCTGTAAAGTTATCGTGGATAGTGGCAGCTGCATTAATGCGGTTTCAATAGCTACTGTATCCCGTCTAGGGTTGAAGTATGTTCCTCACCCTCAGCCATACAGTGTCTTGTGGGTTGATACCTCCTCTATAGCTGTCAAGGAGCGTTGTTTAGCCCCTATCCAGTTTCTCGACTATAAGGACCATATATGGTGTGATGTCATTTCAATAGATGTCGGGCACATCATCTTAGGACGACCTTGGTTATTTGACCTAGATGTAACCATCTATGGTCGATCCAATTCCTGCTCCTTCATGTTTAATGGAAAGAAGATTCACCTTAACCCACTACCCCCAAAGCATGTTGGCCCACTAGAAACGAAGAAAAGTGGGGAACGAAAGGGATTGCACATCATTAGTCCTACGGAGTTTGAGCGTACACTTGTTGGTGACTCAGTTATGTTCGCTTTGGTGGTCATGGAGGTTCCATCCCACTCCACAATAGAGAGCCCTGTTGAAGTCCAGTCAGTCCTCCAAGAGTTTTGAGACGTCTTTCCGGAGGACCTACCTGATCATCTACCTCCACTAAGGGATATTCAACATGCCATAGATTTCGTCCCAGGGGCATCCCTCCCAAATTTGCCTCATTATAGGATGAATCCTACCGAGCACGCTGAACTTCAAATGCAAGTGGATGACCTCCTTCACAAAGGATTCATTCGTGAGAGTTTAAGCCCGTGTGCTGTCTCCGCCCTATTGACGTCCAAAAAGGATGGTTCTTGGAGGATGTGTGTGGATAGTCACGCGATCAATAGGATCACGGTGAAGTATCGTTTTCCCATTCCTAGACTTGACGATATGTTAGATATGATGGTTGGTGCCACAATTTTTTCGAAGATTGATCTGAAGAGTGGATGTCATCAGATTCGAATTCGCCCAGGTGATGAGTGAAAGACCGCGTTTAAGATGAAAGATGGTCTTTATGAATGGCTGGTCATGCCTTTTGGGCTAAGTAATGCGCCAAGTACCTTTATGCGAGTAATGACACAAACTCTCTGACCTTTCATGGGAAAGTTTCTTGTTGTCTACTTTGATGATATCCTCATCTTTAGTAAGTCTAAGGAGCAACACCTTGACTACCTCACACAAGTCTGCTCTACCCTTCGTGCAACTAATCTATATGCTAACGTCAAGAAGTGTTCTTTCTTCACCGATACAGTCGTTTTTTTGGGTTTCATTGTCTCTTCGACAGGAGTATCTGCTGATCCTACTAAGGTTCAGGCGATTATGGACTGGCCTGAGCCTAAAGCTATTCATGACGTCAGAAGCTTTCATGGCTTAGCTACATTTTACCGTCGCTTTATTAAGGGGTTTAACACTATTATGGCGCCTATCACGGAGTGCATGAAGAAAGGGGAGTTTCGTTGGATACAAGAAGCGACTAAGACCTTTAAGTTAGTCAAGAAGCGAATGACGGAGGGTCCTGTTATGCGCCTTCCCGACTTTTCCAAAGTCTTTGAAGTTGAATGTGATGCCTCCAAGGTAGGTATAGGCGGAGTCTTGAGTCAGGATCGTCGCCCGGTTGCCTACTTCAGTGACAAGTTAAATGAAGCCAAGCAGCAGTACTCAACTTATGATAAGGAACTGTATGCGGTGGTCCAGGCTTTGCGCTATTGGCGCCACTATTTGTTACCCCAGGAATTTGTCCTTTATTCGGATCACGAGGCCCTCTGTTACCTCAACTCCCAGAAAAGATTAAGTTCTAGGCATGATCGTTGGGTCAAATATTTGCAGGCCTATTCATTTGTTCTAAAACACAAGAAGGGCGTAGAAAACCAAGCAGCTGATGCATTAAGTCGTCATGTCTCCCTTTTGTCGATCATGAGTGTCAAGGTCATCGATTTTGAAAGACTTAAGGAGGATTACGAGGCATGTCCCGATTTTAAAAATATATTTCTTGATTTACAAAGGGGACAATCAGGCACCACAGATGGCTTCCGACTTGAGGAGGGTTATCTCTTTAGAGCCAATAAATTGTGCATCCCTCAAACTTCAATGCGAGATTTCATCGTGTGGGAAATTCATGCGGGAGGGTTAGCCGGTCACTTTGGACGTGATAAGACCATAGAGGAAGTTGAACGTCAATTCTATTGGCCTAGCTTGAAGAAAGACGAGGCTAAGATTGTTAGTACTTGTAACACTTGTCAATTGGGTAAGCAGAAGAAGCAGAACACAGGTCTATACACCCCCCTCCCTGTCCCCAATTTTCCTTGGCAAGATGTTAGTATGGATTTTGTGTTGGGACTTCCACGCACCCCAAAGAAGCATGATTCTATTTTTGTGGTTGTCGATCGCTTCTCAAAGATGGCTCATTTTATCTCCTGTAGCAAGACGTTGGATGCGTCCAAGGTTGCCATGTTATTCTTTAATGAATTTGTCAAATTGTATGGGCTTCCCAAAACCATCGTGTCTGATAGGGACATTCGTTTCACTAGTCATTTTTGGAGAACTTTGTGGCATAAGATGGGCGCCAAATTGAAATTTTCTACGGCCTACCACCCTCAGACTGACGGTCAAATTGAAGTAGTTAATCGAAGTCTTGGTAGCCTATTACGTTGTCTGGTCCGGGAAAACCTTCGAAATTGGGATTTGATCCTTCCTGTAGCTCAAATTGCGTATAATAGCTCCATAAATCGTTCATTAGGTATGAGTCCATTTGAAACCGTTCATGGGTACAAGCCTAGGAAACCATTAGATCTCATCCCTATGTCCCCACAGGCTAGAGTGTCAGTATCAGCCGAAACATTTGCACAACATCTTCGTGACTTGGATATTAAGATCAATAAACAACTTGAAGCTAGCAATGCAAAATATAAACTCCAAGCTGATTTACACAAACAACATATTGAGTTTAACATTGGGGATTACGTTATGGTTCGCATTAGGCCAGAGCGGCGTCTACATGGATCCGCCTCCAAATTGCAAGTTCGTAGTGCTGGTCCTTTTAAAATTTTAAAGCAAGTTGGTCCAAATGCCTACATTGTTGACATTCCACCACACCTTGGTTACCACTCTACTTTCAATGTTGAGGACCTTGCAGCTTATAAAGGTCATTTCATTCCCTCAGATGATCCTCTGTCACCTCCTTTTGTGGACCTTGATCCTGATTCTTTGGCCCCTTCTAATCCACTACCACCTCTGACAGCGCACAAAGAAAAAATTGATGATATTTTAAATGAAGAAACTGTGTTCACTAATGATGGAGAGGTTCAACGCTTCCTTGTTCGTTGGGTTGGTCGACCAGATTCTGACTATGCATGGATCTCCAGGGAGACACTACAGCAATTGGATCCAGATTTATTGGAGTTTTATCGGAGTCAGCAGGATCTTCCTTGGCCCAGACGCCTCCCGTCCACCCGAGGGGAATTGGTGAGAACACCAGGTTCAGACCTCCATTGACACATTTTTACAGACGTCGGAAGAAACTTGCCCAACCACTCAGCTTATGGTTGGGAGATTGATGACAGCCTAGAGTGATATATCCACTCGACAGGGTCGAGTTTTCTCCCACCCCGCGAGAGTTGATGAGGACATCGAACGTTACTTAGTTTATTTACGCTTTATTTATGCTTTATTTATCTTTTGGACTATAACTTAAGATTTGGACTTGTATGGGCTCGGGCCCAAACTTGTTAGGTTTGCTTAACTATTTAAACCTATTTTACATTATAATTTGGAGATTGATGAATTGGTTGAATAAAAAGTTGGCTGTAGCCCCATTTTCTCCTCTCTGTGTTTTTCTTTCCCCCGGTTTCCCCTTCTTCTCCTCTCCTCCTTTCTCCTTCTTATTTCTTCCTATTTACCCTGCATCATAAGGTGCTGTGCAATTGTAAATTTGTTGTCTAAGTTTTGCCGCATTCCTAGCATGTAAGATACACAGTATAAGAGATGGCTAAACGAGACTGGAGAGTATAATAAACAAGATTTACTTCTTTTTTTCCTTAACACTGTCCACTGATATCCAATCCTCTCTACCAGAGATGCCATTGGTGTCTAAAGAAGATGATCAAGATATGACATATGCAAAGGACAGAATTCAAGTAAAAGTCTTGGTTTTGCCTTCAATTTCTTCTTTCTTCTTTACTGTATTTTTTCTTTCTTTTTTTTTTTTTTTTCTTTGTGTGTGTTTG
>NC_036248.1:4456623-4494320 GCF_002742605.1 Olea europaea var. sylvestris
TGTCTACCTGCCAACCTACACCACGACTGAGAATAGATGGCGGCAAGGGGGTAGCACTGGCATATCTTGATGCCGCAATAAAGCCACCAGTCGACTGCATTTCCATTGAGAAAAAGTGAAGATAAAAGTGTATAACCAACCAAATAATCAGAATTCATGAAAGTACAGATTAAAGATATATATTCAGTTCCTCCACAAAGGATGCATCAGATACATATCCAAGTAGAGGCATTAAAATGAGCATGTTAGGCTAAGCTTTAAAAAAGGAAAAACTTTTTGTTTCCAGTAAAATAAGTTACTTATTTCAAAAGTAAGTGTCAATTTAGTGTTACATTTATTTCCAACTTTGAGGAGACTTTTGAAACATTTGTCTAGTATATCGCACATATGGTTCGAGTGTGTATACGGCATGAAGGAGCAGTACTAGTTCAAGGGGGGAGAATGAATGAAACAAAGGAATATAAAGAGGAGAAGATGATAAGAAAGAACCAAAATGAGAGAGGAAAAAATCAAACAACGCAGTTATCATCACACAGAAAGAGACGAAAGCACACCTCCACAAGAGCAACAAACGCAGCCATCATCATGGCAAAGGCTTCGCCAGCATCAAAGGAAGGCCCTCCCCATTGAAATGGGTATGGAACTCTTATCCTGCATATGCAACTCCAAAATCCATTAGAACTGTCATAGCCAATTTCTCGTTATGTGAAAAAAAGTCACATTCTCAGTGTATTTAGTATATGGAATAATTTACTTTTGACTTAGCAAAAACCCTACTAGATTTGTTACATCAACTAAAATATAAGGCACACTGGACTGATGGTATCACCACACTCATTTCACAGTGGCATCATCAAACGAGCTGGACGATTCATGTGAATGGAGAAGTGAGGATCTATTTTTATCAACTTCTTTGTGTCATGTTTTATTTTTATTCTGAGTCGTTCATCTCCACCCAGCTGAAGATCTGTCTGTTTGTTTGTTCTCTATCCTAATAAAATGCCCCTAATTCTGTATACATCTATAATGATAACAGAACAGGTGGAAATTCATTAATGGCATGTTTGATAACATAGATTAGATAGTACCGAACAATTTTAAGGACGAAAATAGAAGGCCAAATTTGTTCTATCCAGTTCAATCTAATACTTATGAAACACGCTAAATGAAGGGTTAAGGTTCACAAAGCACAAAAACCTCAGAGCAATTGTTAAAATGTTTCTTTTTTGGAATAAATAAATAATAGGTCATGTAAGAAAAGGCATGCAAGTTTATTGAGAAGTCAAGAAAGCGAGCAGTAAGAGAAGCGAAAATATTTTTCGCATACATAATGACAAATGTTAGGCCAGCCCCAGTCCCCCTACCTCAATAGCCCTAGATGGAGCAGATCCACACGAATGATGCCCATAAAAGAATCAAACATTTAATGTCAAATAGAGAAATAAATAAGCAATATTTTGAGTATGGAAGCATCTTAAATTGTCCTAAAGAACGGTTCTTGTCAGTACATTATTAGGTTGACAAGGTATATTGAAACCAATTCAATGATTACCATAATTAAGGGGGAAAGAGCAGCTTACCATGGAGCCCCTTTAATAAGTCCAGCGCGATCAGCCCTGCAGCTTGCTTGGGTCTTTGGCGCCTTGTTGTCATAGGCCCCACCGACAGTAAGTAGATATGCATAAATCCACACAATTACTACCGAGAATATCACAGCAAAACGGTCAAAGATATGCTTTCCTCGGTGTACAAGGTGGGCCAAATACTGCAATAACCGGCAAATGAATTCCATCATGTTAGTTGGAATCATGTTGCATAAGATGGGACAGATACTGCAATGATACGCAAAATTAATTCTATCTTGATTACTGTGATTCCACAATTGCATGAAGCATAAGTTACTCTCAACTTTAAAGGGCTAGATATTAATGAGGTGGTCTTTTTTAAGTAATCAAAGTGCAATTAAGAATGTTACCTGAGAACAGAAAATTAGAATGATAAGCTGCGGCAATCCAATTTCAACACATTTGGCAACCTAACAACCATGGGAAAAAAACAAATGAAGGTCAATTGTTTAACAAACAAGGATAGGAAAACGTACAGAGAAAATGCACATATATGGGTGAAGGGTGCAGAGAGAGAGAGAGAAAGCGAGAAAGACTTATTCATACCCCAGGAAAACCGAACTCATAGAGCCCAAAACCAGCAAGAGCAACCAAGGGAACAGCCGAAAGTGGAGTCAGAAACCTGTATTGCATAAAAAATGACCGACTCTTATTAACTGAAAAGTGAGAACTGCTTACAATTGGTAACTACAAGAAAGTTGGGGGGTTTTATGTGTTAATTGCCACGATATGGTACAAACATCTTGTTGAGTATAAATGTCTAGCAAAGGCAAGCGCACGATTGCATTCTCCGTACTCTTTTCCCGCTATTATCTCTTCCCTATTTATGTGTCTTTTTTAAGTCCCTCCCCTAGGACGAGGACGAGCTTGTCCTCATGTCTCTTAGTCTTTCGTTGAATACAGGGGAACTCCTAAGTCAGCTAGGTGTGAGGCTGTAACAACACTTTTAGACAGAAAACACTTTCAGAAAAAAAGACCAAAGTAGGGTTGCACCCTAAATTCTATGAATTTAAAACGCATTTGTAACTTAAACAAGTTGAGCTACTCACAGCTCAGATATTTGTGCTTGCTACAAAAAAGGAAACAAGTTTCACTTGAAAATGTCCAAAAAAATATTACTCCCTCTGTCACATAAAGATAGGCTTGGTTTCCTTTTTCGTGTGTCTATCTCTCAAATTATAGGCCACTTTCCTAGTTGAAAATATAGATGGTTTTATGGTTTTCTGATATTCCCCTATTTAATGTGCCATGTTATCAACAAGCATGAACTGCTCTTATTTAAATCATTATTTAATGTAGAGGTATAATATAAAAAATGTAAGAAAAGTTTATATTTCCAACTATATTAACTATATTTTCATAATATGTGTGAAAATGGAAGCAAGCCTATTTTCTTGGGATGGAGAGAGCAATAAAAGATTGCCAAACTGTCTGCAAACAAAAAGTGCATTAGATGATGGCACATATAAGTCCAATCCAGTTAGATCACTAACAACAATATAAGAACATCCCAATCTTTTTAGTTTAAAATTTAGTAGCATATATGTTAATCCCATAACATAAAACAAACCTAGTGATGTTACGCCAAAGACCGCTGAAACCTAGGACTATTTGAATAGTCGAGGCAACAATAAGTGCACCCTGGGTGGCTCGCATTATCTTCTTGAATCTCTGCATGGGAATTAAAAGATCTAGCACATATTACAACCAAGATTTCAACAAGAATAACTTTATGTGTGTTGCTTTCTTGTTAAATTGTTCTCGTCAGTCGTCATAATAGCATCAAGTAAACTGAGGTAGTAGTATATGACAAATCTTCAACAGAGCTTTGTGTGACAAAAATGGAACATGTTTGATAAATAATCTGAAACTTCTTAGCCTCGCCAAAAATTAAAACAGCAAAATTTATTAGTTTTAGCATATGGCTAGAATGACACTAGAATAAATTATATATAAAACTACAGAGTTCTAAGTTTATGTATGACAATCAGTCAATTACTAGTCCACAAAGCTCAATGCCACATATAACAAGAAGATGCAATGGGAATAAGGTTTGGATCACAAACCGATATAGGGTCTGGATCACTCCATCGACCAGACAAGATAATTGATATCGTGGGCGCCACAAAGGTGTATGACCCTCCAATCACGACAGGTAATCGGGTCCCAAAGCATGTCTGCAGCAAGGTGTTAACACCAGCAACAAAGAGCAAAGTCTGAATAACTTTTGCTTTCTCCTCCTATAAGAAAGGCAAGTGTGTAACTTCGGTTATCTGGAGAATACCAAATTAGCCGAGTTGGAATTAGAAAAAATTTAACTGAATATTAACAATTTAATGGCTTACATTTCCTCCACCCATTTGAGGAACCAGAGCAGTAGGTATGATAACAGTTGTGCCGAGCATCACCAAGTAATGTTGAAACCCTAGAAGGATGGCCTCGGCTGCAAAAAAAAGAAAAAAAGGACTTTAGATTGTCAAATAATCAGTCAAAACCCATTGAATACACAGGGAAGATGCAATTCAACTTCAATTATACACACATACACAAATTACAAAAGTTTTCCATAATCTTCAACAAACCTAAAGAGCAGCTCCATGTAACTAAAGAACAGACACATCTCTTTAGTTAATACCAATCTCGAAGAAATAGTGGATCCCGAATTAGCCAAGGTAAGCATATTTAAAGAATTTGACACCATATACAATCATGATACATACAAAATGCACATGACATTACTTTCCATTTCCCAACAGACTTCGACTGATACATGCAGGAAATAGGCAAATTCGGCAGCCTTTTAATCAATAGCTCATGTATCAAGTTCTTTTTTTATTACTTTATTCAGACAATAACAAGTTGACTTACAAGTATATACACGTTAAGGATTAACAGAAGCAATAGATTTAAACAACCTGGCTGAGCTCAAAATCGCTAAGACTTTCTACCTAAACTACTAAAGTATTAGACAAAAAGAAAATAAGTATATACACTTCGAATAAAAAAAAATGAAGATCAAAAACAAAATGCGCTTCCAGCTCACCAAAAAGAGAGAGAGGAGGGGTGGGGGGAAGAATCAAGAACAACATGGTTCGAGGGATCCAAAACCACTTTATACCAAAACCAAAAAGATCAACAAAAAGAATATACTAGATTGTGTAGAAATATTAACAAAAAGACAAGACTGACGCCATGGAGGAGGACTGTTAATGCAGTAGGAAATATTTGAAAGCTGATCCTTCGATGGATGTGGCGCTGGCTCATCTGCCTTCGGAGCTCCACCGCCTGCCATTAATTTATCTTTTTTCTCTCTCTAGAAAAATGTTAGGAAAAAAATGTATCCAAGATTTTTCACTGAACGTCTTGTATAATCAACCTGAAAAAAAAAACCCAGATCAGAAATCTTTCACAAAATGACAGCAGAAATGGAAGAAGAACTGCAACTTTATGAAAATCCCCTAAAGGCTCGATAAAAAGCTCACAAATCACTAATAAACGAACAACACGACAACAAAAAAAACAAGCATTTACTTTGTTACACATCACACAACCCAACTTTTGCATCAAAAGTTCATCAAAAGTAAAGAAAGCAAAATGTGGGGGTAGGGGGGGTCTGAAGGGGATGAAGCCAGGAAAATGAAACGACAACGGCAAGGGTTGAATATGTGTCTGTATGTGCGCGTTAATTAAGCGTAATTATTGTAAGAAAACTATAACAAAACCCCACATAAAAAAGCAAAAAATGGAAAAGATAAAATGCTACCAGATTGTCAAATGAGAAGCTTTTCAACCAGCAAAAATCAAGTGGAGCTGGAAAAGTGAGCTGAGTTCTAGCAAAAAGGTGAAAGGAGAGAGAAAGAGAATGCAAAAGTAATTACTTTCATAGAGATGGCAATGTCAGTTTTTGTCCAAAAGGAAGGAAAATGAAATCCTGAATACAGCGTGGAAAAGTGTGAGCGAGCAAGATAACATAAAGGGAAAATGGTATTATTGCTCCTCAATGTTTTAAAAGAAGCAAAATGGCTCCTAAAATTTGGGATTAATTTTACCAATGTCACTGAGCTCTACACCAAATTTAACTTTGACCACTGAACTTCAATAACTGATTCACTTACGCTGCTATGTTTTCATTGTTTAAACTTTTAATATATTGCTTATTGTCTTGAACATTCTGTGATTGAGGTATAACTAAACAAAATTAGAATTCTAAAATAATTTTTAAAAGTCAATGATGAAAATTATACAAATTAAAGTTTAGGACTCAAAATAAAATGAAGTGTAAAATTCGGTGGCGAATGATAAGATTAATTAATAACAATTTATTATTAAGGGTCCGTTTGATATATGGCCCCCGTTTGGTATCTTTTTTTTTTTCAAAATGCATTTTTTTCTTTATTCTTTTCAGCCACACATTCTTTGTTAAAATAATATTACACGTAAATTAAAAAAATTTCCTTATTTTTCAACCACACACTTCTCATCAAGTTACTATTCTAAAATGTATTTTTACATAAAAATGGCTATCAAACATCCCATGATTTTTTTCCATGGAATTCCATTTTCCAATTTTATGGTGTTTGATAGGGTTTTATTTTCATGGAATTATATTTTCTTGCTTGTCTTGGGAATTGATCTTTTCTTGGTTTTTAAGGAAAGCCAATTCTCACCAAAAATGGTGAGAATTGGAATTCCATGTTACCGTAGCATTTTGTTTATTTATTTATTTTTTTTTGTTGGTAATGAAAACAAATCCTAAGATTTATTGTAAAAAATATTTCCTTTTAATAAATAATTTTTATGTAAAATAAAGTCAAATGAACACCTAAAGATAGATGATTTTGTTGAATTTTTTATTTTTTATTTTTTGATTTTGGCAATGGAAACAAATTTCATTCCCAATGCAAGTAAATTTTATCCCTTTAATTGACAATTTTCATATAAAACAAAGTCAAACGGACATAAAAAAATACTTTAATTTAAACATTTTCCACGTGAAAAATTATACCAATCAAATGCAATAATTTAAAATTCCCAGAAAAACAATTTTTCATCAATTCAATTTCGTGGAATTCGTTTTCTTTTCACCCAAATTTCACATTTACAATCAAACGGACTTTTATTGTAGACTCAATCATGAATAACAAAGGTCGTCAGTTGAGCTTGGATTAACGTTCAAAATTATTGAGTGAATTTTATTTTTTTATCGATCGCAAGTGATAATTTAATGACGATCTATAAACCGTGTTATTGTAAACTCGCTTTGCAATAATAATGAAAAGATTTGGGATTGATGTGCTATTGGTACAATAGGTTAGGAACCGATAATACAATTTTCACCAATCATAACCATAAAAAATGATCCAATTTTTTGACTTGTTGCAATTTAGGAGACATTTTTCTCTCTCTTATGTATTGAAATTTAAAATAGATAATATTATTTGAGGAATCTTTGACACAAAGAAAATAATTAAAATTTTGTTTGTTTCCCATATGCAATATCATGAAAACAAGGTATATCATGAAAAAGGAAATTACAGCTTGAGTTTACAAATATAGGGGTGTTTGATATTGATTTTTCACCCCAAAAAATCAATTGTTTCACCGTTATTTCACTATTTAAGTCATATTTTTTTACCATTTCTCTCGTGGGTAAGATCAAATTTTCCCCTCAATGATCGAAAAATCAATTCTCAAAATCACTACCAAACAAGTCCTATTAATGCCTTTGCAACATTCTATTCTACATCTAAATTTTTAGACCATGTTTGGCCTAGCCGGGAGAAAAAGTAAAATTACATAGCTTATTTTTCAAAGTAATTTACTATCAAAATAAGTAATTTACTTACTTTTATTTTTTCTAATTAAAAATTATTTATTTTGAAACTAATTTTTTTTTAAATTTCGCACTTGAGATGTTGACTTGATTTTTTATAAAACCTTTTGAAACATAACACAATTATTACTGAATGCTAGTGATACTTGAAGCCCGTTTCGTCTACTTCCGTTTGATAAAAGAAGTTCAAGGAGTTAATTTAAGATGTCAACTTATCTTTAGTACCATATTAAGGTCCCGTTTGATCCTTATTTTTATCAAAATACATTTTTTTCTTTCTTCTTTTTAACCACACATTCTTCACTAAAATAATATTACACGTAAATCAAATATTTTTCCTTATTTTTCATCCACACATTTTCCATCAATCTACTATTCTAAAATTTATTTTTCTTAAAAATGGGTGCCAAACACCCCCTAAATTGACTCCGCTAGAGTTTAAATTATTAGAGAAAAGAATGTTTACAGTATTATTAAATGATGAAAGACGGGTTTGCCCTTTAAAAGTTTGACTTTTTGATTGATTATTAAAAGTTAAAAATGTTTTAAAGTCATGAAAATGAATGTGAAACGATCTTAATTAATAAATAGTTAGATTGTAGGATAATTTATGGGATCATATGAGGATGAAACGACTATTTGCCCTCGAAAAGTGAAATAATTTTCATTTAAGTATTAACAAATTGTGCGTCATGTGCGGGATGTTCAACAACCTTAATTACTAAAGAAATAAATTGGATTGACCAACTGATAAAAGTATTGTGCTTACATTCAAAAAGAATATTAGGATGCTCGAAAGAAGGATATTATAAATTAAGGACACCAACAAAGTTAGAGCATGTTTGGCTAACTATATAAGGTGTCGATGTAGTTAAAAATAAGTAATTTATTCATTTTAACGGTAAATCAAAGAAGAAGTTATTCAGAGTCCTGACAGAAAAGGAAAATAACTTAAAATAAGAATAAGTTACCCTAAAAATATTTATTTGCGCTTAGCCAATTGATCATACAGACTCCTCATCTTAGTATTTTACCCTTTTTTTAATTTTAACTAAAAGTTGTAGTGTTACTAATTAATTAAATTTTATTCGAAGCTCTAAACAAAATTAAGAACTGATTGAAACATTTAAGAATTCGCTTGTTTTGAATGGCTTCTAATTGAACTAGAAAGCATATGTAATGAAACTACAATTTTCCCTTCCACCGCAGCTAATAAAGAGTGATGATTTATTCAACTCTAACGATCAATTTATTTTTTTTTGTTGGTAATGAAAACAAATCCTAAGATTTATTGTAAAAAATATTTCCTTTTAATAAATAATTTTTATGTAAAATAAAGTCAAATGAACACCTAAAGATAGATGATTTTGTTGAATTTTTTATTTTTTATTTTTTGATTTTGGCAATGGAAACAAATTTCATTCCCAATGCAAGTAAATTTTATCCCTTTAATTGACAATTTTCATATAAAACAAAGTCAAACGGACATAAAAAAATACTTTAATTTAAACATTTTCCACGTGAAAAATTATACCAATCAAATGCAATAATTTAAAATTCCCAGAAAAACAATTTTTCATCAATTCAATTTCGTGGAATTCGTTTTCTTTTCACCCAAATTTCACATTTACAATCAAACGGACTTTTATTGTAGACTCAATCATGAATAACAAAGGTCGTCAGTTGAGCTTGGATTAACGTTCAAAATTATTGAGTGAATTTTATTTTTTTATCGATCGCAAGTGATAATTTAATGACGATCTATAAACCGTGTTATTGTAAACTCGCTTTGCAATAATAATGAAAAGATTTGGGATTGATGTGCTATTGGTACAATAGGTTAGGAACCGATAATACAATTTTCACCAATCATAACCATAAAAAATGGTCCAATTTTTTGACTTGTTGCAATTTAGGAGACATTTTTCTCTCTCTTATGTATTGAAATTTAAAATAGATAATATTATTTGAGGAATCTTTGACACAAAGAAAATAATTAAAATTTTGTTTGTTTCCCATATGCAATATCATGAAAACAAGGTATATCATGAAAAAGGAAATTACAGCTTGAGTTTACAAATATAGGGGTGTTTGATATTGATTTTTCACCCCAAAAAATCAATTGTTTCACCGTTATTTCACTATTTAAGTCATATTTTTTTACCATTTCTCTCGTGGGTAAGATCAAATTTTCCCCTCAATGATCGAAAAATCAATTCTCAAAATCACTACCAAACAAGCCCTATTAATGCCTTTGCAACATTCTATTCTACATCTAAATTTTTAGACCATGTTTGGCCTAGCCGGGAGAAAAAGTAAAATTACATAGCTTATTTTTCAAATTAATTTACTATCAAAATAAGTAATTTACTTACTTTTATTTTTTCTAATTAAAAATTATTTATTTTGAAACTAATTATTTTTTAAATTTCGCACTTGAGATGTTTACTTGATTTTTTATAAAACCTTTTGAAACATAACACAATTATTACTGAATGCTAGTGATACTTGAAGCCCGTTTCGTCTACTTCCGTTTGATAAAAGAAGTTCAAGGAGTTAATTTAAGATGTCAACTTATATTATTTGAGGAATCTTTGACACAAAGAAAATAATTAAAATTTTGTTTGTTTCCCATATGCAATATCATGAAAACAAGGTATATCATGAAAAAGGAAATTACAGCTTGAGTTTACAAATATAGGGGTGTTTGATATTGATTTTTCACCCCAAAAAATCAATTGTTTCACCGTTATTTCACTATTTAAGTCATATTTTTTTACCATTTCTCTCGTGGGTAAGATCAAATTTTCCCCTCAATGATCGAAAAATCAATTCTCAAAATCACTACCAAACAAGCCCTATTAATGCCTTTGCAACATTCTATTCTACATCTAAATTTTTAGACCATGTTTGGCCTAGCCGGGAGAAAAAGTAAAATTACATAGCTTATTTTTCAAAGTAATTTACTATCAAAATAAGTAATTTACTTACTTTTATTTTTTCTAATTAAAAATTATTTATTTTGAAACTAATTTTTTTTTAAATTTCGCACTTGAGATGTTGACTTGATTTTTTATAAAACCTTTTGAAACATAACACAATTATTACTGAATGCTAGTGATACTTGAAGCCCGTTTCGTCTACTTCCGTTTGATAAAAGAAGTTCAAGGAGTTAATTTAAGATGTCAACTTATCTTTAGTACCATATTAAGGTCCCGTTTGATCCTTATTTTTATCAAAATACATTTTTTTCTTTCTTCTTTTTAACCACACATTCGTCACTAAAATAATATTACACGTAAATCAAATATTTTTCCTTATTTTTCATCCACACATTTTCCATCAATCTACTATTCTAAAATTTATTTTCCTTAAAAATGGGTGCCAAACACTCCCTAAATTGACTCAGCTAGAGTTTAAATTATTAGAGAAAAGAATGTTTACAGTATTATTAAATGATGAAAGACGGGTTTGCCCTTTAAAAGTTTGACTTTTTGATTGATTATTAAAAGTTAAAAATGTTTTAAAGTCATGAAAATGAATGTGAAACGATCTTAATTAATAAATAGTTAGATTGTAGGATAATTTATGGGATCATATGAGGATGAAACGACTATTTGCCCTCGAAAAGTGAAATAATTTTCATTTAAGTATTAACAAATTGTGCGTCATGTGCGGGATGTTCAACAACCTTAATTACTAAAGAAATAAATTGGATTGACCAACTGATAAAAGTATTGTGCTTACATTCAAAAAGAATATTAGGATGCTCGAAAGAAGGATATTATAAATTAAGGACACCAACAAAGTTAGAGCATGTTTGGCTAACTATATAAGGTGTCGATGTAGTTAAAAATAAGTAATTTATTCATTTTAACGGTAAATCAAAGAAGAAGTTATTCAGAGTCCTGACAGAAAAGGAAAATAACTTAAAATAAGAATAAGTTACCCTAAAAATATTTATTTGCGCTTAGCCAATTGATCATACAGACTCCTCATCTTAGTATTTTACCCTTTTTTTAATTTTAACTAAAAGTTGTAGTGTTACTAATTAATTAAATTTTATTCGAAGCTCTAAACAAAATTAAGAACTGATTGAAACATTTAAGAATTCGCTTGTTTTGAATGGCTTCTAATTGAACTAGAAAGCATATGTAATGAAACTACAATTTTCCCTTCCACCGCAGCTAATAAAGAGTGATGATTTATTCAACTCTAACGATCAACTGAGAAAGCCAATTACTATTCAAGTATAATTTCTAGTGTTTATCCTTTATCAATTAACTTGCTTGTCAAATCACCTCGAAACTCCTAACGGGACATTCTATCTTCCTCTGAACTCTTTCTTCAAGTCAATATGAGTATTTTGCTTGACAAGATAATGTCTTGTTACAAACAATATTCTAAAAGGTGCGTATTGGCGGAGCCTATGTGTGTTGTGCGGCAGAAACGTCAAGTCAAATGGCTTGGCGCTTTATTTAGTGGTCTACAACCATCGTTGACCATTAAAGCACGCCTAGGCGTGGTTATATGCATTTAGGCGGGTATAATTATCTTTCTTTCTTCTCTTTTTTTTTTTTAACAATTCTTCTAAGTTAAAACTTAAATGTTAATTTCATCACTTCATCAATTCTAAATTTAAAATGGTCGTTTGAAGTTTTGAACAAAGTAAATCTCCCAAAAATTTCTATTTGTTTACTGTTTAATATTTACATTTGAAACTTGTCTTTTTGTTGAAAATATTGAAAAAATATATAAATTTCCTATAAATTTATTTTGGATGTTTGGCAGGTGATTTAACTATTAAACGATTTTTCAATTGATTAAAAATTAAAATAAGAAAATGCATTTTTACGTTTTTTTATACTTATGTCTTCTCTAAGCTCGCCTAACTCATAGTTTGACATCCGTGCATCGTCACGCATTTCGCCTTTTAGAACACTGGTTATAAATATGAAATATTTCGAGGAAGATGGATTTTTTCCCCCCATCTCTATTGTATATCCCTTCTTTTTTTTCTTTTTTTTTATATTATGGATGAATGTGTTAGTGTCCTTACAACTAACTCGTCCTAAAAGGACCAACAGTGCCAGAAATTAAAAGGCTGGATATAGCAGGATTAAAAAAAAAAACAAAAAAGTTAAAGTCAAACTACAACAACAAGATCTATAAGACTGAAGACTAATCTTGCAAATTTCCCTTTTTCGTATTTGTTCTTTCAAGTCTTCTGTTTCCTCAAGGTTTAGGTTTTCATAGCAAGGTGATTGAATATTTTAATTATGGGTCTTGGTTTTCATTAGGCATTTAATTAAAGTTGGTGAGTGAATTATTTTCATCCTTATCCCTACTCTAGTTGTACTCTTCTTCTGTTTTTCTAGTGTAATAATGATATTGTTATTTGAATGCATTATTAGCACTTAAATGGAAATAATTTAATTATTTTATTGTTTATACCTTGTTTGACCCCATTTTAGGGGGAAAACGTATCATTGAATAGTGATTTTTTTTTTTTTAGAATTTGTAATTAAAAAGTAAGAAAAAATTTTAATTTACGTGTAAAATTATTTTATTAGAAAATGAATGGTTAAAAATGAATTTTGAAAAAGTAAATTTTTAGAAAAGTGAGAGTCAAACAAGGCTTAATCTATACTTGACGTCAAGCCACATTGACAAATAATAATTTCATAGTAATAAATAAATATTACTAAAATGTTTGATCGCTGCAAAATTACTTTTACTGTGATGCCCCAAAATTTGACCTTCAGGGCAAATATTTGTAATTCACACTTAATAGATTAACGAAACCTCCTAAAAAAATTTAACTTTTGGAAATAAATAATTATTGTTAAATTAGTGCGTGCATTCAGGGAATGAATTCAATTGATACCTTTAATGATTTTTTTTGAATTTAAAATTTAGGATATTCAATGTAAACTTTTTGAGACTCTTTAAAAATATCGATGTATTCAATTGAGATTTTTATATACTCTTAAAAAGTCTCCATAGTTCATAATGTATTCAATTAAAAAAATTTAGAAGTTTGAGGCATTATTTAATGACCTTCAAAGACTTTTATTAAAGTCTTCAGGGCATTAACTTTTAAGTGAAAAGTAATATATATATATATATAATTTTCACGAACATTAAAGTTATGAATAAATATTTCTTTTTCTTTTTTATATTATTTATCTCTATTTTCTAAAAAAATTAAATTAGATTCTTATAACTTTTTTCTTTTGTCATTCATTTTTTTTGAAAATTTTCTATTTTTAATTAAATTATAAAATTATAATTAAATTTAAATAAATTGATTTTTTATTTATTCTTTAAATGTATATTGTATTAATAATACTGAATATTAAATTTATTTTTTATTGATTGCTATTTATTTAATTAAAGTCTTCCATTTTTATTCTTTTACAAAAAATTTATTATATGGGAAAAGGATGGAGAAGGAGATGGGTAATTGTGGAAACCAACACATCATATATGAGAATTTCAAACTATTGTATTAAATTCATACGAATTTTATTTCAAATGAAAGTTTTTAAAATTCTTTTTAATTCTACAAAAATAGATAAAAATTTTAAAATGAAAGTCTATGGAAGTTTATGAAATTATGAAAGACTTTTATTAATTCCATACAAATCAATAAAAAATCCACAAAATTCACAATAATCATCACTTAAAAAAACCAATCAAAATTTCCAATTAAATACACCTCATTTCATGTCGAATGACTTGTTGTAGTCTCACTTTAATGAGAAAAAAAAAAAGGATTAATAATGTTATTGAACATTATAAAACACAAGTAAAATGAATCAGTTTTCCAAGAATTTTTAGGTTATGTGATTCTCTAATTAAAAAAAGGGAGGGGACAAAAAGCCATGCATTGTATGTGAAAAGTCTAATGATTGCAAGTATAGTGTAAACTTATTATAAATTGGGGGACGTTGGGATTGTTTGCTACTTTATTGTAATGGTAATTAGTGCAAAATGTTCTTATATTTTAATATTATTGTGTAAAATATGTCTGTCTTCCTATTTTGACATTTTCACATTTTATTGTGAAAATCATCATTTTTCATCTATTTTCTCAATTACAACTTGTAAAATGATGAAAATACCTGCATATTTAAATAAAACAAGAAGAAATAAAATAAAGTAAATAATAAATTGCAACTATACTTGAAATTATTTAAAATTTCAAATAAATTATTAAAAATAAATTTTGAAAAATAAAAATCACAAATAAAATAAAATAAGTAATAAATTGCAACTATACTTGAAATTATTTAAAATTTCAAATAAATTATTAAAAATAAATTTTGAAAAATAAAAATCACTTTCTTTCTTTCGTGAAATTCATGACCTACAGACCTAGCCTTCTCCATTTTCTCTCTAGAAAGTGGTTTTTTTTTTTGATTTTTTAATTATTTATTCAAAATTTATTTGTACTTTTTGAAAATTCTGAGAATATAGTTACAGTTTATTTTTTATTGTTCTTCTCTTTCTTTTTGTTTTTATTTAAATAGGGGATATATTCGTTGTTTCACATCTTTTGAGTGAGAAAATGGATATTTTTGTAATAACAGGTGAAAAATATAAGAGAATGCAAAAAATGGAATGTATGGTCGTTTTGTGCTAATTACCATTATTGTAATATTTCGCTAAGCAAGATTATAAAATGGATAGTCTTGCTTAATTGATTTCAATATACTTAAGGCGAGAAAATTAATCGTACTCTGTCTACTGATTAATTTTACCAGAACAAGTTTATCCTATAATTGTTTGGCAAGATTTTTCAAAGTCAAAAGCTACTTCCTATACTAAAAAGTTATTTTTGATCAAATATATTTTTATGAAAGTTCTTTGTCTAGCTAGAGAAGTTTTTACAAAAAACTAACATGGGGTAACTTTGTCAAAAAGTTATTCTTTAAGAAGCAGAAGTCATACTAAAATGACCCTTTATATTACCGACAAGCATTGTGGTATTAATGCTAGTGTCATGTTGTACAAAGATTTTTCTCGCCCCATATGAGGTAAGTATTGTGTACTTAGATTTTTTTTTATCGTTATGTGTATTAATCATAAGAACTAGTTTCTTGAACCCTAAATGCTTCTATTCCTCGTTTTTTACAAGGATCTAGTTGTTGAGGAATGATTTGGAAATATTCTACTACACTCTCAATTATAAAATATTTAGAGTCTGTTTGAGCCTCATTTTTATTGAAAAATGTATTTTGAAATAGTAGATTAATGGATAATGTGCGGTTAGAAATAAGAATAAGTTATAGTTTTGCGTCTAATATTATTTTATTGAAAAAAAAGATAGAGAAAAAATATTTTCAAAAATAATAGAAATCAAGGAAGGGATAAAATAAAGATGTATAGTTGGTGTTTACCTCGATTGTTTTGTACGATTGATGTGATCAAGCAGATCCATACTTCACTCACCTCCACATAGCATTTATCCCATACAACTTTGACAAGTTTTTGGAAAATGTGGCATTCTCTAGAAATGGTGAAAGTAGTTACATGCATTCCGACGATCAAGTTGATCTCTTGTAATTATGTGTGGAACGTGCTATAAATGTGAGCCATGAGAGTGTTCGTATATAGGGGTCAAAATATTGCCAATTTATAGAAAGTAAAAAATAGGAGAATGTTACAGTTGAGAGTGTAAAATTGTATTACTTTCAAATGGCGTTATGAGTTTTTATAATGAGAGATGATAAATGATGGTCATTTGATGAAGAGACCAATGATATCATCGCAACGGGCGAGGCTCATTGTAGTATGGGTCATTTCCTTACTCGTGGGCTTAGGTGCATTTAATTTTGCTAATGCCATACGACCTTGGCCTAACACGATAAAGACTAGATTCAAAAAGTTGACTTAGTACAGTGGCAACTGTAAAGAAGTCATTACAATCAATTATAGAATATCTGGTGTCAAAAATCTTTTAGAAAACACGTCCAATATGTCCAGGGTTTTTATCACCTCAACTAGGCTAAGTAGGATGGTAATAAGGTGTGTGGGCCTTAATTTCCTTGAAACATGACTGGTACGTGATCATTATTGGATCCTCCCTAGTCGAGGCCTAACAATTGATATCTGTATAATTGATGGGTTATAAATAGATTTTGAATTTTCAATCTTTCCGATTAACTATTTGTAATTGCCTTGTTGGGATTTTTCATTTCATTTACTTATAAAAGGGTGCATCATAAAGAGAATACGAACAATAATTTCAACCATTCTTCATTCGAGTTTTCATATTCAATCTTTATCTTTCACTTGACACTAGTTTCCCAACACTAATCGTTGGTAAGAAAATGACAAAGAAACATAGCTGGATGTTGCTTTTTATTATTTTTCCACACAAGAGGGCCCACTGCAACACGCAAATCTCGTGGCTTTTTCCCTTGTTACAGATACAATTGGAATCTCTGAATTTTTTCTCTTACAATTTAAACTTTGATCTATATTGAGGCATATTCTGTATAAGGAGTTGAACAGTTAAATAAATAGAGTTTTACTTTTTTAATATTATCGAGTATTTAACTCCTATTTGAAAATCATTATATCGGAAAAATAAAATTTGAATAGTGAGTTTTTAGGATAACGTGTAGTAAAAAGTAGGGAAAAATATTGGACTTACGCTTAGAATATTTTATTGTACGATTAAAAATGAGTATGCAGAAAAATGAATTTTCAAATAATAGTTGTTAAATAGGGGCTTACAGCAATTTATCTAATTAAAGAAGTCGGTATTTAACAGGACATGCATATATAGTTGAAAATAGTTTGTCATTTGCAAAAGGAAACCTTATATATATATATTTACAAAAGGAATCAAAGAGGCTGCTGAATTTAATGAAAATAAACTTTATTTAAGGTAAAAAAGAAGATGAAAGAAGTTCTATAAGTTCACTGTTCAATGTGGTGATCCACTCCACGGGCAACGTCTCTAGTTCAAGTCGAGGATGATCCAGTTTCAAATAATCAATTATGAAACTCACAACAATTTTGAAATAAAAGTTTACCGAACTCTTATCTGATTCTTTTCATTGTCGATTCTTTCTTCGTTACAGTCGCGACTGATTCTCTTAAAAATACTATCATAACAGTGATGGGCCTTAGTGGGTCACATTTCTAGTTATGCCTCTACGAGTAAGGGAGTTTTTCATCAGCAGATGTGACTTGCATCACCTACGTTATTGGGCCTTACTGGGCCACATTCCCCTAGAAAGAAAGAGACCAGGTTTAGGTAAGTAATGGGCCATAATGTATTCCAAATGCATTGTTTTTGAAAACCAAAACAGAAAGACCAATATTTACCTAACTGCCCCATTGTAATTAGTTTTTTGGAAAAATATATATATTTCGTAACAATGATTTTTTGAAAAATGTGTAATTAAAAATAAAGAAATTTTTTAATTTACATGTAATATTATTTTATTGGAGAACGTGTGATTGAAAAAAAAAATGTATTTTGAAATGGGAAAATTACGTGCAAACCTAGAATTAAAGATCAGGTTTCAAAGGGAAGGGGATTAAGTTTAACTTTCAGTTCTCAGGGGTTATTTACACATTATTATTTTAATATTATATTAAACTAATATTACACCAATAATTCAACCCGTCCAATCCCTAACCTTTACCCACACCGACAATGCATCTTTCTCTTTCTATATGTCTCATTCCTGCCCCCCCCTCTCTTACACACACACTATAGACTCTTTCTTTCTCTCTCTACATGTCTCATTCTCCCTATTCTCTCTCTCTCTCTCTCTCTCTCTCTCTCTCTCTCTCACTATATACATTTTGTATATCTATCACCACTCTACTCCGACAGCCACCCAACTCGACGGCGATGTGAGAGCCGCTACGACAAAACGCAATGCGCTGTGAGGCATTCGATGCTCCTCTGATGTTGGACTTGTTCGATTCACCTCTGGCATGACACTACCGCCGACCGTGTCCACTGCGCGCGGCAAAGCAACATCTAAGGGCTCAGTGGTGCTCACTATACCCACTCAGCCATCTCACCCCCAATCGTCACACTTACTCAACGTCCATGGGCTTAGTGGATTTGAAATTTCCTCCAATTCGCCGCTGTGGAGGTTCTTGCGGCGTTGCAATCCCCAGCAAAAGTTTATTTGGTAATTTTGCGATGATTTTTGTGGCGATTTTGCTACAGTTTTTTGTTATGGTTTTGAGGTACTGGTTGTGGTAGTGTGCTGTGGTGGCGACAATGGGTTTATGGATTTTTTTGGTGGTGTCGTGTCGGTGGTGGTGTGGTATAGCGAGAGATAGATGAGATGGTGGTGGTGTGCTGTGAGTACTTTGTGCAGTGGTGTTGTAGCCTTTTTTTGGGTATTGTGGTGGTGGTAATTGTGGGAGACAATGGTATAGATGCGGTGGTGCTCATGGTGGTGTTGGGGATGCGATGATTTTCTGATCTGTTGTTCTTTGGTAGTGATGGTGGGTTGTGACTTGATATTGATTTGATCACAGACAGTCACTCTGAATATAATTTTGATTACAATTAGTCACCGAATCAAAATTGGTCACAGTTAATTACATGTATGTAGTGTGTGCAGTTTTATTTGCGATGACCCTATAAAACCAAGTATGTGTTTGTTGTGACTGTTTGTGACCAATTGTGACTTGAGATTGACATAGTCACATATAGTCACACTAAATATAAATTTGGTCACAATTAGTCACATATGACACAGGTATGGTCACGGATGTTACGAGTGTAAATCTGATCACTTACAATGCATCATTACAACCACCACAATTTTTTGGAGATTTTTCAATAGTTGGGTGTAGAGAGAGAAATTGTTTTCAAATTTTGAAGATTTTTCTATTAGCGAGCCGGAGCAGTGCTTGGAATTGTTACTTGAGTAGGCGCCGGAGTGGTCATTGGAGCGGTTTGCTGGAGTAGTCATCGGAGCAGTTTGTCGGAGTGATCGTAGGAATAGTTGCCGAAGGGGCCACCGAAGTGATCGCTGGAGTGGTCACCAGAGATGATAGCCATCTCTGGTGGAGGGGTGGAGGAAAGGTGGTGTAATAAGGTGATAGGATGAGGTGGATGACATGGGTGGAAATAATTAATGGATATTATATTATAATTTAATATTTAATAAAATTATTTACCACTTAATTTTTGAAATATTTGATTGAGTTTGTTATTTATGAAATGTGATTTTTATAACAATGAGTTGTGTGGTTTTCCCTTTTGAAATTAATGGAGCCCAAACAGAGACTTAAGCTCGTAGCCCACCAAGAGAGAGATAAATAAGAATTCGACTTAGCCTTTTTCTCCATATTCACTTTTAAAGATACACAGATCTTCTACTCTACCAAATTTATAAGGATTAATCTATTTGTATAAGGTTTCTGTGCAAACGGATTTATTGGTATTATGCTGGTAGCACATGCATGTTTTATTTATTATTTATTAGAATTTTTTATAATGAAATATTGCTAAGTGGATCCCTGTAAATTAATTTGGCAAAATACCTGTACACATAGCACGATTCAATTTGTAATATGATTTTGCATGTTTTTATGATGAATTGAATATAATTAAACATAACAAATGATTAAAATAATGAATAATGTTATTTGTATATTATTATGTACAAAATGACGTATAGATAGTGACATGGAAGAGGGAGAAATATCGCGATAACTGATTTTCTTCTTTTCCCCCCCCTCTTTCTCTCATCCATGTTATCTATCTATATATACGCAACGATGTACAAAAAGTATTATTTTAAAAGTATATATCCTTTAATTATTTTATCAAGTTTGATCTATTGCACTAAAAGTATTTTAGACATTTGACGTATTTATGTATTTAATTCTATTTATCTCATATTACTTCAAATCATCATATTTATGTAGAGAACGTGAGTAGATCAATTGACAATTTTTGTTTCACGAATTCATTTATACTCATAGTCTTCGTAATTAAGTTTAATTATCTCACATTATGACAAATTTTTTTGGCGTTTCTAGTAATCAATAAGTTAGATAAATATTGAAATTATATTGATTTGTCGTTGACAAGCCCACATTTGTTCGGAAAAATATTTCTAATATTGTCTTTCGATCTACAATCACGAATTCTCTTTTATTTTAATTATAATTGGAATATCAACACACAACAAGAGCAACTTGCACACAAACAAAGAACTCGAGCAATAAATCCTTACCCTTCCCTTTAAACCCTTTTTCATATATTCATTTATTCAAAATCCATTCTTTTTTCGTATTGTAATACCGTACACAATTTGATTGTTTTTACATTTGAATCAAAACTATTTAGAAAATATATAAATATTTAATATACAACAAGAACAGATAGAAAAAACAAAATACTCTTCAAAAAAAAAAATTCTCTAATTTTTTGCCCAACTTTATAGCACTTCACGTGCATAAAAACATATGGCGTTTGAGAGTTATTTTTATGTAAAAATACATTTTAGAATAGTAACTTGATGGGAATGTGTGGTTGAAAAATAAGAAATTTTTTTTTTATGTATAATGTTATTTTAATAAAGAACTTGTAGTTGAAAAAAAAAAGATAAAAATATATTTTTAAAAAAATGATTACCAAACGGGGCGTAATTTGTTGAAACTGGGAACACCTGGAGACAACGTTAACTCCACGTCTCGAAACCCGACATCAGGGCCCACACTCACCCTTCGCCCATCAAACGTACTGTCACCTTAGTCCTTATAAGTTGGTTGATCCAACTGCAACAAATTTAAAGTTGAGTGACCAATATAAAATAAACCTATAAATTGACTGACCTCCGATGTAATTGTTTTGATTGCTATAATCTCCTGCCCAGACTGCGCGATCTGCCCGCACTGCCCCCAAGCCCAAAGTACCAAGTACACCTTCCCTTTTGCCGTCTGGAGCCCTCGAGACAATCTGAATCTCTTTCTATAAATCGCTCCTTGTCTCTACACCCACCGGATTTTTCTCTCTATCTACGAAATCCTTACTCGTTTTTTCTGTCTGAATCGTTGGATTTTAAAGGTATCTGTTCTCTCTTTCTCTCTGTTTCTTTGTGATTATACGTTGCGTATAAATATGCTTGCTATTTGTCTTGTTGGTGTTTTCTTTTGAAGTTCTTTAATTGGTGTGGTTTGGTTGTTGGATCTGAAATTTCGAAATGGATTTTGATAGGTTTTGATCAGAGAATTGAAGCTATAGAAATGAAATTAAGCAGTGACAATTAGGGTTCCGGCGTAATTCGGGCTCTCCTGGATTTCCGAGGCTTGAATTGGACGAGTCTAGGGTTTTGCAGAATCGTAATTCAAGAATTCTGTTTTTAATTTATTAGCGAGTTGGAAGACTTTAGGTTTTCCAGTACGCCAATTGAATTATTCGTTAGGGATACTGGTAATTGAGAAGATTTAATGGAGTTCGGGTGTTATTGAGTAAAATAATGTCAGATTAAGATGATGGCGTGGTTTTAAGCGGGGATTGGAGTGATTTGACGTTTGAAGTTGGGGTATTGGGTAGTCCGAAATTTGGGGAAAATGCAAAAAAACAATCTTTATTATGCATGGGAGGGTTCAGCGGGAAGGCGAGAGCATTAGGAGCCTACAGAGGAGTATTAGTCAGCATATGCGGTCGGTCCCACCATTGGCTACGAGCAACAGAACTATAGCTGCTGCGTGTGGTCATTCCTCAGTTACTTCTTCTACCATCACAACAACCTCCACGGCCAGTGATTCATTTCTCAAGGTAACTTCTTGTCGGATTTTCCATGTTTTTGTTGTTTGGATTTTATATGCCATTGGTTTTTTTTCTCTGTAGCAAAATTGAATTATTCTTTGTTTTTGGTAATTGTGTGGGAGGTAAGTGACTAGTATAGATAAGAAAATTATGCACTTGGGTGATTGATATTTTTGTTTCACTCCGTATTTCACTTACTTGTATGGGAGGTGGAAGCCAGGTGATGGATATTACGTTTCCGTCAGCGCATCTATAGGTGCTAGATACCGCTGTACTGCGGATTCCTCTTATGAGCAGTTGCTTTGTTAATGGCATTGGCATGGTCCAGGACTCAACAAATATTGTGCTTCTTCCTGTAGTAGAAGGTGGTTTCGAATTTTCGGATTAGGTGATGGTACATCTGGTTCTTATGACTTTGAAGCTAAAGGATGTGATGAAGAGAAAAGTGGTGTTTTAGTACCTTGTGCTCATCTCTTATTACTATTAAGAATGATGTACTCAGATACTTGAAGGGTTTATAATTAATGTTTATAATCAAGCTTTTTTTCCACTAAATTCCATTGTACTATTTGGAACGCTTTATTGCTAGTGTTAAATGCTTTCCCTCTCTGGTACAGTTCTGCATTCTCTGTCTTTATGTTGCATTTCTATAATTTAACACCTATGCAGTGATTGGTAGGCAAGATGTTCTAAGAAATTTTTTACTTTCCTCACTGATATCACGTGCGGAGACGTTATTTTGGTTCCAGTATCTCTATCTTGTCCAATGCGCTAATACATTCAAAAGCAAAATGAGAAAAAGGTTCATTCTAATGCCGCCCTCTCTGGTACAGTTCTGCATTCTCTGTCTTTATGTTGCATTTCTATAATTTAACACCTATGCAGTGATTGGTAGGCAAGATCTGATGTTCTAAGAAATTTTTTACTTTCCTCACTGATATCAAGTGCGGAGACGTTATTTTGGTTCCAGTATCTCTATCTTGTCCAATGCGCTAATACATTCAAAAGCAAAATGAGAAAAAGGTTCATTCTAATGCCATTCAATTATAAGCCAGCGGTAGCTGTTACTCAAAATGTTAATGTAATGGCAATTTTATTTTTCTGCATAGATAAACTGTTTTAGCAATATTTAGATGATTTCATTTTAAACTTTACTCACAAATGAGATATTAGATTACTGAGATCATAGAATGGCTTCTCTTCCATATGTGGTGAATAAGAAACGTTTTGTGTTATATACTGCAGATAATATACTATTTAATCCTCAATTTGCTGTCGAAATATGCCACGTCTTACCAATTTGATGTATAGTTAAAAAACTCATGGGTGAACTAAGGGTTCTGGAGGCCAAGTAAGCATATTGTATGCCAAAGTCACTTCTCAAGTAATTGCACTATTTACCATTTAACTTACGAGTTCATGAATCGTGTTTAGTTCATTTCATTGTTTTCATGAGCTTTATATAAATTTCTCTTGAAGAGGTAAGGAACTAACCAGATATGTTATGTTCCTCTTGCATATCAATCAACCTCTTCTGTTTTTGGAATTCATTTGTTGATTTTGTAAGCATCCCTAATTGATTAACTATATTGATGGAGTATGCATATTAAAGCATTCCTTAATTGATGAGTCAATTCAATATGATAGTGAGTTGCGAACATGAGAAGCCTTCTGATATGAATCATATGATGGAAACACATCAAGAGATGTCGTTGGCATTACATAAAAAGAATATTAATTGTAATCTTTTGGGGCATTAGTATCTACAGGGGAGGGAGAAGGAGTCCTTGACCCGCAACAGATAAAGGAGGATTTATTTAATAAACAAGTCAAGTGTTAAAAGTGCGAGAAAATCCAATTTGTCTTGACGAGATAAGCATTAAAAGGAGGCATTGCAGTCTATGGCTTATATGAAGTTAAGCCCCTAGTAGATAATAATGTGGGTAAAGCATAGTAACAAAACCTATTGTATTTTAAACATTCAGAGATGAAGGTATTCTCAGATGATTTTATTCGAATAGAAAACAGCCCATAATATAGGGGTGAAAGTAAACAAACAACCTACACCAAATCTGGAATCCTAATCCCTACAAGTGAGAAATTGGAAACCAAATAAAAGATAACAATTTATTCTTTTAAATCTCATCCTAATAATCTGGAAGTAAAATAAGAAAATATAACAAATTATAAAGATAAAAAAATCCATAATATTCGGGATCTTCAACATTATTGTTTCACTTTGGTCACTGAATTTTTTTCTTGAAGTCAGTCACTGAATTTCAAGCTTTTTAGTGTTGGTGCTTCATATGCTTTCACTGATCGAATGTAATGGAATTGATTACTTGCATGAAGGAATTGGCTATGGCTAAAAAATTGTACAAATTTCTTTTTTCCTTTCTAGGTTGCCAAAAATGCTCATTTTCTTGAGATATTTTGCTCGTTAATTAGATTTTTTTGTAGAAAAGTAAACGTTTTTGTCAATCTTGATGATAAACATGTCATAACTTAATATTCCACAACATCATTTCTGTCGTACAAGTCAGCAATTCCAGTACGTTGAGAAGACAGGTAGACAAAGTGCCAAAATTGACACAAAAACATAAGTGCAGTATCTAATGTGGGAAGCTAATCTGCAAATTTTGAAGTCTTGTTGAGGAAGGTCCCTGGGGAATACTTATTATAAGCAAACTCACATAACAGTAAATTATTTCTAACCCTAATAATGATGTCGTCGTCAAAAGGAAGTTGTCGAACATATACTGAGATCAGTTCTATTAGGCCAGTAACTTGTTACTATGAGACATGAGTAATTACGCATCTATGCTTGTTCTATAACAGTCGGCTCAATTAATTTCTTTTCTTTTCTTTTAGAGAGGTTTATAAGGGAATGAAATGAGGATCTCATGCATTTGTTGTATCCTTGATGTGAATTGTGTGGAATTCTCCATTTTTGTTCATTTCCATATCAAAATGCTTGACGGAATTCACAGTCAGCAATTTTAATGGCATCCAGTTTCAGAATACTGTCTTTTCTAGCAGAATCACTACAATTGCCAATTGCAGATAATGTTTTTGCTGGCACATTCGGTAGATGCATGATACTACTAAGTGGCAATATCTGTGATGTATATTTTGTCACTGTGCTTTTTTATTATACACATGCTGTGATGAAAATTTTAATTATTTCTGTTGTATGACATTTTTTAATACTGTCATTTTAGGGAGAAGTAAATTGTTTGCCTCTATTTTTTCCTTATTGTAGGACGGCCGAAAAATTAGCATAGGTGATTGTGCTCTTTTCAAGCCACCTAAAGATTCTCCACCTTTTATTGGGATAATTCGCTGGTTGGCAGCGAGCAAAGAGAAAAAGTTACTGTTAGGTGTGAATTGGCTTTATCGACCAGCTGAGCTGAAGCTTGGCAGGGGCATCCAGCTGGACGCCGCGCCAAACGAAATTTTTTATTCTTTTCACAAGGATGAAATTCCTGCTGCATCGCTTCTCCATCCGTGCAAAGTTTCTTTTCTTCCAAAAGGCGTTGAACTTCCTGCAGGGATATCCTCATTTATTTGCCGGCGGGTGTACGATATTGAGAATAATTGCCTTTGGTGGCTGAATGATCAAGATTACATTAACGTTAGTTGCTATATGTTGTCAATCTATATTCTCTTTGTATACTAGCTGTATTTATTTATTTTTTCTAATTTGAAAAGGTTTCCTGCATTCACTGCAGATGCTATTCTTTACTCTATTTTTCCTCCATTGATTCTGGCTCTCTAATCTCGTAGGAACGACAACAAGAAGTAGATAAACTTTTACATAAAACACGAACAGAAATGCATGCAACTATGCAGTCTGGTGGTCCTTCTCCAAAACCAGTAAATAGTCCGGCATCAACCCTGCAATCAAAATCAGGTCCTGATAATGGACAAGTTGGTGCAACTTCTTTTTCTTCTCAAGTTAAGGGAAAGAAGAGGGAGAGAGGAGATCATGCTGTTGATCCTATCAAAAGGGAACGTTCTTCCAAAACTGATGATGGCGATTCTGGTATTTTGAGAGCTGAAAATAGTTTGAAATCAGATATAGGGAAAATAACAGGAAAAGGAGGTCTCACAGATTTGGAGGGGGTGGAGAAGTTTGTCCAACTTATGCAACCAGAGAGAATGGAAAGGAAAATGGATTTGATTAGTCGCTGTTTACTTGCAGGTGTGTTGGCTGCCACTGATAAGTTCGATTGCCTTAATCATTTTGTGCAGCTCAAGGGTTTGCTAGTGTTGGATGAGTGGCTCCAGGATATCCATAGAGGGATGATTAATGATGGTAATAATTCCAAGGATGGTGATAAATCTGTGGAGGAATTTCTTTTAATTTTACTTCGTGCACTAGATAAGCTCCCTGTCAATCTTGAAGCCCTGAAAATGTGCAACATTGGTAGATCTGTGAATCATCTACGTTCACATAAAAACTTAGAAATTCAGAAAAAGGTTAGGAGTTTAGTTGACACATGGAAGAAACGCGTCGAGGCTGAAATTGATGCAAAGTCTGGTTCAACCCAAGTTGTTTCTCCATGGCCTTCCAAATCTCGCCTTCCCGAGGCTTCTCTGGGTGGGAGTAAAAATTTAAATGGTACTGATGTTGCCATTAGAAGTTCAATCACGATGCTTTCTGCTTCTAAAACTTCTTCAGTGAAGTCTTCACCCGGGGAGAGTAACACAAAGTCCTCATCCTCATCTCCTGGCCCTATAAAATCATCATCATCACCTGCAACAGGCAAAGATATCCAGCCCAAAAATTCTGTTGGTAGTGCTTCTGATGTTCCTCTATCCAGGGATGATAAGAGTAGCAGTTCTGTTCAATCTTATAGTTACAATCCTTCATCAGTAAAAGATGACATAAAGGGTTCTGATACTGGTTTGGTCAGTGTTAATAAAATCTCAGGTAGTGCTTCTCGGCATCGGAAGTCAAGCAATGGTTTTCTTGGGTCACCTGTAACTGGAGGTATGAAAGAAACAAGCTCAAGCAGAAGCTCTTCACTGCACAGAAGTACTGCGTTAGATAAGTCATCTCAGTCTGCCTTCAACATTGACAGGGCTCTCGAGGCACCCTTTAGTGAGGGCAGCAGTCATAAGCTAATTGTTAAGATACCAAACCGTGGACGCTTTCCTGCACATGGTGCCAAGATGGAACCTTCAGAAGATCCTTCCATTATGAGCAGTCGAGTTTCTTCTCCAGTGCATTCAGAGAAGAATGATTATATCCCTCATAATCCAAAGGAAAGGAGTGATGTGGATCCATCAAATTTTACTTCGGATGTGAATATGGAGTCATGGCAAGGCAATGAGTCCAAGGATGTGATAAATGGTTCTGTTGAGGCTGTTGTGTCACCTGCAGCTCTTCCTCATCAAGAGCAAAGTAGGACCACTGAAGCGTCCAGGAGAATTATTGAAGCTTTGAAAAGAAATGACTTGAAGTCGCGTGAAGCCTCGTTTAGCCCTATGAATGCTTTGATTGAGAGCTGTAAGTATTCTGAAGTAAATTCATGTGTGTCACTTGAGGATGATATGGGAATGAATCTACTTGCTAGTGTGGCTGCTGGAGAAATGTCCAGAACTGATTCTCCGGAAAGAAGCACCTTTGTAGCTGATGAGGTTTGTGCAAACGAGGATGGAAAATCGAAGCCGTCTCCTGAAGATGGAATTGCTGGAGGCCAAATTTTGTGTTCTGATGATGGTGATAGCAAGAACCAGGTTATAGCTGGCACTTTGTTGTCTGAAGATGAATTGCATCTGTCTAAACATGCACCCCTTGAGTACTCTGGTGAAAGATGCGCTTCATCTCAAGTTAATGAAGATTTGCTGACTGGAGAGTGCAATAAACATGTGAACTTGGTGGATTTGAGAACCAGTGCAGATCCTCATGGCGATATAGGTGAGAAGTCCTGTGAAATGAAGAGTTCTGCTTCTTTGATGCCATCAGGAACAATGGAGAAGGTGAAAGATGTTGAATTAAGTAAAAAATTTCTCGAGGAAAAGGTTCCTATAAGTAATGCAAATGTTGATGCCATTTCAGATAGTAAACCTTGTGGAAATGATAACTTGGTAGCCCAGGCCATGGTCAGCCATGGTATTTCTAATGTAGAAGACGGTAATCGATCAGCTGAAGTTGTAGGTGACAGCACAAATGATTTGAAGGAAGAGTTGAGTACTGAATTTCCTGTGGAGCAAGAACTACCTGCAGTTGCTGCATCATCCGTCTTGACAGAAAGATGTGATAATGAAATGCTGCAAAGAACTGCATCTGAGAAGAAAGTCATTTCACAAAATGATAACGATGTCAATGAAGAAAAAGGTGGTGAAAAGGATACTGTGAATTGTGTTATCCAGTCTGAAAGACAGAACTTTGATAAGGGAGCAGACAAGCCTAATGTTGAAGATCGAGGCATGAGCTGTTTGGATTCTACCATGGATGACGTGAAGAGTCAAAATACAGAGGTGAATGTAGAGAACGATGAATCCCCTGAGCACCAATCTGTTATATCCCCTCCTCAGAAAGAGTTGCTTGCTATTTCTTCCAAAGAAGCACAGAAAAAGACTGAGTCGATAGAATCCAAGCTTCCTGGTGTTGAAGCAGATGTAACTGAGGAATGTTCTTCCTCTGAGACAGAGGCTTCATTTTCTTCTGCTACCGCACCTCCAGGACCTGATGCAAAGATTAATTTTGACTTAAATGAAGGTTTTATTGAAGATGATGGAAAATATGGGGAGCCAGTAAACTTCATATCCTCTGATTTAACCAGTGTGCATGTGATCAACCCATTGCTTTCTTCCAATGGTCTTCCTGCTTCCATTACATTCGCAGCAGCAGCAAAAGGGCCTTTTGTTCCTCCAGAGGAACCATTGAGACGCAAAAGTGAACTTGGATGGAAGGGATCTGCTGCCACTAGTGCATTTCGACCAGCTGAACCCAGAAAAGCCCTTGATTTGCATTTTGGGTCGAGAAATGTGTCCTCTACCGATGCCTCTACTAGTAGACATGTCCATCCTTTGTTGGATATTGATCTAAATGTGCCAGATGAAAGAGTTGTTGAGGACATGGCTTCTCGAGATTCCGACTCAGCAGTTAATTCAACATCTGTTTTTATAAGTGATCGTGGTATGACACTGAATGAGTGCATAGGTGCTGCGCCAGCTCGTGGCTCTGTAGCACTTGATCTTGATTTGAACAGAGTTGATGAAGCTAATGAAATGGGGCATTGCTCTTTAAGCAGCAAATTTAAAGTGGAGGGTACGGATTTGCCTGTTGATTCATCAGGTGGTTCACGTACTGGTGCTGTTAGAAGACATTTTGATCTAAATGATGGGCCTGTAGTTGATGATGCTATTGCTGAACAGTTTTCATCAAGTCATCAGGGCAAGGGTATTATACTGTCTCAACTGCCTACTGCTGGCCTGAGAATGAACAACTCAGAACTTGGCAACATCTCATCTTGGTTTCCCCCTGGGAATACATACTCAACTGTGACAATTCCGTCAACATTACCGGACCGAGGGGACCAGCCCTTTCCAGTCATCCCTCCTGGTGCACCACAAAGATTATTTGCTCCTACTGTTGGTACCCCATTTATTTCTGATGTTTATCGGGGACCGGTTTTGTCATCATCTCCTGCGATCCCTTTCCCACCTGGCTCTTTCCAATACCGGATGTTTCCTGTTGGACCTACGTATCCTTTACCAACTCCCACTTTCTCTGTGGGAGCAAATTCATTTGTAGATTCCTCATCTGGTGGAAGGCTATTTACTACGCCTGGAAATTCACAGTTTCTGGGCCATGGTGGTGCTGTCTCGCCCCAATTACCTAGACCTTTTCTGGTTAACCTTCCTGACAGTAGCAGTAATGGTAGCTTGGATAACAACAGAAAGTGGGGCAGGCCTGGTCTGGATCTCAATGCTGGCCCTGGTGCAGTAGACATTGAAGGTAGAGAAGAGATGTTGCCTCTGGCATCGAGGCAGCTTTCTGTTGCCAGTTCACAAGCGCTATTAGAGGAACAAGCAAGGATTCTCTCGGTTCCAGGTGGTATTTTGAAGAGGAAGGAGCCTGAAGGTGGGTGGGATTATGAGAGCTTCAGATCCAAGCAACCTTCTTGGCAATAGGAGCGATATACTGGAATCTGGTGCGCTTTTCAAGCTTTTTAATTATTTTTAGAGCGATATACTGGAATCTGGTGCACTTTTCAAGCTTTTTAATTATTTTCATCGTGGAATAAATGTTTATGAAACTAACTTCATTCTGTTGTTTTAGTTCTTGGTAGTAATACCAATGATTGATATGTTGAAGGGAAATTTATCTGCTTAATTATTAGATGTACCTTCCCCGAGCATAATGTTTCTTTAATTTATTTTTACAAACTGTTCCATTTCTATCTTTGCTATTAAATAACATTGGCAATGAGATTATTGCACAATTACTTTTGGTGTATAGATGACGTGTTTATTATTTGAGGTCATCCTTTGCATTCCTCTCTTAACTTTTTACTTCTCATTTTTTCTCCAGTGGCTGGACGAGCCAAATGATGAATCATTACTACCAGGCTGGATCTCCCTTGAAGAATGGTGCTAAGCTAGTAGATGTTTCCAGTCTCTGACCCCCATCTCTCAAGTGCTTCGATTGTCACACGATAGTTTAATCGGGTTTGCTAGTCTTGGTCATTTCTGGGAGGATGGAGATAACTTTCCTCTGTAGATATTTAACTGTTGGAAAGCATGAATTCTCTGATGACCAGATACTGATTTGATGCATTATCCCTGGAAATCATTCAGGAAATGAGATTGGGACTGAACTGTTTTGACATGGAAGCTCGTTTTATCGAGTATTTATCATAATTCTCTCTTTGCAGCTTGTTCTTTTCAGCTCACCTTTATATACTTATATCCAGATTTACTCTGAATTTTGGCATCAAAAGCTTTTAACCTCTGATGGGTTCAGTTATGTCTTTTTGTAGTATTTTAGTTCAGTTTTCCTGTCTGACATTACCTCTACTGCTGACGTATGTTCTGCTCAAGAACGATAATTTCATCACAACGGTGAGATCATGTACATTCCTTGTCCAAGTCCCTTTTACTGAGAGGTTTACTTACAAAAGAAATGAGGCGGTGCATGTGAAATAAAAGAATGCTGCTAGTAAAGTGTTTTATATGTTTTGTGGCATGAAGAGTATTGTACGCATCTCAAGTCGACTTGATTTTGTACATAATTGCGACTGTAGAAGAAGAGCTTCTGCGTCATTGGAACTTAGGGTGGGTGTGATTACATTTATTTTTCAAGAAAAATATCAGTTTTCTATCCAAATTTCTACTTGAGGTGTTTGATTGCTAATTTTTTCTATGGAAAATATTTTCTAACTCTTAAAAATATATCTAATTTTCCTTGTTTTTAAGGAAAACATTTTCCTTGGGTGGAGGCGGTTTTTATTTTATACAAAAGAAGGAAACATTTTCTTTGTAAGGTGATATTTTTCATGTTAATCAAACACTCTTAATTTTCTCATATCAGGAAATGAGACAATTTTCAGCATAATGTGGTTTTCGCGTGGGTAGCAAGTTCTACATGGGTGGCGAGATTGCCATCTCCCATTAGACAGTGCGTCAATTATGTCGTTAACCATATGGAGTAGCAGAGAACATACATGGAACATAGAGATTGACGAACGGTGAGGATGCCCATTCCTAGTAGCTAATTTATTGAAGACATGACAATGAGATGGGTTTTATTCATATCTTTCGGAATATGATCTTAATGCTTATTTTTCGAGGTCAAATGTTACTTATATAAACTCATAAAAAAAAAAAGAAAAAAAAAAAGAAAGGATTTTGCCACTTAGCCAGAAGAAACCTAATAGCAGCATAACTCGAAGTGGCAATAGGTGATTTGCCTCCGTTTGATTCCCATTGTTTTAAAAATTCATTTTAAATTACATATTCTTCAATAAATTAATATTACACGTAAATCTAAAATTTTTAACGACATATTTTTCATCAATTTACTATTCAAAATACATTATTTTCTCTAAAATGGGCATCAAACAAGGGCTTGATGGAAAAGTTAAGCGTGTTTAAAATAATACAATAATAAAATGTCGTGTGATATTATGTCAAGCTTAATTGAAAAACAAATTGAAGAAGAGTTGGAAATACTAACTTTCTTTGTCGAACTTTTATCGGAACAATTTGGTGTACAGGTCGCATTTCGCAGGTCCTGCATAGGGCTTTACACGTGAGGTGAGTTTCATGACCTCATTATAAAAATACCCTACAAATGCTCACCCAACCTATGTATGTCTGTTGCATGTGGGGTTCTGTAAACCCCTCGTGGTAGTGGAGCATATCCCAACTTTTATAGCACCTCATGTGCAGAAGTGGTACATAACCTGTGAATTGTTGGAAATCCAGGAGACAACCTTAATTCCATGTCAGGTAAAACCTAAATAGGGCCCGCAGTCACCTTCACAGACCACGTGGGTAGAATAACTCTCATATTGACAAATTTTGTCTAGAATACTTATTATTATTATTTTTTTTGTCAATAAAGTTACAATTTAGCAGTGTCAATTTTATTACATATTTTGTGTAAACATGGACTTTTTTTTTTTTCAATGTACAATAAACAGATAGAAAAATGATAGGACTGTGTAATTTATAATAGACCGTTTTTGAATTTTAAGAGTAATGTTTATTTGACACGCCAATGAGCTCATACTCATTATAAGTTCACGGTAATCTAGTCCAGTAATTAAATTGAAACAAGGGATCTAATTCCCAAACCTTAGGGTTAAACAAGTCGAGTAACTAAAATGTAAGTCGATGAAACCGATGCTCAGATTAGCCCCGTTTGAGCATTAAATTAAAATTCTCCCTCCTACTTTTAACCACACAATCTTCAATAAAATAATATTACACGTAAATTAAAAATTTTTCAACCACTCATTTTTCCAAAAAATACTAATCATCTCATTATAATCTACAAATAGTGGATTTCAAACGGGCACTTAGAAAATCCGAGTTGAATCACATAACTGAATTATTAATTTAATGCTCCCTTTTCCACTTCAGTTATTTTCTCCCTAATCTAATCTCACTGAACCCCGGGTGCCTCGATAAGTGAGATTACTATAATACCCAGCTGCCCCTCAACACAAAGTACAGCCTATCCTTTCGGCGCTCTGACGAGCCCTCGCGGCATCCCTTCTCTTTCTCTATATAAATCGCGCCGTGTCTCTATAGACCACGACTTCTCTCTCTAAAGTCTCTCTCGGTTTCTCTTTCTGAATCGATAGATTTTCAAGGTCTCCGCTTTCTCTTTTTATGTATGTGTGTGTGGACAACTGCGTGTATATGTAAAAATGCGTTGTGTATGATTTTCTTTTGAAACTGTTTAAATGGTGTGTTTTACTAGTTCGATCTGTAATTTCGAACTGAAAATTGAGGCCCTAGAGACGAAATTAAGCTGTGAAAATTAGGGTTTTATCTGAATTTGTCTCTATCCCCGCTTTCGGGGCTGGGTTAGATAATTTTAAGGCTTTGCAAAGACTTATAATTGAAGAATTCTAGGATTTTTTTTTTCAGTGCCCTGATCGAATGCTTCATTAGGGATACTGCGCAATTAAGAAGAATTAAGAAGTTCAGATATCGTTAAGAACAGTTTGAAATTACCATGAAGGTGAGATTTTGAGCAGTGTTGGATTGATTCATGTTTGAAATTGGGGTATTTGGTGGTGAGAGATTTCGGGGAAAATGCTAAAAACCAATCTCTATTATGCATGGGACGGTTCAGCGGGAAGGTGAGAGCAGTAGGTGTCTACGAAGGAGTTATAGTCATCACATGCGGTCGGTCCAACCCTTGGCTACGAGGAGCAACAGAACTATAGCCGCTGGGAGTGATCATTCTTCAGTCACTTCTTCTACCATCACCACCACCTTAACTACTAGTGATTCATTTTTCAAGGTACTTTCTTATTGGATTTTACAAGTGTTCCATGTTTTTCTTGTTTGGGTTTTTGTTTTTTTCAAGGATGCAACTAAAGCTTGATTATAGACATCAAGTGTATACATTCTTCAATTATCTACAATTACATCATTCTTAAATTAGCAAGAGGTACTAGGATGTGACTTTTCTATTCATCACCGCCATTAGCTTCAAGTTCAAAAGCATTACCAGATGTACCACCACCTAATCCCAAAAATTTGAAGCCACCTTTTGTGCTAGAGGAAGAAGCACAACTTGGTTAGTTCGTTGCACATGATCACTTCCTATTGAGTGCCATATGACAAGACAAACGCTCATAATAGGAATCCCCAGTAAGGTGGAATCTACCATGTATACAACCTGACTGATGGAAACTTCATATCCATCAGGCACTTGACTTCCACCACCCCATATACATAAGACAGATATGGAGTGAAACTAAAATATCAACTACCACACCAAACATAAGGCTCAACCAGGGGAAGAAGAAGATGAGAAGTAAACTGTATCCATTAAATGGCTTAAAGAATGACACTGATAATCATGTACTAAAAAAAGTTACAACCTCGAGAAACACTGAACAAGTAATCCACTTTGGACTTAAATGACATGCTTTTATATGAACCTTAAAAATAAATCCTAGTCACATAGAGACTGCAATCTAGACTTGTTTGCAAGTGTTTAATTTACAAACATTTGTGGTGAAATCACTTCTTATCCACACATTTCATGAAATTCACAAGTAATGCCCACTTATCCACCACTCATTTCTATCTATTTATAACTTAAACCGGTTTTAAACACTTCCCAAATGCTTTAAAAGTGATAAGCCTTCAGTGAAGTACACTTAGCCACAATCCTACACCGGAGATGCATTATTGCTGTTCTTTAATAGTAACTTAACTCCCACACAAACACCAATCAATGAATAATTCCACTTTATTATGTGGGATGCTTCATTGATTGTGTTATATATAGTTCCTTGTTGGCACAGTCTGGTTTATCCATCCCGAGTTGCATTTCTGTTGTTGAACACCGATGCTGTGATTGGTATGGAAGGTGATCTGAGAATCATTTGACTCCTCGCTGATCAAATGCGAAGAAATTATTTTCGAACCCAATATCCATGTGTTGGCAATGTACTAATGCATGCAGAAGCAAACTAAAAAAAAATAGTTACTATTTCTGCTGCAACCAGGATAAAAGTATTGATTGTGCTAAAATATTGAAGGAATGGAAAAATCTGTCACTTCACCTATGTTCTTTCTTTTGAATTTATATAATGAAGTTCTTACAGGTGTAGATTTATGTTAGTGCGTCTCTCAGAGTGTAGGGAATGAAAAATTCTAATTCCAGAAGCAGGTTCATGCGAATGCCATTAAGTTATAAGCCAGTGTCAAATGTTGTACAAAATGTCCATGGAATGTGCATTGTATTTCTCTGTATGGTTAATTTATTTTTCCAACATTTAGACGATTTCAGTTTAATCTTCACTCCAAAGGGGTATTAGAATATTCAGTACATGTTATCGATTCTCTTCTTGATGTGGTGAATAAGATATGTTTTTTGTTATATACTGTAAAAAGTATTTAATTTCTGTCTCACCAATTTGATGTATAGAAAACTAGTGGGCCAACTGAGTTTCTGGAACATGCTAAGTTACCGGATTGTGTGCAGAAGTTACTTCTCATGAAATTGCACTCTACCATTTAACTTATAAAGTTTCGTAAAAATGGATATTTGGATATTTTTCTCTTGAATAGGAAGTTTTAACCTCAAGTTCTCCTTTTTTCCTTCATTTTCCTTTCTGATCCATACAGAATGCCAAAAAGTAGCTATGTTTTTTTATTTTGATAATCAGGATATGTTAACACAATTCTCTTGCATATCAATCAACCTCTTCTGTTAAAGGAGTTTGTTCATTAATTCTGTAAGCATTCCATAATGGATTACCTAGATCTGATGCATTATGCATGTTAAATCATGCCTTAATTGACGACTCGCTATTCAATATAGTTGTTAGTTGTGAATGTAAGCATATTTCTGATATGATGGAACTGCTTCAAGAGATGATGTTGGCATTGCATGAAAAAAAATACAAATGCAATCTTTGTGGGCATTAGCATGCAAGAAATCCAGTTTGTCTTGGATGAGCCATGCTTTAATAGCATGCATTAGATTTGATCAATGTATACAAAATCAATCCCCTAGTAGATGATGGTAACCTGTGTTAACAACAATATTAGTCACGAACTTATAGTGTTGTTTAGGTTTGGTCACAAAATTTTTTTTAGTCATTGAACCATTTTTATTTGTAGTTTAGGCACGTCTACGTGCGTCTTCTGCAAGTAACACAACTGGTGACTTGCATGGCAAAGATGATTAAGTGACTTAAAAAATCCTTTAATACATCAATTTTTTCTGTCGATTGCCAAAAATGTTTATTGTCTTCAATATAGTGCCTTGTAAGTTGTTTTTTTAGAAGAATAAGGGTGCGTTCTCTTTGCCGATTTCGAGCCGTTTTCTGTTTTCGATTTTTCAAAATGGTGAAAACGTGTTCTCTTTCCTGTTTTCGAAAACGAAAAAAAAATTGTGAAGAAAACACAAATTTTTTTTTGTCTTTTTGGACGTTTTCAGTACAAAACTAGAAAAAATTGAAAACACGGGAAATGGTTTCAAAATGGCAAAAAGAACGCATTTTCAACAATTTCAAAACAGACACTCGAAACACAAAACCCAAAATGAATTCAAAACTTAAAACTACAAAATTGAAACACGAAGAGAACAGCCCCTAAACGTTTTTGCTATTCTTGATTATAAATTAATGAATTAAGGAGCTTTATAAGCTACAAATCAACTCTGAGGGGTAGTTCAGTGGTCGGGCTTTGAATTTGCCCCCCAATGGTCATCAGTTCAAGTCCTCTCAAGGTCACTGAGGTGAGTACCCGACTGTAAATTTCAGGGCTCCGTGGGATCAGCCGTGGTTCTCGTAAGCTGCCCGGACACCCACGGTCATAAAAAAAAATAAAAAAAAAAATAATAATAAATAAGCTACAAATCATTCCTACATAAAAGTCACCAAATCCAGTAGATGAGAAACCTAGACAAAGTGCCAAAAAAATTGACAAATATGAAAGTGCAGCTGGACAAAAAAAGGGTTAAGTGACAGGGTGAGACTGGACTTGGCAAGGTTGGAAACATTATCTTAAATCCGGATAATGTTATTTGTGTCAGAAAGGAGTAGAGGAAATGTACCGAGGGAAATGAGATCCATTCTATTAGGTCAGTCAGTCAATTTTATTTTTTATATTATTTTTATTTTTATTTTTTATTTTTTATTTTTTGTCAGAGACCATATAATTTAAATGAAACTAGGAAGGGTAATTGGCGCAAAACATCCTTACCTTTATATATTATTTCTATTTACATTTTATCCTTTCATTTTTTGGC
>NC_036248.1:4494718-4523287 GCF_002742605.1 Olea europaea var. sylvestris
GTGGGGCCCGTTTCTTCAATTTTTTTTGTTGGTTTTTTTGGTTTTTTTTTCTTTTTGTATTTAAAAAAGTTCAATGACCTTTTTGGACTTTTGGCAAAGTTTAGTAACCATTTGGGCTATTAACTTCTATATTTATTACTAATTTGTAATTTTTTTGAAATTTTGGGGTATTAGTTGCAATTAATTCTTTTGTTTTCTATTCTATTCTTTTTCTTTTATTTGAATAGAGGGCAAAATCGTCAAAAAACAGTGAAAAGGACCTTCAGCGCAAGAAAGGTGGTAAATAAGGGCAAAAATGCTAAAAAATGAAAGGTAGGGACGTTTTCCACAATAACCTCGAAAGGTAAGGATGTTTTGCGCTAATTACCCAAACTAGGAACCTATGCTTTTGTTGCAACTTGAATGTGAAATATGTGGACTCTATTTTCATTTTATAGCATGAAAATGCCCGAGGCAATTCAAATGTAGCTCTCTATAAATGTCATCTAGTGGGTGAGCACTTTCTTTGCTAGTTGACCAGCTACCGTGACCAATTATAGGTAAAGTTTTTCTGGCACTTTTTGTAGATGCACAAAATACTGATAAGTTGCAATATTTGTGCTTATTGTGTCTCTAAAGTCTAAACATTTTTATCATTCACCAGTCGTGATGAAATGGTTAATTATTTGTGTTTATAACTCTATTGTAATACTATCCTTTCAGGGAGAAGTGAATTCTTTGCTTTGTTTGTCCTTTACTGTAGGACGGTTGAAAAATTAGCATAGGTGATTGTGCTCTTTTCAAACCACCTCAAGATTCTCCACCTTTCATTGGCATAATTTGCTGGTTGGCAGTGAGTAAAGAGAAAAAGTTACAGTTAGGTGTAAATTGGCTTTATCGACCAGCTGAGCTGAAGCTTGGCAAAGGCATCCAGCTGGACACTGTGCCAAATGAAATTTTTTATTCTTTTCACAAGGATGAAATACCTGCTGCATCGCTTCTCCATCCATGCAAAGTTTCTTTTCTTCCAAAAGGCATAGAACTTCCTGCAGGGACATCCTCATATATTTGCTGGCGAGTCTATGACATTGAGAATAATTGCCTTTGGTGGCTAAATGTCCAAGATTACCTTAATGTTAGTTGCTGTATTCTCTCAACCTATATTCTCTTTGTACTAGCTCTTTTGTTTGTTATTGTGTACGCTTACCAAGAAAGGCTGGGAAAGGGGTGTAGATGGATGTGTATTTTGTCTTTCAATTTTCCTGCTTTTATTTATGGATGTTATGCTTTGCTCTATTTCTCGTATAGTTGATTCTTCAGGCTTATTCTTGTAGGAGCGGCAAGAAGAAGTAGATTATCTTTTAGATAAAACACAAAGAGAAATGCATGCAACTATGCAGTCTGGTGGTCCTCCTCCTAAACCCATAAACAGTTCAGCATCAAGCTTGCAATCAAAATCTGGTTATGATAATGGACAAATTGGTGTGAATTTTTCTTCTCAAGTTAAGGGAAAGAGAAGGGAGAGAGCAGATCAGGTTGCTGAGCCTATCAAAAGAGAATGTTCTTCAAAATCTGACGATGGTGATTCTGCTATTTGCAGAGCTGAAAATAGTTTGAAATCTGAGGTAGTGAAAATAACGGGAAAAGGAGGTCTCATGGATTTGGAGGTTGTTGAGAAGTTTGTCCAACTTATGCAACCTGAGAGCATGGACAAGAAAATGGATTTGACTAACCGGTCTCTGCTTGCAGGTGTGTTGGCTGCCACTGATAAGTTTGATTGCCTTATTCGGTTTGTACAGCTTAGGGGTTTGCCAGTGTTGGATGAGTGGCTCCAGGACATCCATAAAGGGAAGATTAATTATGGTAATAGTTCCAAGGATGGTGATAAATCCGTGGATGAATTTCTTTTGGTTTTACTTGGTGCACTTGACAAGCTTCCAGTGGATCTCCATGCCCTAAAAATGTGCAACATTGGCAGATCTGTGAATAATTTACGTTTTCATAAAAATTTAGAAATTCAGAAAAAGGCAAGGAGTTTAGTGGACACATGGAAGAAACGTGTTGAGGCTGAAATAGATGCGAAGTCTGGTTCAACTCAAGACGTTTCTTCATGGTCTTCCAAATCTCGCCTTCCTGACGCTTCTCATGGTGGGAGTAAAAATTCAAACGGGTCTGATGGTGCCACGAAAAGCTCAATTACGCTGCTTTCTGGGTCTAAAAATTCTTCAGTGAAGTCTTCGCATGGGGAGAGTAACACAAAGTCTTCATCCTCATCTCCTGGCCCTATAAAGTCAGCATCATCACCTGCATCAGGCAAAGATATCCAGCCTAACATTTCTGTTGGTAGTGCTTCTGATGTGCTTCTATCGAGGGAGGATAAGAGCAGCAGTTCTGTTCAATCTCATAGCTACAATCAGTCATCAGTAAATGATGACGGAAAGGGTTCTGCTGGGTTGGTTAACGTCAATAAAATTCCAGGCAGTGGTTATCAGGATTGGAAATCAATCAATGGTTTTTCTGGGACACCTGTTACTGGACGTCTGAAAGAAAGAAGTTCAAGTGGAAGCACTTCACTGCACAGAAATACTGCGTTGGAGAAGTTATCTCGGTCTTCCTTCAATAGTGAAAAAGTTCTCGAGGCATGCCCCGCTCCAGTACAGAGTGCTCACATAGCATCTTCAGAAGATCCTTCCATTATGAGCAGTAGAGCTTCTCCAGTGCAATCAGAGAAGGACAATCAGATCTATGGTAATCTGAAGGAAATGAGAGATGCCCATCTATCAAATTCAGACCTGAACATGGAATCTTGGCAAAGCAACGAGTCAAAGGAAGTGATGAATGGCTCTGATGAGGCTGTTGGGTCGCCTGTAGCTGTAGCTCTTCCTTGTGAAGAGAAAGTTAGGACCACTGAAGTATCCAGGAGAATCATTGAGGCCTTGAAAAGAAATGACTTGAAGTTGTGTGAAGCATCTGTCAGCCCTATGAATGCTTTGATTGAGAGCTGTGTAAAGTCTTCTGCAGCAAATTCATCTGTGTCACTTGAGGATGATATTGGAATGAATCTACTTGTGAGTGTCGCTGCTGGAGATATGTCCAGATCTGACTTGGTCTTGTGTATTGATTCTCCAGAAAGATGTACCCCTGTAGTTGATGAAATTTGCACGCACGAGGATGCAAAGTTGAAGTTATCTCCTGACAATCAAATAGCTGGAGACCGAAATCCGTGTTCTAATGTAGTTGATGGCGATAGCAAATATCAGGCTATAGCTGGTAATTCATTGTCTGAAAATGGATTGCATATTTTCTAAACATGCTTCCCTTGAGCACTCTGGTGAAAGAAGATGTTCTTCATCTCATGCTAATGGAGATTTGCCTATCACAGAATGCATCGAACCTGTCAACTTGGCCTCTATGGATTTGAGAACCAGTGCAGATCCTCAGGGGGATATCAGTGAGAAGTCTGGTGAAATGAAGAGATCTGCTTCTTTGATGCCATCAGGCACGATGGAAAAGATGAGAGATGGTGAATCAAGTAAACAAGCTCATGAGGAAAAGGTTGTTTCAAGTAATGTTAACAGCAATGCCATTTTAGACTGTAAACCATCTGAAAATAATAATTTGGTATCTGAGGATATGGTCAGTCATGATCTTTCTAAAATAGAAGGTGTTAGTCAAGCAGCCGTAGTTGTATCGTCATATCTATTGTGTGAAGGTGACAGCAAAAATGATGTGAAGGAAGAGTTGAGAACTGGCTTACATGCGGATCATGAACTACCTGCTGTTATTGCTACATCTGTCTTGACAGAAAGAAGGGATGATGAAAAGGTGCAAAGTACTGGGTTTGACAGGAAACTGATTTCAGAAAATGACAACACAGTCAAGGTAGAAACAGGTGATGAAAAGGATCCTGTAAATTATGTTAACCAATCTGAAAAACACAACTATGATGCAGGAGCTGACAGGTCTAATGTTGAAGATCGAGGTGTGATTTTTTTAGGTTCTGCTGTCGATGACATGAAGAGTCAAAATATATTGTCCAGTGTACAGAACAAGGAATCTGCAGAACACCGATCTGGTATGTCACGTCCTAAGAATGATTCACTTGCCATTTATTCTGAAGAAGCACAGAAAAATAGTGAGTTGAAAGAATCCAAGCTCCGTGGTGTTGAATCAGATGAAACTGAGGAAAGTGCTTCGTCTTTGGCAGAAGCCTCATCTTCTGCTCCTGCACCTCCAAAAACTGAGACGGAGATAAAATTTGACTTAAATGAAGGTTTGATTGCAGATGATGGAAAATGTGGGGAGCCAGTCTACTGTATAGCCCCTGATTCAACCAGTTTTCATGTGATTAACCCATTGCTTTCTGCTGTAAGTTCTGTGGCCAATGTCCTTCCTCCTTCCATTACAGTGGCTGCCGCAGCAAAAGGGCCTTTTGTTCCTCCAGAGGATCTATTGAGAAGTAAAAGTGAACTTGGATGGAAGGGATCTGCTGCCACTAGTGCATTTCGACCTGCTGAACCCAGAAAGGCCTTTGAAATGCCTTTTGGGTCGACAAATGTATCCTCCATTGATGCTTCTACTAGTAGACTTGTCCGCCTTTTGTTGGATATCGATCTAAATGTGCCAGATGAAAGAGTTGTCGAGGACATGGCTTCTCGAGATTCTGATTCAGCAGTCAATTCAACATCTGATTTCATAAGTAATCAAGGTATGAAACTGAATGAGTGCATGGGTGCTGCTCCTGCTTGTGGCTCTGTAGCACTTGATCTTGATTTGAACAAAGTTGAAGAAGCTGATGAAATGGAGCATTGCTCTTCAAGCAGCACTTTCAAAGTGGATGTTAGAAGGGATTTTGATCTAAATGATGGGCCTGTAGTTGATGATGCTAGTGCTGAGCAGTTTACAAGTCATCTGGGCAAGAGTGGTATGCTTTCTCAACTTCCTACTTCTGGCCTGAGAATGAATAATTTAGAACTTGGCAACTTCCCGTCTTTGTTTCCCCCCGGCCCTGGTAATACATACTCAACTGTGACAGTTCCATCAATGTTACCGGACCGAGTGGACCAGCACTTTCCCGTCATTCATCCTGGTGCACCACAAAGAATATTTTCTCCTACTGGTGGTACCCCATTTGCACCTGATATTTATCGGGGACCAGTTTTATCATCATCTCCTGCGATCCCTTTCCCATCTAGCTCTTTCCTATACCCTGCATTTCCTTTCGGAACCAATTTTCCTTTATCATCTGCAATGTTCTCTGTGGAGACAACCTCGTACATAGATTCCTCATCTGGCGAAAGGCTATTTACTGCTCCTGTAAATTCACAGTTTCTAGGCAATGTGGGTACAGTCTCATCCCAATTTCCAAGACCTTATCTGGTTAGCCTTCCTGACGGTAGTGGTACTGGTAATTTGGATAACAACAGAAAGTGGGGCAGGCCAGGTCTGGATCTCAATGCTGATCCTGGTGCCGTTGATATGGAGGGTAGAGGAGATGTTGTCTCTGGCATCAAGGCAACTTTCTGTTGTCGGTTCACAAGCACTAGCCTCAGATACAAATAATCTTCGTGGCAGTAGGAACCATATACGGGAACCTGGTGCCCTTTTCTAGTCTTGTAAGTATTTGTACTTTGAATTATGGAATAAATCTAACGGATCTTGGAGAAACTAACTTGATTCTTTAAGCATGATAATAAGTTTCTGTTCCTGGTAGTAAATACGCAGTGATTGATATGTTTTAGGGAAATTTATCTGCTTAGTTGTAAGTGTCAAAAATGATCTGTTGCAATACCTGATATGCATGTGTAAGGACTAAGGTTGAATAAGAGCTGCTGGGACAGATTTTCTTTCCCTGAGCATAATATTTCTGGAATTTCATTTTCTTTTAGGCATTTAAAAGATGATTGCAATGAGATTTTTTTTCCCCTTCTTTTCATCTTCTTTTTTTCCTTTTCCTTTTATGATCACCTGAAAATGCACACTTCTTTTGGTGTCTAGATGTAGTGTGCATGAATTGAGGTTATCTTTTGCATTTCTTTTAACGTGTACTTTTCCTTCTCATTTTTTCTCCATCCAGTGGTCGCACAAGCCTGATCCTGAATTATCTCCAGGCTGGATCTCCCTTCAAGATTGGGTGGTGAGTGAGTAGACGTGTTCATAGTCTCCGACCCCCATCTCTTAAGAGTGTCAGTTGTGACAAAAGTTTCATGGGATTTGCTAGTTTTTGGGTCATTTCTGGGAGGGATGGAGATAACTTTCCTGTCTGTAGATATTTAAGTGTTGGAAAGCGCGCATTCTCCTATGCTCCAATACTGAAAATTGATGGCCATACTGATTCAATGCATTGTCCCTGGAAACCATTCTGGAAACGTGATTGGAACTGAACTGATAGATGTGGAAGCCCCCGTTTATGAATATTTGTTTTAATTTTATCTAGTTTCAGCTTTCACTTGATTCTCCTTTCCACTGTTATATACTTGTATCCAGGTTGGCACCCAATTTTGGAAGCGAAAGCCTTTAATCTCTAGTGGTTCAGTTCTTATATCTTGTGTGGTATTTCAATTTTGGATTTTCTGTCTGACATTACTGCCAAGGTATGTTCTGCTCAAGAAGGATAGATTCATAACATGACATGAAATCATGTATCGTTGTCGAACTTCTTTGCTCATTCAGATGGTTTATTAACAGCAGAAACTATATTTATCTACAATAAAAATGAGGATTCATGCGGTTTCAAAATCAAATGTTAATCAGAATACCCGTGTTACTGATAACAACTTACAATTGATAATCTATTGATCAAAGCAAGCTCGCTTGACAATGCAAATTCTTCGAGAGCTCCAACCTTTGAAGAATGAAATTACTTCTTCACGCATTGAAAGAATTCCTGAAAGATTTCAACTTTCTTTCATAACCACTAGATAAGGGGCGGAATAAATGCAAATATTACCATTCCGAATCCACTCCCATGAGCAGCATAGAACAGGAGCAGTGTGTTCTTGGATCAACATACTCAGGTAAGAGAGAGAGCTGTGCAGCCTTCAAATAAAGTGTGGTTAGCATTACTTTTTACTTATAAAAGGCTACTATTATAGTAGTGGATACCCAGTAAGCATGCTATTTTTGCAGTTTGAAATTTGCTACCATGAAATTTCATTACTTTTTCGATAAGGCATCGAATTGCAATTCATATAATGTGTTGGTTTCCTGCTTTCTACTTGTAGAAATTCCTAAATCGCATCTTGACAATTTAAATTGTGCCCTTCTTTCGTGCATTTGCTCCCTTGCTTCTCTTCTTTCTTTGCAGTTTTCATTCTAATGCAGTCAATACTTGATTTTCGTCACCTTTTTCGTTAATTTCACTGATAATGCTTGGTTAAAACAAATTGTTGACTTTAATTTAGATTGTAATCAAACTTTTTTGATAAAATTATATTGCCGTCGGATAAATACTAATGTTCCTGCAATATTTAGAATCATCTCTAACAAGCCGAAGCTTTTGACGTTTTGATTTTTCACATCCTTGACTTTAGCTATCACGTATTCAAGCTAACAAATTTGTGTGTAGTGGAGAACAGTTTTTGACTTCTAGCTTTACAACAAACCTCAAAAGAAACAACCTGAAATTCAAATAAATTGATCTTCCTGAAATCCTTGCACCTTGGACAAATAATGTACGGCTAAACCCAAATCTTTGTATTAAAAGAAAAGTAATAGAGCATGATACTAGTATGTCAAACATCATGAAATATACAACTTTTCTGGGTCGGGAAGATCAATTAGTCTATCTTCTTAAGTAGTCGAGATACTGAACAAGGAGCATTTGAAAACATTCCTCATTCTGAGCGGGTTATTCTTCTCCCACAGAAGAGATTTCTGCAATTGCAAGCATGAAGACTGTCAGCCAACAATAGAAGGAAACATGTGCATATAACAGGTCGAACCCAATGACAGAGAGTTCAAAGAAAAAGGATAAATATATATGTAATTTAAGCAGATGTAACTATATAGGGTGAATTCACAATGAAGGTTTATGAAATTCATATTGATGGTTTTGCTTTCAAATGGACTCATGAAATTAAAAGACCTGAAAGTTAGCTTAAATGGAACATTCTGCTTAAAATTTGGTGGGTTCTTAGGCAAACATGATCCATATGGTGCTGCAAGATGCAAGCAAATGGTTGTAGAACAATCCCAAACCAAATGTTATGATACTGAGAAGTTGACATTATTGAAAGATAAGCCCCAAAAAATTCCATTTGATCAAATTCAACCCTTTCACCACCTTCCTTTTGTTCAAAGAACAAGTGATTTTGACAATTGATGACTACCAATTTCTGAATAACATATCTGATGTTTTGAAGTTTCTCTATATGGTTTTACTCAAACTTTGGAAGCCGAGCTCCATGTTTCTCTTTCACTTTCCTATTATAAATCCTTACACGATGGCTGGGCCTGTAAAAGTGAGGTAGCTTCATAGCCTGTGCAGGTGTACTTGGGCGAAGGCAGGATCTGACAATAGGCACCAAATATAAGATATCTGTGTTGACCACATCACCTAAAAACTTAGGTTGTCATAGCTTGGATAAACTTAGTTACTTAATATATGTCTTCAAAACAACATCTCAAGTGCAGGTTCTCTATTAACTCTGGAATCATGTTAAACCACATAATTTAGAAGTTTAAGCTATCAAAGAAAGCTTCAACATTAGATATTTTCCAGCTGACAGCTGTGTAACTGGAACTTCTAAACATGTTAGGCACCGTTTGATAGACACCAATTTTCTAGGGAAAATGGAATTAGAATGCCAATTTCCAACTTTTGTGTGTTTGATAGTGTTTTATTTTCCATGGAAATTAAATTCTTGGATTTCTTGGGAGTTGTAATTTTCTAGCTTTTGTGGGAATTGATTGATTTTCCCGGTTACTGTTGACTTTTTTTTTTTTGGTAATTGAAACAAATTCTAAGAATTATTGTAAAAAATTATTTCCCCTTAATTGCAATTTTCATGTAAAACAAAGTCAAACGAACACCAAAAGATAGATGATTTTCTTGATTTATTTATTTTTATTTTTTTTGGAAACAAATTTCATCCCAATACAAGTAAATTTCATCACTTTAATTGACAATTTTCATGTAAAATAAAGCCAAACGAACATAAAAAACACTTTTATTTTAACATTTTCCACGTAAAAAATTATACCAATCAAACACTAATTTACAATTCCTAGGAAAACAATTTCAAGAAAATTCAATTCCTTGAAATTCGTTTTCTTTCCACCCAAATTCCATCTTGGCAATCAAACGGACCTTTAGTTCTGATATTTGCAATTTCTAGGGAATTAACGATACCAACAAATGTGATTCTCCTCCAGTTGAAGGTAGCATTTGATTGCAATTATCTAATATGACTACAATAACACTTTCATAGCTAAACTAGACTAGTTGGGAGTCTTCGATATCCTGTAACTGTTTGAAAATGACAGACATCAACATTCTAATAGGAAAGGAAAGGACTGATCCAGTCATCCTTCTTAAAGTTTCCTTTATCACCAACAAAGTTGGCGTTCGATTCTTTATCATTATGACAATGCAACATGACAGTAGCTAGTGTCAGCAAAGTTTTTATCCTTTGTGCTACATTTTTTAGGGATAATTGTTAGTACTGGACAATGTTAAAGAAGAAATATATAACTAAAATATTTTTCATTATGCTATTCAATCCTGTCAGTATGTGTAGTAAACATGCACTTGGGATTTATGAAGATTATAGCAAGCACTGGAAGTAAATCAAATAGAGTAATGTGGTGGTCGTGTTATTTGGACAGTACTAGTGAGAAGAGCATAATAACAGAGTTACTAACGCAAAGCATCCTGGACGAGGCTTTTTCTTCTCCCTTTGTTTTTGTGGTGGCTTGATAACTACCCGGATAGCAGCATCAAAAACTGCTTTTACATTCTGCATATTGCATTGAAAAGGCAGAGTCTCATTTACATTATAAATTCCAAACATATCCAAGACACTTGTTGAGTAAAATCATATGGTATTACAAAAGAAGATGAATCACAGAATCTGGCTCATGTGTAACAAGCAGCATGATCTAACTATTGCCTATACATTCAGGAAAACATTCATACACACAAAACACACTGATACCAGCCAGTAAACCGCAATTTCTTTTAAAATTAACCTTTATGTTTCCCTAGGAATGGTCCATTCTGAGAAATAGCCCGGTCTTCATGGGTATATAGTACCCTGTGGGCAGATGGTCAGGTAATGCTCTTCTGAGGACCCAGTTATCACTTAGACTTTGTTCAGTTTTAGAAAAAAGGTTTACGACTAATTGGTTGTTGAATGATCAAGTGTGGACGACTCTCATTATGTTTACACATCTTATGTCAAAATTTGATTTATTCGTGCTTTCTCGCCAACTTCTCATATTTCCCTTCTAGCTAATCTGCCATATATGAACTGTTCAAATGAATACTTGAATTATGATTTGACTCCAGATTTGATAGAAAAACCAAATATAACCATATGAAGAATGACTAAGGCTGCAAAAGAGCATTCTGTAAAGAGGAAATAGTCTTTTAGACTGACTAATCATATGAATTCATAAAATACTATGGGTGGAAATCCATGGGGATCCTTTATATGATTCTACAAGTTTTCACCATGTAACTTACAAAAGAACTACTTGTTGCAATATTAATAGCCGATTCAACCATTACCTGTTGAGTTTTAGAGCTGCATTCAATATAGTAAGCGGCACCAATTTGTTTACGGAGCTCCTCTCCCTGATTGGTTATACATAGATAAATCAGTTTTTTTTAAAATAGAGATAAAAACCAAAGAGCTAGCAGCAGCCAATGATGAGAAGCCATGCCTGTGCAGTGGTCACAGGAACTAATCCCGGATGATCAGCTAAGTAGTGCTTATCCTCGCGAAGGTCTTTTTAAAACAATTGTTAGTTTGCATAATTATATGAAGAAAAAAAAAAAGCCTTGAGAACCATAGTGAAAAAGAGCAAAAATCATTAATTCAAATATGATGTAAATGCTACAGATACAAAATGACTTTTACGATAAAACAGTTTATTTTGAAAGCAAAAGCAAAAAAAAGGCCTAGCATTAAAACAGAAAAAGATATGATTAACCCCTTCAAAAAATTTCATTGATATTATGGAGGTGTGGTCAGATAGTTTCTGTTCCGGAGGGTCATAAAGAACTAGCATTAAAACTGAAAAAGGTATAACCTTTGAGTTCAAACCATAAGGATGTTTTCTGTTTGTGGGGTTTTAACACAAAAATCTCAGTTATCAGACATCATTGAGAAATTATGACAAATTTGGAAGAAAAAGGAACCTTAAATAGCATGTCAAATACTCGATCTAGTGGTTTGCCCATTTGAAAGGCATAATGTTAAAATTCCCACATTGAATTATTTTTCGTGCAAGCTAGAAGAAGAAAAAGAGAGGTTATGGTAAGAATTGTTCAGATTATTAAATAATGCCAAAGCTACACTGAATGTGGCTCTCGTATATCATTTTCTTAATGGTATTGCGAAGTTGGTTTGGGTCACATATCTTCTGAGGATTGCTAAAGTTTAGGTAGACTTCGCTGATAGATCTTCCTCCAAATACAAAAAAAAAAAAAAAAATCGGCCAAGCATGCTCTGCTACCTTGACTCATTTCTCTCTATATTAAAAAAAAAAAAACTCCCCCCAGTATATACATACATACTATGTGTGTATACGTGTTTATAAGTGTGTCTATACAGAGAGAGAGAGAGAGAGAGAGAGAGAGAGAGAGACTCTACAAAGTGCATAAAAAAATGGGTTGTGGTTAACTGCACTGCACATTTGATATTCATGTTTCAAACGCAACACCTTTCTCAATCCAAAACGGACAAATTTAGCCACATTAACCGATCTTATTAGGAAAATATGAGGTGGTATTACCAAACTTGACAGACAATTGATTAACCATGATATAACAGGAGATGAATGAAGAAAACACCAACAATTTTCAAAAGAAAACGCAAGGATAATTGTAGCCTCGGATGATATAACATACCTAATTTGGTGCCAACTAGTACCACCGGGATCCCAGGAGCAAAATGCTGAAGTTCAGGGATCCACTGCCCAAGAAGTACTATTAAAATCATATTATACAATAAAATTCCATATAAAGTACCAAAAGAATTATTTGAAATACACAGAGCATTATGCACCTTTTTAACTATATTCTCATAGCTTGCCCGACTAACTAATGAAAACGCTAAGACAAACACATCTGCTCCTCTGTAGCTCAAAGGCCTTAATCTGTTGTAATCTTCTTGACCTGTCGATGGAATCACAATTCCAAAAACCATAAATTTGATTCAGACAAGGGAAATTTTTATTGGGAAGGAAATAACTGTTAGGAGAATGTCATTCTTAAATTAGAAAGTAGCAGGGAAATATCAACTTGGAAAATAAACTGATTTCTGGAGTGAGAATAAGCTCACCGGCTGTGTCCCAAAGCCCTAAGTTAACTGTAGTTCCTTCAACTACCACATTTGCACTGAAGTTATCAAACACTGTTGGTACATAGTCCTGAAGTTGCAATAAATAAAATACTAATCATTTAGTAAATGTTGGGTAAACAGGACTCTTTTTCTTTCACAATACTGTCTAATCCGTGCTACCAAACAGGCCATAAATGCAAAAAAGCACACAAGGAAACATCGGAGGGAGATAAACACAAATTACAGAGTCCAAGGAGGATGCTGCTAAACGAAAAGGGCAAAAAACCCAGAAATATATAAAAGCAAAATATCCTTTATACCTAAAAACCCAGAGAAAACAGAGAAAAGCTGCAAAATCCAGATGCTTAAGGACGATTAAGTAATAAAAAATGAAAAAGAACTACATGATTGCACTAGGTATTTGATGAAATTGGCCAAGAAGGCATCATAAAAACTAACTGTTTATATAAATCATGAACTGATAAACCCAATTGTTCGAGAAAACAACAAATCAGGGAAAGTAGACTGAGCGACTGACTGTGGGGAACTTGTTACTGGTGTAGCAAATGAGCATACAAGTCTTGCCAACAGCCCCATCACCAACGGTTACACACTTGATGAATCTTGAAGCCATCCTAACATCAGAAAACTATCCAAGAAAACTTTGGAGACTATAAAAGTTATATGCTTTTTCAATATAGAAATAGAGTAAAAAATTCCAATCTTTGCGAGGTATTTGGTGGTTGAAATGGTTGAAAAAGCAGGAGAGAGAGAGAGAGAGAGACTGAAGCATTAGTGAACAGGTCACATGAATCTTATTCATTAACATAGTAATCTTGGCGAATAAAAATTGGATCTTTATTACTTTTTCTTTTAGTATAATTTTTTGCCCACCGTCCTTTTTCTCAATTAAATGGAACAACCATTTATTACCTTATTTCGAGCAACTTGATGAGTCGAGCAAATTGAAATAAAATATGAAGGTGTATATTTATTTTAAACTCACTTTTGCTTCTTCTTTTTTAATACCTTAATATACTTATTAAAACCTTAAAATATGAATGAATGAGCTAGGATTATAAACTTAAAATCAAATGAGCAAATCAATTTCTAATTATAAGTCTATTCTATAGTTGATTAGACTCAGACATTGAAAGATCACCTTAGAACGCTTTGAATACTACTTATGAGTTCGGATTTGAGACGCTACACACTACTTCAACCTTTAAAATTACTAAATTTACATTATAGGTTACCAATTAGTTCGACCTTACGTGCGGAATTGTCTAATTAAATTAACAAGTCACTTTTTAATTAGTTTCTAGATGATTAAACATACAATCCAATTTCTCTAAGTTTGAATGAAGCAATAATAATATGGAAAGCGGTAAAAACACAAGATTTATTGACGGAGAAACTCAACGTGGGAAAAATTTCAGATACAAGCCAATTAGCTCCATTATAGTCAACTAAGGTCACATTGCTATTCCAGTCTGGCAACTCTTTCTAGTTCTAGCTGTAGTAATTCCTATAATCTCTAAGGTTCGCTATCAATCTTCCAGTCTCACGATCCGTCATAGATATTGTCTAGCTACTCCATTAGACCTCCTGACCTACTTCTTGCAGACCACAAGATTTGCTATCTTTTTTCTATCCTCCTAATCTTAAACTGATTGCCTATTCCAACTGGAATTCCCAAGAACCTTCTGTTATGATACTTTTTCTACGCTTGAAATCCAAATTTCTCAATCTCCAATGAAAGAGTCTATTTCTCAATATATTAGGGAAGCCAAGTGTTTTGGATTATAAAGATGTGATGTTTTTCCAAACTTGGTTGCCAGATCACAAGAATGAATATGATGAATTCACCAATGAATTACGCCTTAGATCTCTTAAACAATGATATGAAAGTGTTATAGATGTGAAAGTACAATAAATAACCTTCAAAAAATCGTCAATGACTTCTGTATTTATAGTTGGGGTCAAATAGGTGTCATGGGCCATGTAAAACTCTTCAAATCGTGACATAGGGTTTAGCCGGATACAACTGTCGCTCGAGCGACATCCTAGCAAAAAGCGAGTGACGAGAGGCGAAAACTGAGCTTTTTGTTTTTAACGCTCGGGCGATGATCAGCGAGAGGTGAGCGAAAATTTATTTCATCTTTAACCTTGTTCCACACTCAATTTTGAACCCTAACTCAACTATAAATATTTGCAACTAAGTCCTTGAATTTTACAAACGTTCATTTTAGTCCCTTTTGTTCACAGACATGCCATTTACAATATTGAACCTAACAAACACGATTACAAGTTACCGTGAAATTGGTGGACATTACAAGTTATCAACGAACGTCGACTCTAATACTCTATTACAAAATTTATCAAATCCGTTCCTATTTATGCATTCATGGACCGTGTACAGTAGTATATTTATTGTGTATGGCTTTTTCCTGTGTTTTAGACAATGTAAGGACACATCTGCATTTAATTTTCCCAGAATAAGTGGGTGTCAATTAAAGATTGTTGGGATTCATTAATGAGATATATTTTTTTTATTTTTATCTTTGATCAGCTGGTGTGCCAACTGGATCTGATTTTAAATGTTTATATTTAATTTTTCGAATAATTAATGGGGCTTCAGTTCAAACAAAACTTTTAAGTAAATTTTGATTCTAAGCATATTTGACTTGTTTACATGTACTTTTGTTTGAGAGAAATATGGCATCAATATCTATTATATCATTACGTACTTCAATTCTAGTCTGTAAGTGTCATTCAACTCTGAATGAGTAATTTTTCTGCACTTTAATAGAGAATATTTACGAAAATTGAAGTCAACAACGCAACATCAACTACCATGATAACACTCCCCACAATGCAATGGTCCTAACAGATATTAGAGCTAGCTTTATATATATGCGGTGGAGAATAGGGTTTTCAAGTACCAGGATATTCTTTATACAAATATATGCAAACAGATGAGGATGCACAATGCAATTGGTGGCTACTTCATTTGGCATCTTCTTTTGTACTGAACCACTCAAGGAATATGAAGTTCTAGAACTCAAGAAAACAACTGACCAACTAATAATTACAAGTGCAGTTTTAAGAATTGTTTATCCTAAGAATTAATTAAGGACACCACAAAGTTTAGTACATTGTGCCATGAAATGAGGGCCCACATTGATAGAGATGGTCAAATTATTTAAAAGAATGTTTTATTTGGTCTTCAATTTATCTCTTTACGTTTTGTTGTTGATTCTCCTCTTTTCAACTGGTAGTATATATTCATGGTTGTTTGATAGCCATTTTTATGTAAAAATATATTTTAGAATAGTAAATTGATGGGAAGTGTGTGGTTGAAAAATAAGGAAATTTTTTTAATTTACGTGTAATATTATTTTAATAAAGAATGTATAGTTGAAAAAAAGAGAGAGAAAAATGTATTTTAAAAAAAATGGGTGCCAAACGGGAGTTGAAGCAAGCAACCGTATTTTTTTGCTTTGTCGACCCATAAGAACGCAATCTCGAAAGTCAATAAGAACACGTGTTAAATCGAGTACTATAAAAACAATTCGATAACTAAAGTGAAAAGTTTGCGCAGCTCTAAAGCAAAAGAAATGTCAAGAAAGTTCAATCATTAAATACTTTAGTGGGTTGGCCAAAGACATAAGTAAAGGTTAAGCAATATGATTAAAGGAGGACACATCAAAAGATCAAGAAAAAGTACAAGAAAAGTGCTTGTTTAGCACTATCAAAAGGCACATGGAATTAGAGGCTGACTTAATGCTTCCAAAAATTTCTTAAAAGAAATATAGAGTCATAAATTGATTATGCATAAGTTCGCGAGAACAATAATATTTCGATCAAGTATTTCAGCCGCCTCGTTCTTAAGGGTTGCCTCTTATTGGGGATATGAACAATTTTAGATATTCAGTTCAAAGATACTCGTGTTTCTATTTTTCTTTTTAAATTCTTTATATACGTATATTACAAATTTTATTTCGTACAAAGTATTATTATAGGAGAAGTTCGATAATAATCGTTTTTCTCAAATTGTACAAGGCTATTTTTATTGTTATTATTAATATTATTATTTTTGGACTGGGTTGATAATCAAGGGGGAGGAGATGAAAACAAAAGAAAGCATCAAGTGGGTTGGACCAAACTTGGGCTCTAAATTTACTGAAAAACTTGACCCCTCCAGAAGTTGGTCGGGGCAAGTAGCCCATATAATGGGTTTGTTTAGGAGAAAATTTGATAACTCCATGTTATTAACATTGAATTATGAGAAATAAAAATTTATTTTGCATAATTGCAAAAATCATGTCATAAATTGACAAAAACTATGATGTTTTGAAAATAATATATTGTAGCTATTTTGGTGTGTTGCTCCAACTGAAGGACAGGTGGCTCTACCCCTGCGGACGTCCAACTAGATAAAAATGCGTCTTATTAGACTAGCCGTGCTTCTGAAATTGGCATTTTTAAAAAGAGAAAAATTGAAATTGAAGAAAAGAAAAATCTTAATGAGTTTAACTTAACAGGAAGATAAAAGTAATGTGCTAATAGATTTCAAGTGCCGCATCATATTTTTCATTTAGATATGTCATTATTTCTGTTAATCCAATATATACGGGTAGATAGAGTGCCTAAACTAAAAGTCACGTGCCTAAAGTTTTCATTGACTTACAGTGTGTTATTTAACACCAATGGTGCTAAAGCACCAGTTTAGATTACAATACATGATATGTTTAATTAAATGAATCATGTTGTATGTCCCAAACGAGATAGGAACTTTTGTGACTCAATCGATTTAATAAAAATTACAGAAAATAAATGGCAAGAAATTAAAGAACACGAAGAGTTTCGGCCTATGGCCCCGGAGGCTCGACGACGAAATCTAACGCCCACATTCCCCGTTGAGTATCGGTTAGAATTACACTCAAATCCACTATTACAGCCCCAAAATTGAGCAAAACCAAGTTACAGAAGGAAGAAAATGTTTTGTCGTTTCTCAACCACAAAGGCCCTCATAAATCATACACTAATCTCACCAAGAGATGAATCTCATCACTTCTATTATACTATTACAAGATTTCACCTAGAAATCACACAGAAAGATCATCCAGAAGATAAAGAGAATGAAGAAGAAAATGCTGCAGTACAACAAGATTAGGGTTCGAAAGAAAAGTCTCCTAACTCTAGGGTTAGCTCCAGTATATAGATGAGATAAGTCCAGTCAAATGATCTAATGATCACCCGAGTGCCAGATGTAAGAAATCCAGCATAGGACGCACTTTAAATGAAGTTGTATTATCCAAAAAAACACGATTTCAACCATTCTCGAACCTTCAGTTACGTGGACCAATCATTGGGCCGGGTTTTCACTTAAATTGCAGATCATCAACTGGGCTCAAGAATTTCAGCAGCCCAAAACTTTACACATGTAACATTATATTTAAATGGATTTATCATTTAATGCCATGCAGTTGCTTAAACTAGTTCTTAACATCAGTGGTGCTAAATTTCATTACTCTTTCCAAAAAGTAACACACGAACCTTATTGATTAATAATGACGAAACGAGCATATAATCATGTCAAATGTACATAATAAAACTCAGTTCGACCGTTATCTGTTTCATTAACTAGATACAAATAAGCAAGAAGACTATAACACCAGCAACAGACATTTTACAACCATGCTGGATTCTTTAAAGGAGTAACAACAGCCTTCACCTGCAGATAGTTGTTGAGGCTGTAAATTCCTTTTTCCCTGCCTATACCACTCATTTTGTATCCACCGAATGGAATCGCAGCATCAAAAACGTCGTAGCAGTTAACCCAAACGGTGCCAGCCCTCAATCCTCGCGACACTGTGTTAGCAGTGTCCAAACTCCTTGTGAAAACACCTGCTGCTAGACCGTATTTTGTCTTGTTTGCCCTTTTTATCACTTCATCATTGTCCCTGAAAAAGTGAAAGTAAGTATCCGAAACCACTTTCTTCTCGTTTTTTGCCTTTGCTTCATAGTCCTTTCATGAGTTGTAAACATCAAAATGAATACTTAACTTTCACAACGACAAACTAAGCCTTATTCTCAAGAAATATTGAGTTTGCTAAAGTGATTCTTAATGCCCTGACTGACTTGGTATGAAGTCCTAAAGCTGAATAACTTGTGAATGTAGCTTTTAATTTACATAAATAGCTGAAAATTCATCAACTTACTTGAATTTTAGGATGGTCTGCACAGGGCCAAAAATCTCATCCTGTGCTATTAACATATTATCCTGATTCGACAAAAATGTAGAAATGTTCATTATTACAGTCATTACTTATGTTTAACACCTTTTATCTGCCTGTAGAAGAGGAATATGGAGTACCTCAACACTTGAAAATACAGTGGGCTGAATAAAGAAACCTTTGGACCCGACTCTTTCGCCTCCACATTCAAGGGTAGCATTGCTCTCAATGCCAGATCTTATGTACCGAAGAACCTTCTCAAATTGCTCGGAGTCAATCTACCAACGTCGTTAAGAGGAATATCAGCTTTCACAATTTTAGTAAGTTTAATTTAATAGTGAATCGAAGTACAGAAAAAACAATCGTATAATTGTTTTAGGCAACTGGTAGGAGGGCAAAAGGGATTCGAAAAAAGAAAAAAAAATCTGGTGTTGAATTTTCATGTGCACATTAGAACAAAAACTTAGCTTTTGTAAGGAGACTTCTACAATCAACGAGGGAAGAAGGCTAAACATGTAATGATTCTAATTGAGTTTGACATCTTGGTTTATGGGCTTATGATCACTTGAGCATCCTCTGCTAACAGGTTAGTTTTAAGGGTGAGCTCTACCCAGTGTGGTTGTAAGAATTGGTATCATTACAAACAGCCTTCCAGGCACGACCTTGGTTGCAGATGGGCCGGCTTGGGGAAGGTTACTTTTAATAGAACAATAGTTCTGTGTAGTGAAGTGATACTGTCTTGAATATGGACCTACTTGGACTTCGGTTCTGAGTGGTGGATGTTAGCGAGTCTAATCGTGTCCCGCATTGCCAAGCCAAAACTTAGTTTATGGGCTTATAATAACTTTGACGCTTACTACTATAAGTCAGTTTTAAGGGTAAGTTCTACCCAATATGGTTGTAACAAAAAAGTTCAGATGAATGATACTCACACACATACGGATATAAGATAGAAAGTGAGATAGTACCTGAGGACCTTGTTCGATACCTTTCTTGAAGGGATCACCGACCGTACGTCTAATAGCACGTGCCTTTGCTTTCTCTAGGAACTCATCATATACACGTTCATGGACATAAGTACGAGAACCAGCACAGCAACATTGCCCCTACAGATACCAGTCGCGTTGAATTATGGATTCTCTCCTCAAATTCTAGACGAGAAAGATTGTACAAACCTGGTTAAAGAACAGAGCAAAATGTGCTTGCTCTACAGCCTTATCAATATCAGCATCCTCACATATGATAAATGGGGATTTCCCTCCAAGTTCTAGGGTAACCGATTTCAGATTGCTTCTTGCAGCAAGCTCAAGTACAATTTTACCAGTGTCGGTTGATCCTGTGAAAGCAAGCTGGAAGAGAGCAGCAGAAGTTGGAAGGGATGAATACTTTCCTAACTGATATGGCACTAAAAATTTGGCTCAAATACCATAAAGTAAGCAAGACAATTAGTTAAGAATCCCTGATAATATGATCTGAAAAATCTTTACAAGTTCATGTGGAAGTTCTTAAACACCTTATCCACATCCATGTGACTAGCAAGAGCTGCACCAGCAGTTGGACCATATCCAGAAACCACATTTAGTACACCAGGGGGAAGACCAGCCTATCCAGATTCCAAATGCGATATGGATTAGACCAGAAAACAATAGCAGACAGAGAGACAGAACATTGTGTGACTTGTTGCTTATTATCATAATACAACCAAAGATCAAACAAAAAACAACAAAACCCTGCACATTCAAAATAAGCATGCAGCAAATAAACCCTGCGCATCTAATCATGTTAACCTGTGTACTTCGTTTGCAAATGGTCTAAATTCTCTAGTATTTTCTTGGAGTTGGAGTGTGAATTCAATACCATGAACGAAGAAAACACGAACATCTAAGAGAAGAAAAGATAAAAGATACTAAAACAATAAATATAAGACAGCGAAACTACCTCATGGAACAGTTTTGCTACATATAAACCAGTCAGTGGTGTTTGCTCTGCAGTTTTCAGCACAATGGTGTTCCCACATGCCAGTGCCGGACCAACTTTCCAGGCGAACATGAGCAGGGGAAAGTTCCAAGGAATAATTTGACCTGCAACACCAATTGGTTCGTGCAAAGTTTGCACATGATACGGTCCATCGGCTGGAACTGTTAGACCGTGAATTTTATCTGCCCAGCCTACATTATTGGAGAATTCATATTTAGGAAATCCCAGAAAATAGGTATAAACTTTTAAGTTTTATAGCATTTCCAGACACTAGGAGCAACTGTAGTATCCAAATTAAAAGCTTAAGCTTTTTAAGGAGGAAACACATTGATCAAATTAAATTCAGCCTTGAACACGCCCGCTCACATTAAAAGGCGAATTAATTTTTATCAGAGGCTTGGCATGGTCACAATTTATAAATGAGTGGCGATGAGACTTGAGCTTAGTATATCTAGTTATCCTGATAGTATATTGAACCACTTTATCTAAAAATTTGAGCTTTTAACGAGGAGAGATATTTATATAATGTAATAATTCGCAGCATGCATGATCATAAATTTAGGGTAAATTTTTTCTACTTGAATTGATGAATTCCAAAATCTTTATGTGGTTGGATTTCTGTACTTTCCAAGCATCAAATTCTACATTTTCTAGCACTCCGATGGTTTCAATCCCGATCATAATGGAAGGGAATTATTATGCACAATTTAAATATCAATTTTTGTAAGTTTTAATACCATAAATATATTGTTAAAATTTGGGTGTGACCCGAATTCTTTATTGAAAATAATTAAGAGTTCTAATTAAAGTGCATATTAAGAGGAATTTATTTGAAATGCATTTGGAATCTTATTTGAAGTCTATTTGGTAAATTCTAGTTGAAGTTTTATTTGAAAACCCTATTAGAAATTGAAATTTGTGTTGAACTTAAAGAGATCAAGATAAGAAAACTTTTGAACATTTTGTTTTATCTACGACAATACTTCCAGGCGTTGGATTCTTCCCTATATATATGGTTCTTCTCTATAATTTACTTAGGTTGTTTGACCTTATTACAAGTTAGACAATTTATAAACACAAAATTTTTATATTCTTTCTTCATATTATAATAAAATCTCTATTTTCTACAAATTATTTTATTCTTGTGTTCTTATGGTCAATTACTTCGTATTGTAACTTAATCTTTTATTTTTTCCAAAGATTTGGTATTGGATTAATCCGATCTCATCTCTCGTTTTTCACAACAAACTAATAGCAGAGTTGTTCCGCTTACGATAAAGTGGTTTTAGATCTAATCCGGATTATAACAAGTGGTATCAGAGCTTTTGGTTTTGAAATCTTGGAAAGTTTTTCATGATGGCAATTATGAGGTACGATATTTCGCTATTGAATCGCAATACAAGATTTTCGTTGTGTTAAATTAGGAAGCGAGCATTGTTCGCTTATATGGGATTGATTTGTTGTGTTTTTTGCTCACTTCATATTTGTTATTTAAGGATACGGTTTTATATAGTCATGATCTTGTCATTGAAGAAGTCTATGATGCTCTATTTTTCAAAGAAAAAGATGAAGCATATTGTTGAGGTTCATAGAGATAGCCTTGTTCTTGATGATGGTTGTGCAAGGGACAAATTAAAGTTTAATTTCAAAATTTATTGCAAGAATTCGAAGCACTTAATTAAGGATTACTATAAGTTGCGTAGTAGAGAAAATTTGGTTGCAACTTTTCAGAATGGAAAGCAATTAGAAACTTCAAGAGAAGCAAGTATTGCAGAAAATCTTAGCAGTGATGGAGAGCCTTTACTTATGTCTGACTACAATTTCAAACTTGACGATGCTTGAATTTTGGATACAGCTTGCACTTTTCATATGTTGCTCAATCGGGAATTGTTTTCAACATATGAAGAAGTTACAAAAGGTGTTGTGATGACCGATAATAATACACCTTGTCGAATAGCTAGTATTACTCTGGTCAAAATAAAGATATTTGATGGGATGTTTAGAACACTTGATGCAATGAGATACATTCCAAATTTGAAGAGAAATCTTATCTTTTTAAGTATTTTTGATTCAAAAGAATACAAGTACACTTTTGAATGTGGAGTCCTGAAAGGTTATCGAAGGAGCTCGTTTTATGTTGATGGGAAATAGAAAATCCCATTTATATATCTTGCAGGGTGATATAGGATTTTCAAGTAATCAGCATATGTTAAGAATTCAGGTGGATTTAGAGTTGGCTTCCGTACCATTGGAGTCTAACTTGGAGTCTTCTTTTCAGAATATATCTCAGCTAAATTTTGAAAATATGGGTAAATCAGTCTTGCCATCATCATCGAGGCGTCATCCTCGGAAAAAAAAAATTTGATTGGTCATCCTTACTAATTTCGACATTCTGAGTTCATCTATGTGATCGGATTTTAAAATAATTGTTTTTTAAGGCCTCGTTTGGGACATTAACAAATCAGTCTGATAGTGAAAATGGCAAAAAAACCTCATGCAAAATTTTGAGATTAATTATCAAATTTTGAGATGTCATAATTTTTTCTTTTCAAGGCCAAAATTAATTATCTGTATACAGTTAAAAATGTTTCGAGAAGATCTATCCAACCATACTAAATGAGAATCATGAAACGTAGCGTAAAAGAAGTTATAATGTGATAAAATTTTGAATTTTACCAATTTTCATCTAAACTTCGGGAGGGGATAACTTCTTCATTTTAAGACCAAAATTAATGATCTTTATATCATCTCAAGAAGAGCTATCCAACCATACCAAATGGGTAGCATGAAATGAAGTTTAGAACAAGTTATTATGTGATGAAATTTCGATTTTTATCAATTTTCATATAAAAATAAGTTTTTCATCCCAATTTTGGGATGACATAACTTCTTCATTTTAAATCCAAAATTTATGTTCTTTATATGGTTGAAAAGCTCATTGAAATACCTTTCTAATTATTTTAATCTTACTGCATAATTATCAATGTAAAGAAAGCAGTAAATTATCAGAAGATACCATAAAAACTACATAAAATTTGAAAACTTTGCATACAAAATTCATAACTCAATTAAATCATGTAATGACATATTTAAGCAGGAAACATTGCAAGGAATTCAACCTTAAGGCTCTGATACCAATGTAATGATTCACAGCATGCATAATCATAAATTTCAGGTCGAATTTTTTTACTTGAATTGATTAATTTCCCAAGATTTTTGTGCGGTTGAATTACTTTACTTATCAAGCATCAAATTCTGCATTTTTTAATACTCCAATGATCTCAATCCCAATCACAATGGAAGGTCACAATCTAAGTGCCAATTTTTGTCAGTTTTAATGTCATATATATGATTATAGGCACTTTTCAATTTATGTGTTTTCCATACGAATTACCAAGATTTTTGTGCGGTTGAATTACTTTACTTATCAAGCATCAAATTCTGCATTTTTTAATACTCCAATGATCTCAATCCCAATCACAATGGAAGGTCACAATCTAAGTGCCAATTTTTGTCAGTTTTAATGTCATATATATGATTATAGGCACTTTTCAATTTATGTGTTTTCCATACGAATTAAATTTTATTGCCATTTTTTCTCTCTCTCAAGTGCAAGACAAAATTATGGTAGTTACGGAAATCATGAAAGTTGTTAGAAGTTGAGAGGGATGTTATGAGTTTGATTTCCATTCAAACTATTCCCTCCAATCCACTTTAATAACTTGTGCGACTGGTCATTCCATATAAACTACCCACAACCCGTATTTTCCAACATATAATTAAATTGAGTCTTCAACAATATCAACACTTAATGGAAGTTATACCAGCGTAGTAATGAAATAGACGAACAAACATTGGTAGTTCTGCTTTGAGAGCTTGCTCGTGAGGTTTCCCATTGTCCCAGGTCTCAAGTGCAGCAATCTCGTCCATGTGTTTTTCAACCAAATCAGCAAACCGTAGCATTATCCGTGCCCTTTCCTAAACCATTATCCACCCATTAGTGCAAAATGATATCAAATGGAGACAATAAACGACAAGTCATAACGATCATAAGAGAAAAACAGAGGAAAACGGAAAGAGAAAGAAATAGAATTCTCACATAAGCACTCATTTTCGGCCAGGGCCCTTCATCAAACGCTTTGCGAGCAGCAGATACTGCACGGTTGATATCCTCAGCTTCTCCTTCAGCAACATGTGCAATAACTTCTCCAGTCCGAGGATCCAAAGTGGGAAAGGTTTTCCCTGTTCCACGATAAGCCTCGAGTTAAATTCGTGCTGATATACACTTATTCAAATGGGAAACAAGACATTTGATTCGACAAAAAAAAGAAAAGAAAAGGTGAGTAAGCTAAATCAGGATTACCTGATGCTGAATCAACAAAGAGTCCATTGATCAAAAGCTTGGTGTAATTAATCTGGACAGGTGGAGTAATTGGTTCCTCAAGTACTGCAGCAGTACTAAACCTGTGCATGACCCTTCCAAAACCATAATTTCTCCCTGCATATAAGTATTGTCAAATGAAGTATAAATTGCACGAGTCGCAGCCAAGCAAAAAGTTTGGACTGAAAGTGCAAAAGAGAATATAATAGATCAAGAACATTGCGTGCAATTTGTCCTCGATTAAACAATGTCCTATACTCCTATTACATAGTTTCGTACAAATACATAGGCCTTGATGGACCATATTCTTCTGTCCGGATGTAGGTAGTATTCCAGAACATGTGAGTACAATACATCTTTCTTCCAATATGTTCGATGTATTTGTACATGAATTTTGATCGATAGAATTTCACACTTACCAATTAAAAAAAATGACAGACTACTGATGTTTCCTAAGCCCCTTTGGAATTTTCAACACTTCATGTGAGGGTAGTAGTCGACGGTATTAAGAAAGAAAGAAAAAATTTAAAATCCTATTAATCAGAGTCTAGTCCTGTCTTCTCCAGCGCCAAACATACTCGGCGGTGAGCTTTGTTTTTCTAAGTTGAGATTCAGATCATCAATCATTAGAAAGACATGAAGGGAAAGGTTCTATTTCCATCCTTCTCAAGAGCAAAATCAGTATTCACTAAGGCCAAATCCAATAAACTATAAATGAGTTTGCCAGGTCAAACTTGCTTTTAAGTTATTTATTTTGCAAACATGTTTTTCACCCTACATCACTACTTCTAAAACAAGAAATTGCAGTATCACCTCTGAAATGAACATCATCTTCAAGAATTCTTTAGATGCATGAACTCCATTTACAGAGGCTAATATGCATATCCACACCACATACATATAGAAAAACCACACATCCATATTCAAACCAATACAAAGACTCATGCAAAGTTATATACATATATGTGTGTGTGTGTGTGTGTGTGTAGAGAGAGAGATAGAGAGAGATCACCAAAAGAAGCAGGAGAAAGGGAGAGAGAACGTGAGAGAAAAGAGGAAATTCTACGAGCTGCCATGGCTTTGATTATTTCAAGAACTGCTTATTTTTCCTCCTCTTTTCCTTGTTTATATATCTGAAGCTGATGGAACCATGGAGAGAGGGCAGATGGTCTAATTTTCACACATACTGACTCATGGCATGTATGACTTAAATAATTTGTTTGCATTTTTTTTGAATGCGACTCAATGTTTTTAAATATTAAAAAAGTTATTTTTAGCATTTAATTTTCTTTTTTAAGTTTAACCAAACACTCCACTTAACACTCAACTAATCCGAATCTCTTTATATTTTGTAGATGTCATTTCTTGTTTGGAGGAAAAATTCACATTTGGTCCCAACCACTATGGAGTCTGGTCGCAACTTTTCCTTTGACATTATCATCTCCAATTTCTCAACTTTATGATATCATTAGTATTTGCTCGACTATTTTTTTTTTTTTTTTTTTTATCATTTTAGCAGTTAATAATTGTTTGTTTGATTGAAAACACGGTAAATAAAAATGAAAAACATCCCATCAACTCCGTCCCCATCTACCCTCCAAATAACACCCAACTCATCAATTTGTCGAGACTGCATGTCTCTATCTCTAATATATTTTTAATACACTCCATTTTTGGATAATTGCAAAACGAGTCATTCATCACTAGTCTTGAGTAAATTATTTGCTAACCCAAAATCCTGGAACACAGAAAAGTCTAGACAAGTTACACCCCCTCACAAAGAGGGAGGCCCACGAATATTTTTATTACATATGGGCTCCCCTCCATGTGAGGGAGGTGTAAGGCTGTGTGTATACCATTATGTATACATAGCACAACCCAAACAAGTTTGGGTGGCAGTTGAAGAAAACTCTGAATAAAAAAATAAAAAACAAGAAAGACTTAGCATATGGTCGACCCAAATGCAGAAAGAACAATGCCAGCATATTCCAACAGCCGTATAGGACATGCCACAATATCGTTTAAACAAGGGAACTGTTTACATGCACTCATCTTAATTACTTTGGCATTTTCTTTTGAAGTTTACTTTCTTATCAGGTTTTTCGAAGAGGAGACGACGTATGAAAAATGATGTTACCACTTTAAATACATGCTTTTAATCTAAGGTGTAAATTCGAGTCGATGTCATATAGTCCTAGTCATTGTCTTGTCCGTGCAAACCAGACTTTAGTATCACATGTAATATGACGAATAATTTGATTTCCCTCACTTAATCATGGTATCGTTGATCTATTAATTCGACCACCATGGAAGTGGAAAATAGGCGTTCAACTTTTAGTCTTGTTGTGACTAATAAGGTTAGGTTTGGTAGCAACAAAGAAAAATAAAGTCCATATAATTTCATTTGCTTTTATTAGACTTTCCTATCATAATGCAAAGTATTTTTTAAGGAAAATTTTCACTTTAACCATTTAAAGTAATTATGATAGAAATTTACGACCTGTTCATTAGTAATTATGATAATTGAGTTTTTAATCGTTGAAGAGAAAAGTGAGTCTCGCCTGTGAATAAAGAAGTAAAAAATGATGGCTGAAATAGTGAAATAACGATAAAAAAAAATTAATTCTTTTGGGTGAAAAATTGCTATCAAATGGGGCTTGCTATTTGTACTTTGTACATCCCAAGTTAACAAAAAGCATTTTTTTTTTTCATTTTTTTTCCTTCTATCAAGTTTTCTGTCAATTGAGACGTCGTAGGTGGGGTGGCCGAGGTGGATTTTGTTTTCTTTTTCCCTTTCCCTTTCATTTCTTTATTTTAATTTAGTTTCAAATTGGGGTGTGTAATTGTCTTTCTATTCCAGTCAAAAATTGACTTTTTGATGCCATTTTGGATAGAATCCATCCGTTGGATCTAGGTCTACCACGAAAATAAAAGTTAAAAGACGTGAAAGTCTAGAATTAAAATTGAAGAACCATTTGTCCAAAATACATGAGTCGAAAATTAATATGAGAATATGACCGACGATGTGACTTTTACATATTAAGCATGGTACGTTGGCGGTTGGTTTATCAATTCAATCACCTTGAAAAGTAATCATGGCAATTTTAATTATTTGTTTGTTGTTGAATACCATACAGTAAAAGGTGACAACTTTAAATTGATTATCAATCAACTGTAATCATGCTCTTTTATTTTAATTAGAGAATGTCCAAAGACAATTTAAATTTATTAATATATCTATGCTTTTAGTGTTAGTCACTGGTACTCCATTCTTAATCTTAACAAAATTTTCTGAAGGTAATACTTCCTTTTTTATTACTTTATTTAACAATAAACATTGTATTGGTCAATTTATCGATAGAAAATTCCATTGTTCCCGAATGACAAGTGTTCCAGCCTTCGACGAAATTACTGGGGAAAGTTGTGGAATGAAACAACTACGAATTTATCAATGGCTATAATGAATGAAAGGAATATGGAC
>NC_036248.1:4525712-4532391 GCF_002742605.1 Olea europaea var. sylvestris
GGGCCAAATTTATTAAGTGATCAATTGGGCCGTTTTACACCTTACGGGTTGTAATTAATTTGATGTGGTAATTTTAAGTATGTAGACCAAAAATAAATCTTAATTAGAATTCTAGTCGTAATGGGACGGTTCAATTATTTTCTATATAAAGGCTATGTCCCCTCTCCTCTCCATTATTATTTTTTCAGCTTACTCCATTGATAGCTCATACTTTGTGAGGAGTAAGGAGGGGGTGATCTAGCTGCTATTACAATTACAACTATTATTCATATCAACAATGACTTCCGTAGGTATGAATTCGTTTTATTAATTTATTATTTGTTGATTGCTGATTCTTAACATGATTAAATTAAATTCAACAATTGGTATCAGAGTTTTCATGCTAAGATCAGAATCCCTCGTAAAACAATATTCTGTCTCATTTTCTTAGTTTTTCATATTGTTCTTGTTTTTAGAAATTTGAGAAAATTGGTTCTTCTTTTCCTCACCAACTCCTCCATTCTATACACATACGAGTATACGGTTTATGCACATCAATTCCCTTTTAGGTTGAAATTGGCACTGCAAAACCCATACTCCCGCCACCATATAAACCCCACTGCCCAACCCAATCGGAGCTCACTTTTGCACCCACCATAGTGACGGCAGCACCATCCTCACAAGTACAACCTTCATTTAGGAAAAAAAAAAAAGGCCAATCTTTTATTAAATGCCTTGTTTCTCTTATATACCTGTAGACATAAAAAAATAATAAAATAAAATGGATTGGGTCGATTTAAATCATTAGCCCAATTAAATTTAAATCTACTAAAGTCCATAAAACCCAAAGGCCAATATCATTTTTTTAAATAAATAAACAAACAAACAAATAAAATCATAATTACTCAATTATCTCTTTTAATTAGATGTAATTGAGTAATTATCAAAATTAGCGTGAATTCTTCCCTATAAATAGAACCAATGGTCCATAAGACAGAGGGACAGAAAGCAAGCAAGAAAAAAAGCAGAGAACGCCACGAAGTGCTGAAGAAATCTCGAGGTTGAAAGAAGGGAAGAAATTCTGTCAAACCTTAGCTCGGTGAATCCCAAGAAGATTAAAATCTTCTTCGAATTAAACAGGTTTACGCCAAGTCCAAGAAGATCAAAGTCTTCTTCAAATTAAATCAAATTCAAGTCCAAGTCTAAGCCTCAAGATTCAAGTTCCAAACAAGTCAAATCTCGACAAATCAAATTTTCAACAAATTATTGAAGATCAGGATTTAAGCCACGTGCCTCCTCGTCTTCAAATATTCGGATCATTAATCAGAGGGTTTTGCAATTACAAGAAGGTCAACATCACTTGTATTTATCAAAATACAATTTGTAACGATTTTTGTATTTTAATACACGAAATTTCGCTCTACAAATTTCTTGGCACGCCCAGTGGGACCTTCTTGTCCTCTCATCTTCTGATCTTAAAATCTTGAAGTTTTAAATACTATATCAGCAATGGCAGACGAAACAAACTATGACTCATCTCGAAGAGACACTTGCTGAACTCTTCCACGCAGCCAGGGCTCAAACAAAAATTGGGAAAACTCAACTGGTCACACCACTAAAGAAGTTCTCCAACAAAAACAGAATGAAAATTGCCTTCAGAAAGCCAAACTCTCATTCGACACAAAAAACCATGAGTTCGACAAAAAAATCTCGTTTAGGATCCATCTCCAGTGGTAGATCCTTATCTGGATCCCCTCATGCTACTTCTCAGCAAAAGTGGGAAGATGATACTTCATCTGAAGAATCACTTGAGCCAGTGATGGTCACAGAAGCGGCATCGGGCTCAGATGATCAAATCTAACAAATGACTTTAGCTATTGAAAAATTAACAAAATCGTTAGAAGAAAAAGATGCCCAAATTACCGCACTCATGCATAAACTAGAGTCGCAAAATCCACCGGTTAAAAAAGATCAGGAAAATTTAGGATCTTCCAAGGCCAAAGAGTTAGAAGTCCAAGAGCATTAGTAAAAGCAAGATATACATGACCGAACAATTGTTCAAAATGTGTTGCGTGACGCCACTCAACTCTCCGTTGGCTCCCTATCTATCCAACAATTTCAACATATGATTGCGGACACCATTCGTGCCCAATATGGTGGTTCGTTGCAATCTTCATTGGTGTATGCCAAACCCTATAGTCGTCGAATCGATGAAATAAGGATGCCACTTGGTTATTAACCTCCGAAGTTTCAATGTTTTGACGGAAAGGGCAACCCAAAGCAACATGTTGCTCATTTTATTGAGACGTGTAACAATGCAGATACTTACAATGACACAATGGTGAAGTAGTTCGTATGCTCCCTCAAAGGTTCTGCATTTGAATGGTACACAGACTTACCGGCAGGGTCAATTGATAGTTGGGATCAACTCGAGTGAGAGTTCTTAACACCCTTCTATAGTACCCGATGAACTGTCAGCCTTCCAGAACTTGCTCGAACAAAGCAGAGCAAGAAAGAGCCTGTAGTAGAGTACATTGAACGCTGGAGAAACCTTGTGCTTAATTGTAAAGAACGAATAAGTGAATCATCTTCCATTGACATGTGTGTACAAGGCATGCATTGGGGATTACTCTATAATCTCCAAGCAAACATGCCTCACTCATTCGAAGAATTGGCGACACGTGCTCATGACCTGGAGCTCCAAATTGCATGGGAGTTATTTACCAAGTGACAAGAAAGATCCTAAGAAGGATATAAAGAAGGACGTCAAGACAAGTAAATCCAAAGAGGCTATGGCAATTTCTACTGTTCCTGTAAAGATAGCCTTCCAAGGGTCGAGCTTGAACTCAAAATCGAAGCTAGAGTTTAGACCTAACAAAGGACAAGTCCAAAGCAGAAGTCATGTGACTCTAAAGGAACTTGAAGGAAGGGAGTACCCATTCTCAGATTCAGAAGTTTCTGGAATTCTAGATCAACTCCTTGAATAGAAAATAATCGGACTTCCAGTACCAAAAAGACCTGAGGAGGCTGGTAAGATCGATCATCCTAAATACTGTAAATTTCACAGGATCATTAGCCATCCAGTGGAAAAATGCTTTGTTTTGAAAGATTTTATTGTTCGCTTGGACAAAGAAAATAAGATCAAACTTGAGACCGGAGAGAATCCAATAGCCACATGCTTGATGGTTTCATTTGGATCATTTGATCCAATTCTCATTCCAGAAAAGAAACAAACATTCTCTGATGTACACGATGCCTGTAAATCCTCCATTGAGGAATTTGGACCTCAACTCCCGGAAGGAGCCATCCCAGTGAAATTTGAGGTAGACGGAGAAATCACCATCAGTTATATCTATCCAGGGATTAATGGACCAAGCGCACCCAATCATCCAACCTTTTATGAAATTATGACAGGCGACTTGGATGTTTAGGATTTCGACTCAGAATTAGAAGACGAGATCGGTGACGGCTGGTCTACTTCATAAAGAAGAAAGAGAAATACAGAATGCCAAACAAAATAGGTAAAATATTACCTTCTACGCTTCTTGCAGGAACAAAGCTGGAGGAATTGGATACGAAAATTCAACCCAATGAAGAAGAAACACTAGAAGAAGATCAGAGGGCATGGACCCTAGTGAAAAGATGTTGTCGGAAGGCTCCACGACTCCCAGTTTCTAACTTTTTTGACAAGAAATCAAGACCAAGGAACAATCAAAGAAGGAGGCCTGAAGCCAAGCCAAGAGTATCTACTAAATCAATCGAAGAGGGAGCAACTCCACGCGTTCTTCTTAGACTACTGACCTTGGGTGATTACTTTCCTAAAGGTTTCTTTGATAAAGAATGTCTAACCTCCAACGTAATCAATGTGAAGGAGAACACGACTCAATAATATTCCTGCCAATACAAGTCTAGCAGAGTCTCTTGCCCTTCCCTTCGATGATCGGATGGCCTTGGTCACAGCATTAATCGATTCGGAGGAATACGAAGGCAAAGCTTTAGAACATATTGGAGCCACAACTCTTCAAGACTGTATGACCGCCATAACATTCGACGATGGAGATTTACAGCTGGGTTCACGTCCATATAATAGACCACCGTATGTTAGCGGTTATATTCGAGAGTGCAGGATAAATCGTATAATGATCGATTGTGGATCTGCTGTAAATATTATGCCAGTCAAAATAATGAAGAAAATTGGAATCAATGTTGGTAATCTATCCAGAAGTAAAACCATGATTCAAGGATTCAATCAAAAATGTCAGCGAGCCATTAGCATGATTCGCCTAAAATTGCAAATAGGAGAGTTAATCTCCTCGGCTCTTTTCCATGTCATTGATGCTAAAACATCATACGAATTACTCCTTGGACGTGTTTGGTTACATGAAACTGGAGTGGTACCTTCGACTTGGCACCAATGTTTGACATATAGCCGAGATGGAGAAGTCAAATGTGTGGTAGCTGAGTCGAAACCTTTTCTCGAAGAAGAATCTCATTTTGCCGATGCCAAGTTTTACATGGAAGGTGAAGAATGTAATTCTTCAGGGTTGACCATATCTGGATTCAAAAGCAAAGAAGATACAAACGATCATGATACGTCTAGTGCTGCTCAATCTCATCAACTTATCAAAGATAAATCAAGATTTACTAAAGGCAAAAAACCTCAAGTAGAATCAACCGATATTGAGGTATTGAGAAAAGAGTTAACTCTTCCAATACCTGGTATCCCAAAATTGCTTTTGCCCCCACCAACTTATGGCGGGCCTGAAAGAATATAAATCTACATCAGAGGCTTCAACATCTGTTCCCAACATATTAAAACTTTATATTTCCAGCTCGTCCAAACAAGAAGGAGCTGCTGAATCAAAACAAACTTTCAAAGGATGTTACAATCCTCAAGTTAAAAAGTTGTTCGAAAATGCTGGGTTTGGAAAAGGAGAGCCTCATAAATTAGATGATCTTGATGCTATCCTTTCAGGAGGGCGTCTTCCTTCTAATTCTGATAGAGCCTTGGTGTCCCAACCCAGGTATGGTTTGGGATATGATCCCAATCCACCGAGAAAAATTAAGGTCAAGAAGGTTTCCTCAAAGCCCATCATGATTCAAATTTATGAAGTTGCAAAAGAGAAATCTGAACAGCCGAAACCTTCAGTGTTCGATTGAATTGAAAATGAGAATGCCAGAGTTTCGGTGTTTAAAAGGTTAAAAGGAGAACCCTCCCCAATGGTCGATGTAAAAGGTAAAGTTTCTGTCTTCCAAAGATTAAGCGAAGATTCTTCTTCTTCTACCCAAATTGATAGGAATGCACAAGCTCCCCAAATGTCATCCCAAAGACAATCTGCATTTTCTCGACTTGGGATTAAAACTTCTGATCCAAGCCTAAAGCCACAACGGTCAAGAAGAAGACGAAGACAGCAAAAAGTTCGTCCGTCCCTAAAGGAGAGTAAAGAAAAGGAAGAAGTCTCTGTCAATCACATAGCCTTTGAAGAAGCTCCTGATTCAGACTCCGAGTCCGAAAGTTCTGTCATAACTGATGAACCTGAACCAGCCCCACCTACTTTTGAAGAAGGGGGACAAGCTATTGTGGATGACTTGAAACAATTGAACCTGGGGATCGAAGAAGACCCAAGACCAGTATTTGTAAGTGCCCTTTTCAGTCAAAAGGAAGAATTTGAGTACATTAGTTTGCTTTACGAATACAAAGACGTGTTTGCATGGTCTTACAAAGAAATGTCGGGGTTAAATCCTAAGGTTGCAGTGCATCATCTTGCAGTAAGACATGGAGTTCGACCGGTCAAACAACCTCAAAGAAGATTTTGACCAGAACTGATTCCTCAAATTGAAATGGAAGTCAACAAACTTATTGAAACTAGATTTATACGCGAAGTGAAATATCCAACATGATCGCAAACATTGTTCTTGTCAAAAAGAAGAACGGGCAATTAGGAATTTACGTCGACTTTCGAGATTTGAATCAAGCATGTCCGAAAAATGATTTTCCACTTCTAATAACAGAGTTGATGGTGGATACAACTACCGGATATGAAGTCTTATCTTTCATGGACGGGTTTTTTGGACACAATCAGATACGGATGAACCCAAAAGACGAGGAACTCACATCATTTTGTACCCCTAAAGGTATATATTGTTACAAAGTTATGCTTTTTGGATTAAAAAATGCGGGGACAACCTACCAGCGGGCAATGCAAAAGATTTTCAATGATATTCTACATAAGAACGTTGAATGTTATGTGGATGATCTTGTTGTTAAAACAAAAAGACATGATGATCATTTACAAGATTTACGAGATGTTTTCAAAAAACTTCGAAGACATCAATTAAAGATGAATCCGTTGAAATGTGCATTTGGCGTCACCTCTGAAAAATTTCTCGGCTTCGTTGTTCGACACCGGGGAATTGAAATAGATCAATCAAAAATTGAAGCTATAATCAACATGCCAAAGCCAAGAAATGTACGTGAATTGAAAAGTCTTCAAGAAAAACTTGCATACATTCGAAGATTTATCTCTAATCTAGCCGGACGTTGTCATCCATTCAACAAATTGGTGAAGAAAGATGTACCATTTGAATGGGATAACGCTTGTCAAAATGCTTTTCAAAGTATTAAACAATATTTGTCTCGTCCACCAGTACTCACAGCTCCAGTTCAGGAAAGTCGTTGACTCTTTATGTTGCAGCACAA
>NC_036248.1:4532965-4554258 GCF_002742605.1 Olea europaea var. sylvestris
TTCAACATCAAAAGCTACCAGATAATCCAAGGCAAAAAAAAGAAATCAAGAGGTGTGCCTCTCGCTTTATCTTTTATAAGGGAACACTTTATCGACGATCATTTGATGGAGTTTTCCTTCGATGCCTAAGTAATGATGAAGCAACGCAGGTCGTGGAAGAAGCCCACTCTGGAATTTGTGGTGCCCACCAGTCTGGACCCAAACTCCATTTTCGAATAAAGAGGATGGGATATTACTGGCCAACTATGGTACAAGATTCCATGGATTATGCAAGAAAATGTGAAGCTTGCCAAATCCATGCAAAATTTCATCCATCAACCTCCGGAACCATTACATCCAACAATAGTTTCATGACCGTTTGATGCATGGGGTCTTGATGTAATTGGACCTATAACTCCAAAGTCTTCAACAGGGCATGCATACATCCTCGCCGGGACCGACTACTTCTCTAAGTGGGCCGAAGCCATACCATTAAAGGAAGTAAAGAAAGAAAATGTCGCAGATTTCATTCGTATCCAAATCATTTATCGATATGGTGTCCCGCGACATATCATAACTAATAATGGCAAGCCATTTTGCAATAGCCACATAAGCAATTTATGTGCGATCTTTGGATTCAAACAGTACAACTCGTCCATGTACAATGCGGCAGCTAACAGATTGGCAGAGGCATTCAACAAAACACTATGCAGTCTACTGAAAAAGGTTGTCTCCAAATCAAAAAGAGATTGGCATGAGAAAATCGGTGAAATCTTATGGGCTTATCGAACTACTTATCGGACTCCAACACAAGACACTCCTTATGCCTTAGTATATGGGGTAGAAGCTGTCCTTCCCCTGAAGTGTCAAATTCTGTCACTTCAAATTGCTATCTAGGAAGGTTTGACAACTGAAAAAAATGCCCACCTTCGATTGGAAAAGCTAGAAGCTTTGGATAAGAAGAGCTTATGCTATCAAGCTCGAATGGCCAAGTCTTTCAACAAAAAGGAGCGACCAAGATCATTTCAAGTTGGAGATCTGGTACTTTCCATGCGCAGGCCAATCATAATCACAAGAAAAACTGGGGGCAAGTTCCAACCTAAATGGGATGGTCCATTTCTTGTTACTCATGCATTTATTAATGGAGCGTACAAGATCGTCGACAAAGATGGATTGCAAATCGGACCTATCAATGGAAAATTTTTAAAGTGTTTTTACGCCTGAAGTTCTTTATTTTTAAATTTTTCATTGTACAAAAAAAATAAATAGATTGTGTTCTTGTAATGAACTACGTTCGACTTGATCCCGTTTGGGTACGTAGACAGTTTAAATAAATTATAAATTCAAGTTCAGTCATAACTAATAAATTCATTCAATTTGTTTATCAATTGCTGTAAAAAAAATACAAGAAACATGAAAAAGAAAAGTTCATCCAAATAAAAATAGTAAGTCAAAATTCAAACAATATGGTCTTAAAAAAAAGATAAAAAATTCATGACTTCATCAGGATCACTTGCCATTGATCACTCGCAGGAAACTATCTTCAAGGGTCTTCCTTTTCTAGCCAATGGATGCTATGCTAGCGTTATCTCTTGTCTGTGCTTCTTCCAATGCTGCCTTCTTGGTTCCAATCATACTTTTATCTTCCTCTTGAGCTTGAAGTTCATCACAAAGTCTATCTAACTCAAAGGTTAGCTCACTAATTTTGTCTCTCAGTAAAGAACACGTGGAATCCTTTACTTCCAGCTGAATGTTCAAAAGTTTCAACTCCTTCACCTTTTCTTCAACGGTTGGACAATTCAAGTGCTGCTTTCTTTTAGACAAGTAAGAGTCAATTTTTTTCAGAAACACATCCATACGTTTCATCAAAAGTGTTGGGTCTTTGTGGAATGAGTTGGTAATCACATTCTGAAAAATTAAATTATTTTCATCCCACCAAGATCGAATATTGGAGAATCCTTACTTTAAGACATCCTTAAAATATTTCTGGAGGTAATTATTCATAGCTTCTTGCAGAGCAGCCTTTAGATAAGGAGACTCTTGGGTAATTCCAGGTAGAGGACCAGACATGAAAGAATAGATTGGTGCAGCCCGATGATTATTTGTTTGTGAAGGCGGAATACTGACTAAAGCCAACGAAGATGGAACGACAGAAACTCCTCGATTGATCTCTGAAATGTTAGCTCTCACAGTCCCTGAATTTACTTCATCTTCAGCAATAAAATAGTCCATGATATGCACCAAAGTACCTCCATTGATGGTGCCTAGATATTTGCAAAGAAGGTCATGAGAATCATGAATACCATCTATTCTTTGAAGTGCATCGATTCGCCCATCATTCTCGCCAGTCTGATCTTGCAAAAAGTTTGGATTCATGGAGAAATTAGTTCTTCAGGGATGCTGGGAAAACCTAAAAGAAATGGTGCATGGTTTCAAAAAAAAGGGGGGGGGGAAGTGTAGCAAACAACAACATGGCACATGCCTGCATTTCGTGTCCTGGGTGACATGTCTAAAAATCTACCGTCTGATGATGTGTTCGGGAAGCTGAGGTTAATGTGAAAAGCTCCAACTTTACCTTTTGAAAGACTCGAAATAGCTTGAAGAGGCCTCGGTTCTATTGGTCGTTTGATTTTGTATATTCGAGAAAGAGGAGCCTGAAATTGAAGATAGTGACAGAAAATCAGATACAAACAGTACGTAAAATTTAAAAAAAAAAGGGAGAACTATACCTGATCTCCAGAGCTTTCATCTTCTAGAGTCAAAGTCTTTCCTGGTGCTTGTGATGCTCGATCTCCAGGACTATTGTGATCTGGAATCAAAAATGCTTCTGGCACCTTATCAGCAGGCTCAGAGGTGGCAGCAACCTTTGCCGAGGGAACTATAATTTTGATTCTCTTAATACCTCTTTCATTTTGCTGGATTAGATCTCTCTTTCGAGAAGCCTCTTTAGGAGCAGCATATGGAGGGTTTAACCCTCTAGCTAAAACCCTATTCGAAGTCGAGCCAAGAAAAAAGTCACGGCTCTCACTAGAAAATAAGACTTGCAGCTGGACCTTGGTCAAGAGTGGTAACACTTTGCTATTCCACAAAGCCCGGTATTCAACATCAATGTTTTGATGTATATCCCCCACTTTTTATCCGAGTTAGGGACAACCAAACCTGATACATGTCGCCTACACTGGGGGCAATATTCAACTTTCTTGGTGAACCGGGAAGTTTCTATCTAAAGCCAAACTGTCTCGCAAACCTGTGAGGATTATACGCCTCAAGAATGAAAGGTGAATTTCCTCGACGATAAGAGACAAATCCAGATCGAATACTCATCATGAATTCTGAAGTATCTGTAGATCTCGATTGGTCATCCACAGGTACATCAGGATGAGACGATGAGGGTAATGGATTCCAGCAAAAGTTATCGGTGTTCATCGCTCCACGGATAAATTCTCGACAATCAACGACATTTTTCTCCCAAGATTGAAAAGCATTCAGAGTTTCGGCATATCTTCGAATTATAGGGCGAGAATAACTCTTGTCTACATGAGCATAAACACCTCGGACAAAATAAGTTGCTGCCCAAGCATAAAGAAAATGTTCAGGAAATGAATGTGAAATTGAGCCAAGGTCTGGATTTGCCTGGTAGTTAGATGTTCGTGTTAATCCACTATAAATGCTCGCCAATATGGGTGGAACCAGATTATAAGTATATCCGCCTGCCATCCTAGAAGATGCTTTAAAAGTCCCGACTCTTATACTTTCGTCCCCAGATGGAAGAACGAAGCGACAAAGCCATAGGGAGATATAGGCTACTATCTCTAATTCCTCTTATTCTTCCATAGACAGAGATACTGGAAAATTGTCCCAGTGAAGTCGATCCCTACGAGTAATGTCTCTCGGCTTGTCTGCCACCACAGGCCTCTGTATTTCCTTCGAAGTTCTTTGATGGCGCCTTTTGAATGGATTTAAATTCATAGCATTCTTATAATTTTTGTGTTGTCGAGGGTTTGGGACACAACCATTCTCATGAATCCAAAAATTAATCCATTGTTCATGAGTAACTCTGTCTGATTCATTCGCATGGGCAATCAATGCGAAAACATTAAAGAGATACAAAAAAGACTTGGGAAGATAATTCGTCAACTCTAAAAGGCTTGGGACTACTTCTTCATAATAATGACCCATGATCGAAAGTCCACTTATCTCGCAGATGTCCCAAAGAGAAATACCAATTTCACCATTAGCAGTCATAAAGGTGCTGGTTTCTGGATACCAAACCTCACAAAGAGCTCTGTAAATGGAGTTTGGGCGATGGTAATCTTTTGTAGCAGAACCGACTGCAAAAGCTAACTCTCAGAGATTTCTCTTGAGCAGAAGTTTCTGGACCTACAAAGACCATTGCCAAAATTTTGGAAGAAAATAAATCTCTCCTCGACTGACCAGTGCACTTCCCCATCGTATTTCTCTATTATCAATTCTCTTACAAATCACAGCCCTTGGAATGTACTCCATGCTTTGGGAATGATGAGGTGGAAGACACAAAAAGGGGAAGATGACTGCTAGAACGATTGGACTTGCCAGTATCCAAACTCTCGTGACAATCACTAATGGTGGACATATGCAACTCCGATAATGGCTCTAGAAGGTCGGGGGAATGATCTGTCGTTGGCTTATGGACACTAACTTTAAGTTCACCTCGTACACCGGTCTGGGCATAGTACTTCATATCAGTATCTTTGAAACGCAGATAACTTTTGCCTTGATTTTTAAACTCAACAATTTTGTGCATGTCAGAACACACTTTATCATCAGAACTTTTTCCAGCCATGCCTGCAAAAAAAAAAAAAAAGTCAGCCAAAAAAAAGGGGGCAGTAAACCTCTCAAATTGGGTTATTGTTTAAAATCCCGAGTCCCCCAAATATGTAAGCAGCCTCTATAAAAAGTGTCTTGGACGATGGAAGAAACAAGTCCTTGCTCCTCAACATAAAGTGTCTTGGACGATCGAAGGAATAAGTCTTTGGTCTTCAACACAAAGTGCCTTGGACAGTCGAAGGAGTCAGTCCTTGGTCCTTAACACAAAGTGCCTTGAAGGGTCGAAGGAACCAGTCCTTGGTCCTTAACACAAAGTGTCTTGAACGGTTGAAGGAGCTAGTCCTTGGTCTTCAACACAAAGTGCCTTGGAAGATGGAAGGAACAAGTCCTTGGTCCTCTATAAAAAGTGTCTTGGACGATGGAAGAAACAAGTCCTTGCTCCTCAACACAAAGTTTCTTGGATGATCAAAGGAATAAGTCATTGGTCCTCAACACAAAGTGCCTTGGACAGTCAAAGGAGCCAGTCCTTGGTCCTTAACACAAAGTGCCTTGGACGGTTGAAGGAACCAGTCCTTGATCTTTAACACAAAGTGTCTTGGACGTCAACATGAAGTGCTTTGGACGATGGAAGAAACAAGTCCTTGGTCCTTAACACAAAGTGTCTTGAACGATGGAAGAAATAGGTCATTGGTCCTCAACACAAAGTGTCTTGGACTGTCGAAGGAGCCAGTCCTTGGTTCTTAACACAAAGTGCCTTGGACGATGGAAGGAGCAGGTCCTTAGTCCTTAACAAAAAGTGCATTGAATAGTAAAAAGTGATAGTCCTTGATCCTCAACGTGTACGAAGGTTTACAATTTTGAGTTTATTCATAAGTATGTAACTTCTGAACTCACAAAATAATTGCAACCAAAAAAAAAAAATTTACCTCTACACGCAAAAAAAATCTTGAACCTCAAAATCATTGATTTGCTCCAAAAGGCTGAATTCCTGCAACAACAAAAAAAATGAAGAATGTTAGTTTCAATTTTGTCCAAAAATAATGATGATAATAATAATAAATAAATAATCACATCAAAATAATCAACAACAAAAAAAAAGAAAGGGATTGAAATAAAAAGACAAAAAAAAAGAAGGGAACTAGAACAAGAAGAAAGAAATAAAAAAAAAGTTACGTCAAAAAAAAAAAAAGAAAAGAAAGGAAGAAGAAAAAAAAAACAAAAAAAAAAGAGACAAAAACAAGACAAAAGAAGAAGAAGAAGAAAGTCTTCTGCCGCAATTCCACGAATTGAAATTGCTTCCGACACAGAAATCAAAAACAATTTAAAAATAATAATAATAATAAAATAATAATAATAATTAATTCAAAATGGTTTTTGCCAGCGGAGAAACCAAGGAAAACCAACAGCAATTTCCAATTGGAGTTTCTATCCTCAACATAAACCAATTGGTCCCGCTGCAAGAAGTGTTAAAAATAAAATAAACTAACAAAAGAAAAAAAAGAAAGAGAGAGAGAATGGTCAAATTTTGGTTTTTGCCAGAATTCATTATTTTCTGCAATGTTATTATGGTTTCTGACATTGCAGAAACCAAACAAGTCAGTTTCGACGGAAACTATTAATAAAATAATAATAAAAAAATTTATTATGCCAATTGCAGAAACCAATTATTAGTTTCTACAATTGATTTTTGCGATGTTGCAGAAAACAAATCTGGTGTCAGCAATATCTTAGAAACCAAACAAGTTGGTTTCCGCCGCCGGGTGGAAACTATTAAAAAAAAGCGAGAAAAAAAAATAAAAAAATAAAATATTTACCTCTATTTGCAAAATTTAATCTATTGGTTTCCAAATCTCATAATGTATTCATATAAATAAGTAAGTATCGGATTTCACTTAAACCCAATTTACCATGAAACATTGAAACATAAAAAGTTTATTCAAAGCAAATTTGTTATGGGTCTATAAAATAAATAAATAATCAAAATTCGACAAAAAAAAATTTCTTATTCTCAAATTTGAAGGATAAATTTTTTATCAAATTCATATCAAATCCATAAAACCCAAAGGCCCATATCACTTTTTAAATAAATAAACAAACAAATAAATAAAATCATAATTACTCAATTATCTCTTTTAATTAGATGTAATTGAGTAATTACCAAAATTAACGCGAATTCTTCCTTATAAATAGGACCAATGGTCCATAAGACATGGGGACACAGAAAGCAAGCAAAAAAAAAAAAAAGTAGAGAACGCCACGAAATGTTGAAGAAATCTCGAGGCTGAAAGAAGGGAAGAAATTTTGTCAAACCTTAATTTGGTAAACTCCAAGAAGATTAAAATCTTCTTTGAATCAAACAGGTTCACGCCAAGTCCAAAAAAATAAAAGTCTTCTTCAAATTAAATCAAATTCAAGTTCAAGTCCAAGTCTCAAGATTCAAGTTCCAAACAAGTCAAATCTCGACAAATCAAATTTTCAACAAATTATTGAATATCAGAATTTAAGCCGTGTGCCTCCTCGTCTTCAAATATTCGGATCATTAATCAAAGGGTTTTGCAATTTTGCAATTACAAGAAGGTCAACATCACTTGTATTTATCAAAATACAATTTGTAACGATTTTTGTATTTTAATACACGAAATTTCGCTGTACAATACCTTCTTCAATACCCTTTGCTCGCATGCTTTCATCAGAATTTTCACTGTCGTTTAATTGGTGTTGCTTGAAAGTGATTTGGAGGTTGTTGAAATTACGATTGAATTTGTGTGTAGGTTTTTTTTACCATTTTTGCTTTACTGTTATGTTTTACAAAAAATAATAATAATAATAATTATGAGGTTTTCTAAATATGATCGGGTGTTTGGGGGTGGGGGCATGGTGTGCAACAATTAAAGGAAAAGGGTCGACTTTAAAATTTTAATATAAAGGACCTGGTTTTAATTTAGACACTAGGTCAAAGTGCGAATTTTGAAAAGGTATTAAATTTAAATTTCTAGAAGTGATTTAGAATTATATGTTAGATGGATTTGACCTAAGTTTTAGTCTTGACCCGATTAAAACTATAATAATAATAATAATAATAATAATAATAATAATAATAATAATAATAATAATAATAATAGTGATAGTTTAATTGATGACTTTTATTAAAATGTTTGTATATTTAAAAGTTGCTATTATTTGTGCCCTTAAATTTCATTTTTCATATATGTTGAAATTTCGTTACAAATTTCGTCTCTCAATCACATATGAATTTTGTTTTTCAATCGATTAATAATCATGATTTGTTGCATAATAATTATTTTTTGAATGAATTTTTATGAGCCTTCAGAAATATTTTGAAATAAAAATATTTTGAAATAAAAATGGGTGGTAGCTACCAAAGTGGCATACTCATTATTATTTATTTGGTTTTCTTTACAATAAAAATATGTATATATTTTTGCGCAACAATTTTGATTTATTGCATATAATATCTTGCCCAAAGGTGTTATTATATGTAATATTTTTGAAAAATGGCATAAGACAGTTAATGAGCTTATTTTGGTCTAGAAATTTCCTTCTGCCCAACGGTGTTGGTGTTTCGAAAACCAGTGAAATTTTGTTAACTAGCTACATGATGCGTTTTAAGAATACCTTATAGCGTGTTGTATTGTCGACCTAAAGGTGACTTTATGATGATGCATCTAGATTTTTATCGTAATAAAATTCATATGTTTTGATTTAAATTACGAATTATCTAAGTAATAGCTTATATTAATTAGTTGGCTATTATATCATCCATTTGATTGCATGTATTACGTTTGGATAATATTAAGAGTGATATTTTATGTTTTTACAGTTTATAATGCCTCATCTCTTTCAAATCAATTGTCTGCTATTGAAACATTGACTGGAAATAATTATGTGAGATGGAAACTAGACGTAGAAATAGCACTTGATCTTTTGGGTTTGAATTTTACAATGGAACTTCATCAAATGGATGTTAAGACAGTATTTTTGAATGAAGATATTTCTGAAATGGTTTATATGAAACAACTTGAAGGCTTTCTTGAGAAAGGAAAATAGAACTTGGTATGTAAGTTAAACAAATCATTATATGGACTTAAACAAGCATCTCGACAGTGATATTTGAAATTTGATGGAGTTGTGACATCTCTTGATTTTGTTGAAAATACTATTGATTAATGTATTTATCTCAAAACCAGTGGGCGAAATTTTATTTTTCTTGTACTATATGTTGATGACATTCTGCTTGCCAGCAGTAACCTAGGGTTGCTTCATAAGATAAAGAAAATGTTGTCTACTAATTTTGAAATGAAAGATTTTGGAGAAGCTTCCTATATACTTGGCATTGAAATACATTATGATAGACATCGTGGCTTATTGGGACTTTCTCAGAAAGCTTATATACGACGTGTTCTAGAAAGGTTTAATATGTAGAATTGTGCACCTGGTCATGTACCTATCATAAAAGGAGATAAGTTTAACAAAACTCAATGTCCAAGGAATGAGCTGGAAAATAAGTCTATGAAGATGATTCCATATGCTAGTGCTGTAGGGAGCTTAATGTATGCTCAAGTTTGCACTAGACCGGATATAACTTACGCAGTAAGTATCCTTAGCAGATTTCAATTTAATCCAGGACAAGAGCATTGGAAAGCAGCTAAGAAAGTTATGAGATATTTGAAGAAAACTGAAAGTTATATGCTTACATTCCAGAGTACAAATCATCTTGAGGTGGTAGGATATTCAAATTCTAATTCTGCTGGATGTCAAGATAATTTAAAATTAATCTCAAGTTATATTTTTACATTAGTTGGTGGTGTTATTTATTGGAAAAGTGCTAAATAGACTCTAGTGGTATCTTCTACTATGCAAGCTAAATTTGTGGCGTGTTATGGGGCTATAGTCCAAGCAGTTTGGTTAAAAAATTTCATCTCTGGTTTGAAAGTTGTTGATTACATCTTAAGACCGATCACCATCTACTGTGATAACAGTGCAGCAGTATTCTTTTTAAAAAATAATAAAAGTTCTAGTTGGTTAAAATATATTAACATCAAATATTTGGTACTTAGAGACAAAGTCAAAGAAGGGCAGACGAAAATAGAACATATCAATATAGAGGCAATGATTGCAGATCCATCGACTAGGGGACTCGCTTCAAAAGTCTTTAAAATACATGTTACTAACATGGGCATTATGGAAACATTTAATATTTTTGGTTAGTGGGAGTTATATGTAAAGAATTATGTTTTGGGTTTGATCCCTCTACGGGGTACATAGGCAACCCATATGTTTTTCGGGTACAGCTCCTTCTTATAATAAAATATTTTTCCCCTATCCACGAACTATTTTGAGCATGCGTTTGACTTATGTCTTTTTATTATAACATTATTGTGATATTGAGATATGACATATAAAGATATAAGATGAGTCTCTTTTAGAGACAAGTGGCTTCATTTTGATCTGAAATATTATGAGGACCGATATGTATTAGCACAATTTTTTTTATCACATTTGGTGCTAAATTCATACCACATAATACCACATTGGTTGAAGGATGGGAATTCATGTCAATAAGGATGTTGACATTTGTAGCTGTGGAATAGTTTTGCATCGCTTAATTGGTGCAATGACTTCCATGTTCGATGTTGATATTCTTGTTGGATCGAATTATGTTATGTAAGGTGTCATCATTGGAGCTATACTTTTGTGACCACCTATGTAGTCTAACCCGGGTGTTAAAACTTTGTTATAGCAATCAAATGTTTGCCCAAGTGGGAGAATATTGGAATAATTCTATATGTGGGCCTCACATTCGATTGCAAATTTTACAGGATAGATGTATGGCTCATAATGATATTTGTGTTTGGGCCAAATTTATTAAGTGATCAATTGGACCGTTTTACACCTTATGGGTTGTAATTAATTTGATGTGATAATTTTAAGTATGTGAGCCGAAAATAAATCGTAATTAGAATTATAGTCGTAATGGGATGATTCAATTATTTCTTATATAAAGGTTATGTCCCCTCTCCTCTCCATTATTATTTTTTTAGCTTGCTCCATTGATAGTTAATACTTTGTGAGGAGTAAGGAGGGGACGATTTGACTGCTATGACAATTACAACTATTATTCATATCAACAATGGTTTTCGCAAGAATGAATTCGTTTTATTAATTTATTATTTGGTAATTCTTGATTCTTAACATGATTAAATTAAATTCAACATATATTAGTTGAAGCGAGAAGCTTCAGCATCACTTGAGATTGTTGACGTTGGGTACGACCTCCATGTGGTTGGAAGCGTAGCAAGTTTAAAATGGTGGAGTAGTGTAATTTAGCACCAGTGTTAAATACCTTGTCATTAGTTGATTAAATCATCTTAAAAGTAACAAATTACTCCTATTTAAGGCTACCTATAGTTTGAAGACACCTATACTTCATATCTATAATAGGTAAGAATTAAATTTGAAAACTTGTAGATATCATGGTTAATCTCATGTTGCAAATTTTGGTGCTTGGCTATAATGATGTTGATATGGTTCCTTATTTGCATAATAATATGTACTCAATAATTTGATTTTCATTTTAAGACAAAGTCCATATTTTGTTAAAAGAAATAGTTATTCAACGATGAATGATCTAATAAGCACTGATGACACATCGTACATATCCATTGGTTGATAGAAAATTTAATTCAAATATTGAGGTCCGCCAATGAATTGATATGATATGTTCATTGATGTTTAGTATAAGATGAGCACTGATTTATTAGATTATTCATCGTTATTCAACTACCAAAAATGGATTCCATTTAAAAGCTACTATTTAGTCCACAGCTTTAATATTTAGCGGTTAGCTTATCCTACATGCTCATGTAAGAGTGCTTGTGACACCTCGTGTATGAACTCGCGAGAGTGTGACGCCTTGCATGTATGAAAAACGCACCAAGTCTTGTAAATCACGAAATCGAGATACTTGTCTTTTACCATCGTAAAGAACAAGTCTCATCCTTCTCATGGACGGAGCTCCAGCTAGAATTGAAATAAATGAATAAATTAAATCAATTTACATTAATCAGCTCGTAGTGTGCGTCACGTCTGGGAATTTGATGGCAGAATGGAGGGTAATTGTCCTTCAAGAAAAGAATAACTTAAACCCATTGTCTGTGTTTGAGAATTCAAGTGACAAAAAGTGGAGAATGTGAAGCAGAGCGTAAATGGGGTCAATGTTTCGGGACATCACTTGCAAATTACTCTAAAATTTATCGCTCTAAATGTTTAGTAATGTCAAAAGAAGCAATTAGTTGTATTTCAGGAAGAAGCCATTAGCTGATTCTCATTTTATGATTTTATATGTATATACGAAAAAGATCTTCTAAGCACTTTCACCAATTAAATGATGTGTCATGTCATCGTTACTTAACATAAGCTAAGTACCGGTGCTTAAGAGATCATTCCTCTCTATATATAACTACCAATATTAGATTCCATTTAAGAACTACACGATTAGGGATTTTAAGATAACATGAAGAAAAAAAAAATTTGGAATAACAAATTAAAAGCTAATCTTTAGTCCATCACTTTGATATTTAGCGGTTGGCTTATCCTTTACACTCACACAATTGAGCTTGTACTACCTCGTCTATGAACTTATATGAGCGTGACACCTTGTATGTATAAAAACATTCTAAGTGCTTGTTTGGTACATATTAAAAGACAATTAAAATTATTTTTTTGACCGTTATTTCATTATTTCAGTTGTCATTTTTGAATTCTTTTCTCACAGATAGAACCCACTTTATATCTAACGATCCAAAAATCAATTATCAAAATCCTTACCAAACAAAAGAATGAATCTAAAAGTAGCAATTAAACAAGCAACAAATTTATTTATTTGTATTTATATTTTCGACAAACAAGATAAAAATTTGTTGACATCCCTAAGGTTTTACAGTCAACGGATCTCCTACCACACCTCTGCTTGCTTGTAGGTTACCTATATATTCGGTCAAAACTCATTAGCATTAGGATCTATGGGCCAAGAAAAAAAAGTCAGCGATTGTTAATACTCCAACAATCAAGTCAACGTCGATATAAAGTTATATTAGAGTTTGGATAAATGAGAGACGAGATATTCGGCAAAGGTTGATAAATTGCATATCCTTAATTTTACTTGTGCATGTATATTTACAAGGAATGAATCCGTGTGGAGTAAATATTTGGCATTTAGCCTAATTCTACGTATCTTGCTACCATTAGCTCGTGTGACTCTTTGTTGAGTTAGGATAGGCTTTCCTCCTTAAGTTAGTTTTCTTATGTGATTAGTTTTCATTGTAGATGTTGATTCCATAAGATTTTCCTTGATCTTCATAGATTCGTGCACTGATTTTAAGGGATTGAAAAGGTAATTTCATTACCCAATACTCTTTGCTTATTAGTTACCTAAATGCTTAGCCACTACCATTCGACATTCAGGTGTTTGTTTGGTTGACGGTATCTTTATCGACGGGCGAAACTCTACTAAGACGAGATGAACGACAATAATGCCAAAGGTTATGAATGTGGGTTATGTGCACTCGCAAAGTATTACAAGTCACGAATTAAAGATATTTATTTTTTTATATCATGAAGAAAAAATTTAAAAGTTAAAACAGTAAACAAGCAAGAAATTTATTAACTCGTATTTGTACAACAATTTATGAACGGACTTTCGTGAAGGCTACCCTGTCTGGGGGCTAGCACTGAGCTTTAGCCGAATGCTACCGCAAGCCCATTTCAATTTTTATGGCAAAGTTTATTTATTTATTTATTTATTTATAATGTATCGGTCCATTAAAAAAAAAAAAAAAGTTAGGGAAAATTTCATGTCTAAGAGATTAAGTACATTCAATTCAAAACTAAGAAACGAGGTTTAAAACTTCAAAAATAAAAAATTAATTAAATTTTATTTATGAAATAATTAATTAAATATATTAATGTTTCAATTCTATATTATGTGGTCACAAATTATCAAATTAATTAGTAACAAATTATTTATCGATTATGAATAAAAAATTTATAGGTTACAATTTATTCATCGATCACAAATCAAAAAATTTATAAGTCATAATTTATTTATTGATCATAAATCATGAATTTTATAAATCACGACTCAAAATTTTAGGTTACACACCCCACCCCACCCCACCCCACCCCACACAACCCAACCCAACCCACAACCACTTACCACTGCCATGATGACCACCATTCCGTTGACCACTACCAACATCAACAGTATCGTCAACATCACCACTACCTCATCATCGTAGCCAACACCAACAGTATCGTCAACATCACCACTACTTGATTTTACTATTGGTTATCACTTACTCACCGAAAAATAAATGGCTACTGAATGGTCACTCAACTATTCATTAATTTACTTGTCCATCACTGGGATGAATTCTATCTGTACAGCTAGACAATAAATTACACGTGGAAATAATGTGGCTGATGAATCATTTCCACGTCATCTAAATCACTGGATCTTTAGAATCATCTAGAGATATAGCCGTGCTGAATCGTCTTCCCACTGTCCTCCATTTGCAAGATGGTAAAACAAATCAAATCCATCCCATATAAACACTTGCGGATGGTGTAAAGCTACGATTCCTTCATTTTTCTTCCAACAATTTCATTCTTGAACCATGTCCTCTGAATGCTTAAATTTCCCCATGAATTTTTTAAAGAAAAGCCCACAAAAATTGACTTGATGCAAGCGAAATCCCACATTCACTGTGGGATTTACACAATAATCTCTTATTTGATAGGACGGAAATTTAATTCAATTGAAACCATTTCAGATTTTGTTGTTAATTTATCCGAAATCTTGGATAATTCACGTGTCATTCGCTCCATGCCATTTCCATGGAAGAAAATGAGGAGCATCATAATTTTTTCGATTGGTGAACGAGCATTTGAGGAACTCCTCGTAGATCTTTTCATCAAGAATCACGAAACAGGGAAAAAATCATCCAAGAAAAATAACAATTTAGATGGCGTGGAAATGATTCATCGGCCACATCATTTTTATCTCCACGTGTGATTTTTTGTCTAACTGTGCAAACAAAATTGGCCCTAGTGATGGATGAGTAAATTAATGAATAATTGAGTGAGTGTTCACTAACCATTTATTTTTTGATGAGGAAGTAGTAACCAATAGTAAAATTTAGTGATCACTCATTTAATTAACTCAAGTTAATTAGCATATTTTATTCCTAATGATAGTTTCTGTCCAAAAGTTCCATAAGAAAGCCATAAAAACACTTATTTGCTCTTCAAACAAGAAAAATTAACAAATGCAGAAGTTTAATTAAGAATTGTCCTTCGTTTCAAAGTATGCTAATAGAATATTTGGACAAAAATAATTATCAAAGACAAGATATACCAACTAATTGAAGACTAAAAAAATTAAAATACGACAAAAAATATGGACATACATAACTATTAACAAAAGTTAGGGACCTTCTTTACAATTAAAATCTAACACACCAGGCAAAAATTATTGTGCAACATAATCACCATTGTGTTTCATTAATGAATATTGATATTTTTCTATGTAGCGGCATATAAAAAAAATTTCAACGTTTCTTTGTTAAAATTTATCATATTCGTACACTTGATGTTTAATCAAATAATAATATTATAATTCATGAAAATAAAATTTAGCTAATAAACGTATGTAGACATATTTTAATTTCACCCTTTTATCTTATAGTCGAGTTGAATATTACATGCTTACAATGAAAATGATAATTATATGAAGTATTGAGAGTGATCTTGTTGACAAAATAGATTTAGATTAAACAATAGATGAATTTTATTTCATAAGATATTGCCAGACAAGATCTTAATAGGTAATTTCATATTTTGTATTTAATTATTGACTATGATAGATTGATAGGTAATACACTTTTAAACATTTTAGTTCAACCTAAAATCTAATTTTACACACGAAGGAAACTACTATCAATCATAGATGATGACTTCAATATCATGTAAAAAACGAGACGCGTTACTTAAAAAGATACTTTATTTATAGACTATAGATAATTATATCAAAAAATCAATAATAATTACGCATTCAAACTAATATAAATAAAATTACTAAGGGTCCGTTTGATTGTAAAGATGGAATTTGGGTGGAAAAAAACGAATTCTAGGGAATTGAATTATCTAGAAATTATTTTCTTGGGAATTGTAAATTATTGTGTTTGATTGGTATAATTTTTCACGTGAAAAATGTTGAAATAAAAGTATTTTTTGGTATTCGTTTGACTTTGTTTTACATAAAAATTGTCAACTAAAGGGATTTGATTTACTGGTATTGTGGATGAAATTTATTTCTATTGCCAAAAAAAAAATTTCAAGAAAATTATCTATCTTTTAGTGTTCATTTGGGTTTGTTTTACATAAAAATTGTCAATTAAAAAGAAATATTTTTTTACAATAATTCTTAAAATTTATTTTCATTGCCAAATAAAAAAAAAATAACAGTAACCAGGAAAATCAATTCCCACCACACAAAAGCAAGAAAAATGCAATTTCCAATAAATCCAAGAATTCATATTCCACGGAAAATAAATTCCAATCAAACACGCCAAAGTAGGAAAATGGTATCCAAATTCCATTTTCCATGAAACTAAATTGCTAATCAAACGGTGTCTAAGATAAATCATATAAAAATAAATATATTTCCACATCTAGCATAAACATGACTAGATATATATGAGATTTTGAGTGTCATATGAAATTCAAAATAGTGTTCCTCGTCCATTTATTAATAATTTTTTTTTTTCCACGGAAAATAAATTCCAATCAAACACGCCAAAGTAGGAAAATGGTATCCAAATTCCATTTTCCATGAAACTAAATTGCTAATCAAACGGTGTCTAAGATAAATCATATAAAAATAAATATATTTCCACATCTAGCATAAACATGACTAGATATATATGAGATTTTGAGTGTCATATGAAATTCAAAATAGTGTTCCTCGTCCATTTATTAATAATTTTTTTTTCCAATTTCCTATTTGTTATAAAACCTTTACCAGGAAGAAGCAAATAATTTGAAAAAGTTAAAATTATTAATTTTTTTTTCACAACACTATGTCAAGTTCAAAAAAATCAATATAATATTTATAATTTTTGTGCCCTTTCCCCTTAATATTGTACCCTCTAACTTGACAAAAATCTTTAAATTAAAATTATAAAAGCATTTATAATTAATTATATCTGTAGCGTCCTAAAATTAAGGACGCCGGAGAATGTGGTCCACATCCTCATCCTCACCCTACATAAGTGAAGATGAGGCGTGGGAATCACGGTAGTGCGAAGACGGAGAAAGGGGTACACACCTTTAGTGATGACAAAAAAACGCGTTCCACCTTGTCCCGAATGCGGCAAAAAAACCCACCCCAACAAACCTGCCCGTGAAGAGAAAAAATAATAAAAATAATTTTATTTCCAGACAATTCATCAGTTAAAACTCATTTTGAATTTATATTTTAATCTATAATAATAGCATAAATCGAAATTTTAAAAATGAAAAAAAATAAAAAATTAAACGGGGTAAAAAGTTGCCCCACTCCGCCTCGCTCCGTCTAAGACGGCCCTGTTGCCACCCCTACCCACCTCATTGTCATTCATATGTCAAACGCATGGGGTGTGATGTTTCACTCAGTGTCCGTTTGATTGTAAAGATGGAATTGAATTGAACTGAAAACGAATTTCAGGAAATTGAATTGTCTAGAAATTATTTTCCTGGGAATTGTAAATTATTGTGTTTGATTGGTATAATTTTTCATATGAAAAATGTGGAAATAAAAGTATTTTTTGATTTCGTTTGGCTTTGTTTTACAAAAAAAATTGTCAATTAAAGGGATATAATTTACTGGTATTGGGTATGAAATTTGTTTCCATTGCAAAAAAAAAAAAAAAATTAAAAAAAATCTATCTTTTGTTGTTCGTTTGTCTTTGTTTTACATGAAAATTGTCAGTTAAAGGGAAATATTTTTTTTACAATAATTCTTAGAATTTATTTCCATTACCAAAAAAAAAAAGTCCAAGTAGGGTGAAGGAAAACCAAGAAAAGAACAAGTTCTAAGACAATCAAGAAAATGAATTCCATGGAAAAAGTATGCTATCAAACACTACAATTTGGGTGAAAATGGAATTTCCATTTTCCATGGAATTGACCCTATCAAACACACCCTTAAAGTCACAAGAGATATGCAAAGTATAGCATAAATTTTTTCGGAACAACATTATTGGTACAAATTTTTTTTTTTTATAGAACTCATATAGATCAACACTAGGCAAATTATCATTGGAAGATAACAAAAATACAAAAGAAAAACAACCATATAGGTGCAGATTCTATATTTTTTCTTGTACTTATAGAATTATTCATCAATTTTTTGTCCTTTAACCACCAATCTATTAAATTGGTAATTGGAGGTTAGCGTTCTCTTTGCCTCTTCTTCCACCTCATACACTTTCACTTTTGAAATTGAATAGCAGGGATAGAGTAGCCAAAGGGTACTTGTTTTGACAGGGACGTCCTTGTAAAGTAGTGTAGAAACTTCTTGTGGACCAATTCAACGAAAGAAAATAAAAATGGGGGACCAGTTTACCGACAGAAAATAAAAAACAACAAGTGTCAAAAACTATTTTGAATGACCTTTGCACACTAAAAATTTCAAATGTGAGAATATAATTTTATAAATAAATCAAGAAAAGCTTCAAGAAACTATACATCTTGTCAAACAATTAACCTTATACAGCAATTAAAGATTTAAGGAATTCTGTTTTTCACAAGATAATATGGAACTCACATATCAAGTCGATCATATATATGGATTGGAACTAATATAATTCTTGATCTCTATGTCAATTCAACTACAGCTTCACTTGAATGACTAGTTTCTTCCCCAATTTGAGGTGCATTAGCTCTTGTTCTACAGATTGGACAAGCAGCAGTTTTCAAAAGCCAAGAATCTATGCATTGGACATGAAAACTGTGATGGCAAACAGGCAGCATCCTACACTTTTCACCTCCCTTGAAATTCTCCAAGCACACGACACATTCTGCTGGACTATTCCCTTTCTCCTCCACCTCGTAGTCGAAACACGGCAGCTGTTTTATTTCATCGGTCGACAAGCCCGGGATTCGACTGATTCGACTGGGAACAGAATTCCGACCATTGAAGTAGTTCCCCCTGAAAGCCCTCCCAACAATACAAACATGAATCACGATCAGAATTGCTATACCTATAAATAATAGAAGTACAGAGATGATAATTTGCATGGACATGGCCTGTGCTTGAGGATCATGTGATTTGAGTGGAAGACTGAAATTCTATCTACAGAAGTTCTTTTCTCGGTGAGGAACTTGGTGGATTAACAGAAACTGAAAATGGCAATGGGCTTCAAGTGGGCTAATTAAATACTAGGAGTCACTATACTTTTAGAAAAATTTTACTTTAGTCACTAAACTTTATTTTGTTCTAGATCGGTCATTGAACTTAAACATTATTTCAAATTGGTCGTTCTATCCATATCTGTTAATTTAAGTAACTCAAATGGTACACGTCCATCTAGTTCCTTGTCTAGTAAATTACTTGGTCAACTTTTTCATTAGTCTGACTAATGGACACACGAGTGCACTCGTGCCATATAAACAAGGCTTTGTCCCCTTAAGAAATCCTTTTCCGAAAGGAAATACATTGATTAAATTAAAACAAATATTCTAGTTCTATAATCAATTTATTATAAAATGAAATTTAACGATCATCTGAAATTGCACTGGAAGTTCGGTGATGTAATTTTAACACTGCACATAGATTTGGATTCTTGTGCAAAATTCCGAAAGCATCCTAAGTTGAAGAAGACTAATTATGTTAAAAAAAGTCATAAAAGAAATTAATTTATATTTCGAATCTCCCAGTCAACCTGCCATAATATTTTAAATTGCATCCATCAGTGGTTAAAACATTAATTGGTGATTGGTTGCAATTTTGAGCAAAGTCTTGATTAGAAAGTTCAGGGAAAATTCAGATTTGGACAAAGTTTTGATAAGAGTTGAGTATGCTGTTTGCATTGTATTAATGATATATGAATAATACTATTCATAGTCAAGACTTTCGATAGTCGTCATACATGATGTACACATAACAGTTTATTATTTGATACACATTAATACGGCAGTTTTTTATTGCCTCATACATTAAATACCAAACTGTAATGTGTACGACGTATGGCGACTATCGGTAATTTTAGCTATGAGTAACATTATTCATAATTTATGGGTGGAGTCTATATGATTATGGACCTGCCTATGCTTGTGTTTTTTGGCATCAAGAATGTTATCTTCTGGTTTTAGATTTGAAGACTAGCCATTTAGTCTGATAGGAATTGAAAGAAGTACATAAGATGAGATGTTTTGGCTCTCTCTATCGAGTTATGAAGGAGTATATCTGACACCTTCGATAAAAGATTTTCAATATATCAAGCTAGTTAAATAATCAATTATCCGATGAAATTGAACGAAGGTGGATTCACTCACCCTCGCACACAACATTAACGGTGGACATTACTTGAACCAAATAGAATTGGTCGATTCGACTTCGATTCCTCTACTAAATGGATCATTTTTGAGACAATGCATTGAGAACTGATCAATTTTGATCCGGGTTCTAGGTGGCATCTTGAGAACCTGTGAATTCGATTATTTTGAATTTCTCTTTTTGTTGATACATTTGTACCAAGATGCACCAGATCTTTGAAAATTAGATTTCAAAATCATCCCACTCCAAAATTTCAGTTTTCCATACACTTTTTCTTCTTTCTTCTGCTAGAAAACATAATGTGTAATCAAAATCAAAATTTAAATAACCTCATAAAGTAATGCATATATACACACACACACACACACACACACACACACACATATATATATAATTTGATTATCTTTAATAATCCTCAAGATCTTACTTTTTGATGGCCGGCCATTTGAAAACAGCAAGAAATTTGAGCTCTAAATATATATTATTGCATGAATTTTCTTAAGAATTAATATTCGACACAAATTTTACCATTTATGATATGTCTAACAGTTTATTTTTATTTTTTGAATTTGTGAGTTAATCTTGAATTTTGGAGTAATTTTTAGTTCGTTGTTTAGTTTAATTAATTTCTTTTGTATTGTTAGATTACAAAAATGAAAAGTGATTTCATAGTCTATTTTTGTCAATTTTCAATTTGACAAATAGTTTTAAACTTTATCTTTATAATTTTTCAATATAAAGAATCCAATCGGACCGAATCGAAATCTGTTGGTTCGATTTTGATTCGGTTCTATAATTGAATATGGAACTAATGGTACCGTGTCTAAGATTTTTATTAGTACTAATTCGATTTGGTTCCCTTTTGAGTTGGATTTAAACAGACTGTGTCCAA
>NC_036248.1:4554685-4575036 GCF_002742605.1 Olea europaea var. sylvestris
AGACAAGAAAAGTCTATAATTTCACCAAGAACATGTTAGTTACGGCTTACTGTATACCAAAAAAAAATTATCACTATACTGCATCATTTACAAATACACAATTGCATACGAAGTTCAACACCAAACAAAATAAGGGAAATCCAACAGTCAACAAGAACACTTGAGTTTCTCAAAGAGAAAACAACATCCACACTTGCTGTGCCCTCCCAAAAAATGATTTCAGTATTACTCAAAGAAAAGAAAAATTTTAAAAGAAAAAATTTAATGTTGGCAGATCTTGAAAAAGAATCTGTCGATTTTTCTTTTCGGCCGGTGAGATGATTTCAGACCCTCGACTAAACGGGAACCAAAAAATAGCTAAAGTAAAAATACTCTAAGCTCTGATACCACTGTAGGAACCCTAGAACTGTTTCAAAACATCAAAAATCGTAAGACTATGGATCAAGATTTGTAGATCTGAAAACAGTAAAGAGAAACACAAGCGATTTTTGGTCGAAGCCCCGAGGTTCAGCGATTTGTCAAAATTGCCTAATTCTCGTTGAGCATCCACGAAGGAATAAGCTCGAATCTACTAGAACAAAACACACCGGCCAAATTACAGCAGTTTTCGAATCACAGAAGGAACACACAGTTCCAGCCACCACGACAACAATCTCCTCAACAATACAAAGAACTCACACAAGAGTTCATAGCATCACGTCTACTCTCAACCAACAAGAAAGAATCAACAAGATTCAAAATGAGAGAGCCAAAAATACAAAGAGAGTTTTCAACTCAAACAAAAAGAAAATGAAAGCTGCGTAAAATGAGAGCCAACCCTAACCCTAGAATTGTTGATCTTTTATATGAAATAATCAAATCATTTGATCCGATGGTCCAGCGATTGCTAGGTGTCACGATCATGTGAGAGTCGTTTTTCTCAAGATAGAAAAACGTGTTTTTCCTTTAAGCAAATGAGCTTCCAGATAATTCTACCAATTGGGCCATTTAACCGGGTCATGGGCCATGGATATTAACTTGGGCTTCACAAATGGCAGCAACCCAATTTCTACAACTATTATTTATGAATTAGTTAAATTAGAGACTTAATCTATTTTCAGGTTTGTATAACATACTTTTGACTTGTGAGAAAAGTTTTTGGCTAATGTGCTTAACTAATGGATTATTAGAATGTTTAGGATTTAATTTTTCAAAAATGGATTTATGGTGGAGGATATCATGATAGTTTGGTGAATCAATTTATATTTAATTTTCTTTTTCTTTTTTGCTCAGTGGGGATTGCAAAATTTACTTCCAGGTTGTCGTTTTGTCATTTGTTTGTATGAACTATGAAGGGACTCGTTGTTTCCTTTAACTAACTGATTATTAGAATTATTGTGGCAATCAACTGGAGGAGATACCATCTTTGTACACACCCGTTGCACATATGGATTGTGGTATGTATTGTGAATCTTTTGAAGGAGGACTGAATATGACATTAGTTCATTGACAATTTCTGATTTTCTGGTGATATTTGTTTATTGCTTTTGTTAGGTTGACTACACTACAGTGTTTGTTTTCCGCCTCTTGATGTTTGTGGACAATGGACTAGCTGCTGGAATGGGATTGTAAGGCCTCCCTTTTCTTGAGATGTTGATGTTATATTTATATTATGTAGCTAAACTAATACTTCTGTCACTCACATTATTGAGTCTACTATGACCCATGCGATTCTTCGTTTACTGCTGACATTTTACGAGTAAGATGTATGGTTAACTAGATGTAGATAGTATAGGGTATGCATTCACAAAATTTTGTGGGACATTGTTGGGGAATCGTATGGGGGCTTCGCACTACTTTTAACTTCCCATAAATAGACTAAGTGCATGTTTAGTGCTTAATATAATGAGCAAGATGAACTTTTTTATTCCTTTTTAGTTTTCTAATACTATTCAATCCTCCCTAACAAACTATAACTGTTTAAAACCAAGTTTGTTATGTTAATTTACTGTCATATTAAAGTAACCATCCAACATACTTTATTACATGAGAAATTTTGGTGCTTCAATCTTCACTCAAAAGTTATATAGTGTTTCCTCAGCTCTCTTCTTTTCCTGATATGACAGCCAACTAATTTATTTCTCTATGCATGATCTTAGGGATTTTGGTTGGCAACAAAGATATGCCCGCTTCTGTGGAAGGACAGTTGTATTATCTATTCTAGCTCTACTACTTTACCCATTCCTTTGGGCTTGGACCATTGTTGGTACACTATGGTTCACTAGTGCAAGAAACTGTGTAAGTTTTTTTGCTTTCTTCTCGTGAGTGAGCTAGTACATCATGTACTGCAAGCTTGGAATAGATATAACAAGTAGTCTTTTTTTCAGTTGCCTGAAGGTCAGAAATGGGGTTTTCTTATTTGGTTACTTTTCAGCTATTGTGGACTCATATGCATTGCTTGCTTATCTACTGGAAAGGTTAGTTGTGGTTCTCTTTCACTTCTTCATGCTCCAAGAAGTACAGTTATCAGTTCTGCTTTCTGTTCATTTTTTCAAGAAAAGTTTACCAGTACAGAATCACCCTCTACCTTCCCCCATCCAAAAAGAGAAAAGAAAGAAACGAAACGAACAAACAAAAAAAGTCCTGACCTCACAACTTCCATTCTTCTCCTTTTTCCTTTAATGGGGTACTTGCGAATTGCAATCACCTGTTTGTTTGCATCTCTATCTTTAACCATAAGTCTTTTGATTTTAGCTTGTTTACCCTTCTTTTTGCAGTGGCTAACAAGAAGACAAGCACATCAATTGCGTGCACAGCAAGGAATCCCCATTTCTGAATATGGGGTGAGCTCAAGTACTCAATGTTCATCAACTCGTGGACAGTGTGTGCACATTAGGTTCACTTGAGTTTTTACAAATATTAATCTCTCAATTGATTGTGAAATCTTGTCATTGAGGATTTTCCAAATGTCCAGCAGATGCCCATCAAAATATTAATCTTGCAATTGATTGTGAATTATTGTCACTGAGGATTTTCCACATGTCTAGACAGCCAAAGAAGGTTTACTTATTAAGATGATTCCCAAATTATCCTTGCATAACACGGCAACCTCAAATGATGTTGCTAGATACTCTGTAAGGCTTTGATGCTCGAACTCTTCGAAATGGACGAAGTACCCTTGTCAACATGACATGGGTATGGGTATAAGTATGGGACATGTATCGGATCCTCCAAGTTTCAATCGGACACTTTGCCTTTTCTACTTTTTTCTTTCTCTTCATTCTTCCTTTTCTTTCTTTCCATTTTCTTTTCCCTTACTTCTTTTCCATTTCTACTCTCTATAAACCTAGTGTGCTGCTGAGAGGGTGGAGGAAGACGAAAGTGCTAGTGAAGATGATGGTGCTAGGTTTTTCCCTTTTTTTCTTCTTCTTTCTATTCTCTTTACTTTTTCTTCTTTTTCCTTCTTTCCCTCTCCGTATTGATGTTTTAGGGTTTTCTTTGTATATTATGAAAATGAGTTCCATATAGTACTACTTAGTGTTCCACTAAGTCCAAATTGTAATCAAGTCTCTCTTTCTATTTTATATAACATTTAGTAATTAACTTTTCATAATTGAAAGTTAAACCCTAAAATTCTATTTTATTTGTCTTAACCCATTATTCAGTGCTCATTTCCTTTTTTTGTGAACAATTGATTTTGGTCTATTTAAGATAACATATTGGGTTAGTAAAAAAAATTGAAGTTTTAAAGATATTCCTGTGTTCGAAATTTAAGTTCTTTTTAGTCATGATCCCGTATCCTATATTTTATAAAATAAAAGATCCGACACTTAGATACGTGTCCATACTCGATTCCCGTACCCGTTCCCGAGTTCGAACATCATACCTATAAGGTGATAAAATAAGAATGTCAGATAATCAAAGTAGACAGCGGGTATCACTTGATTGTTAGCGAATAACTTGCCTTTTGATGGTGGAAATTGTCAGTCCATGTTCTATTATTATCCAGACTAGGTAATTGACTATGATATTGACCCTCTATAAATCTTCCATGGCATCAGAGGATAGATAATGCATTGCATAAGAAAATTCATGTCGAACAGTCAATGTTAAGGGTTCAGTTTTAGTGATGTAGTAAAATCATTATTGACACAACTTGTCTTACTGGATATTAGTTTTATTCAAAAGCTTATATTTATTAGCACTGTGGCAAGAATGATGAACAGCTCAACTATATTAGCCATTTCCATTTCTTTAATAGCTGTGTAATGATTTATTATTTTCTGCGTGACTTACTGAAATAACACTTCTTATTTCAGGTTTTTGTTGACATGATTAGAGTGCCGGATTGGGCTTTTGAAGCTGCTGGCCAAGAAATGAGAGGGATGGGGCAAGATACAGCTGCCTACCAGCCAGGAATTTACTTGACAACAGCGCAGGTAAATGAAATTTTCTTTGAAGGACTATAGTTGGTGCTCAATTAATTTCTCGTGCAATCTTAATCTTGGTAATTCCCTGATTTTTAGGACTTGTTAAAATATACAAAGTTACCAACTTTCGGTGATTCAGGCATTTGAACTGATTTTGTAGAGAGAAGCGGTGGAGGCTCTAATTCAAGAACTTCCCAAGTTCACGCTGAAGACCGTTCCTGTTGATTGCAGCGAGTGTCCAATCTGTTTGGAAGAGTTTCGTGTGGGAAATGAGGTAAATATCTTCATTGATCTGTTTATAACAAGTCCAAGGTTGAGGTCCAAACTGGTTAACACACCTTTCCTCTAAGAAATTGAGATTATCTAGTCAAAAATCTCTGCACGCCAACTTAAATTAGTAATTGTCATTTGGCCATGCCAGGAATAAGAAGCTCATAAAATGCTGGACGAACGAGTGCATACCTCAGACATCTTGACGCCTAGTCTCGAGGCATAAGCCTTGACAAATAGCACTTGAGGTGTAGGATGCGAGGCACACCTCAAGGTGTAAGCCTCATACAATGTTTTAAAACAGTCGTAACTGTACCTCATACAAGTATTCCTGTTGGGCTTTGCAATATTTTGCTTCCCCAAGAATGAATGAAGATGGCTTTGTTGGGAGAGTTCATGTTGGGGTCCTTCCTCCAATAGACTAGACCACATACTACGGAATGGCCTAATTGTTCCACTCCTTAAATTCTGTTTCATTTCCCACCTCTTTGCTTTGTTAGCCTCCCTTTTAATCCCACAGGCAGAAGTGCAAAGACCAAAAGCATATACATGGACTCAAGTAGGAAGGAGAAAAGAAAAATGCTTGTCAAAAAGCTTTTAATTTTGAGGTATCATAGAATTAGACATTCTGTTAACACTATGTTTGTACGTCGAGTCTTCTTTCTATTGAACGATGTAGAACAACCCAGAGAGCTAAAAATGGAAGTAAATTAGTTTACTTAGACAATTAATGTATCAGGGTCCTCATTTCCCTCCAAGATAGGTAATTAAATGATTAATGGAATCTAAAAGATAAAGAAACTTTAAAGAATAATGTACACAAGTGGGTGGAGTGAGCTCCATCTTTATATTTCAGATCCAATGAAATATATTTTGGCTTTCTATTACTTATCTCCCTTGTGGGTGTGAGTGGGAAGAGGGAAGAAATCTATAAACCTTTTTTGACTTGAATTTAAGGCACTAGTACTTGGCAATAGACATCACTTGACTTGATGCAGGTTCGTGGTCTTCCATGTGCTCATAATTTCCACGTGGAGTGCATTGATGAGTGGCTTCGGCTGAATGTGAAATGCCCTAGATGCCGTAGTTCTGTCTTTCCAAACCTCGACTTAAGTGCCTTATCCAATATCCGTGCCGATTCAGAGCGGCCATCGTCCAATGTACTCACTACAACTCAATATGTAAGAACCCAACCGCCTAGCCAGAGCTATCTATTGAGATTACAGGGATTGCTTCGTCCAGTTCATGCGGAGAATACCGGGGCTGTCAGTGAAGCAAATAGTGTGGAAACAACTGAAAATGGAGCCCTGCCACTTGCAACTCCTGGTCTAGCAACTACAGAGCCTGTACAGTTGGTAGTAGAACCGTCAATCACCCCTCGACCTTGACCTACTTTTTGTGATCTCTTGAAAGGTTCTAATCTCTAACCACTGTTACACCTCCTCTTTTTTGTCTCTCTTTAATCCAATTACAAAGGATAGAATACGTTGCACATCCTTTTGGTTTCAGGAAAAAATTGCACCTTTGATACCTAACCTATTATTTGACTAGCAATTTGATCCCTAACCTTTAAAAATGAGCATGTTGTTCCTCGACCTTCATGCTAAATTGTACAAATTTTATTTATATTTTCATGCGGTGCTCTGGAAATTATGCCTCCTTCACATAGAATTCTTTCAGTAGAATTTGTACTCTCGCCTATATTTTGAAGACCGTACCGTTTTTTTTTTTTAATGCAACTATTTATTTATTTTTTTAATCTGTTCCTTTATCTTGTAATAATTTACGAGAATTCGAAGTTTTGGGGTATTGAAATTCCATGATTTTTCACTAATTTTTTTTAGTCAATGGATTCAAGCTACAAACATTTTTTAATTTTTTGTAGTCAGACATTTCGCTATCATATTCGCAAACGAGCACTAAGTTTTGTAATAGAAAAATGGTTTTCTTTAAAAACGTATTTTATCGGAAGTTTCCTTTTTAAGAGGCAAAAAAGCAAGGATACTTTCATCTAGCAAGGCTACTTGAGCAACACGTCCCTCCACTCGATTGGATCGGGTCGAAAAGAATGCAATTCTTTTGTTCTCTTTCTTGTCAATATTCCCCATATTGATACACCCAAATTTGTATCAATCTTGCTATATGTACACTTTTTTTGACATTAAGTTTGACATTGTGTTACTTGTCGTACAACGAATGACCAGTTTTAAAATGAAAAACACTTTCTCGCCCATACATTTTTGAAATTGGAAGAATTTGTAAATAATGTTAAACTCCATGTTGCTCCATGTGCAACATGGAGTGTACAAGGAGCATTATTCAACTTGTATATCATATATATTGACCTCAAAATGTTGTCAAATCTCTTGATCAACAGACATTCCTGTTTCTTTAAGTCTAACCACCTTGACTTGCGTGGTTGATCTATTCCCACTTTAATGGTCAAGTTAGAAAGTATTAAAATAAAATTAAGAAAATGAATAATCAGAGCAATTATTTTATCTTATGAAGGAGCGAATTATCATGTGATGTGTTGTGTGTATCACATCACCAATCTTGTCGTCATCCAAAATCATAAGTTGTTGGATCATTGCTTATGGAAGTAGAAGGCAAAAAACAAAGAAACAAATTTTAAATGATAAAATAAGCGAGTCTAAAATAGTTAATTCCATATCTTCCCATCTAAAAATCGACAAATTCAACAATTTTGAATATCAGAGATTTGAACCATCAATGTGCATGATAAGCCCACTGTACAATTCAGTTTCGTTTTTCTTTTCTTCTTTATATCAAGATTCCTTCAGATTCTTTTTTCTTCTCAATAAAGGAGCATATCATATTTCTCAGGAGGAATTTCTATGGAAAATCTGAGAAGAAGCGGTAATAGTCACATATCAATGTCGGATACCGAGTCACAAGGGAATCAAGTTGACTCCTTTCATTCCCCCCTCAGATCAGACTCTCTTCTCCACTCCGAGGGTCCAGATTTCTACCCAGAAAACGATATTAACTACAAAAGTAGATATAGTTGTAAAATAGCATTGGCTAATTGTAAAGCCCTTGTTCCTGTTGATAATTACTACTCCCCTTTACCATCTCTGGGACAATCCATTTTCCCTTCGAGTTCTCCGGCCAATGGGGGAAATGGCAGGCAGCCCGAGCCACAATTGGAAATGCCCACACCCGAAAATATTGATTTCTGGGCAAGTTCTCCGACCACTGGATGTAAGGTCGAGAGACCCTTTTCTCCCTCCATGACTGAGAATCATGAGTTTTCGGTGAAGGGCGAACAGGGGCCAACGTCAGTCGTGACATTCAACCGGTCTGGAAGGGAGGAGCCAGTGACCAAAATAGGGCCGGTGGGTGGCGGTGGAGAGGATGAGGGAGGAGAGAGGCCATCGCGGGCAGCAGTGGCATCAATATTGAGGAGATCGAAAAGGAAGGTGACGGTGAAGAAGGCAGCTTTGGGGTTCAGAGTATGTGAAGTGATAGTGTGTTTGATTTCATTTTCTGTTATGGCTGCTGATAGAACTCGAGGATGGAGTGGTGATTCCTTTGATCGATACAAAGAGTATAGGTTAGCATTCTTTCATTTGCTTCTGCATATTATTCTTTAAATTGCTTATATGAGTGATCCAGTTGCTGACCTCTAAGTGAATTGTGATTCATTTGTTGCTTGAAGTAGATTAGCCAAACATGTTATGATCATAATTATGTCTCATTGTTACACAGGTATTGTGTAGCCGTGAATGCCATTGGATTTGGATATTCGGGATTTCAAGCATATGATCTTACCTACCATTTGGTCTCAGGGAAACACGTCATCTCTCCCCATCTACGTTACCATTTTGATTTCTCAATGGATCAGGTAAGCAATTTTCTTCCGTATTCTTCAACTGATGCAAACTTCTCTCGTATTGTAGTTCTCATAAAAGAAAAAGGGTTTTGCTATAGTAACATAGTAGATGACCGAACACACCCATGGGGGTTGGCATTTTTTTATTCACGCGGAACCCACACACAAATTGTGAGGGTCAATCACCCCCTCTGTCAAGCAATTCGATCACTTCAGCTTTATCCAAAAAAAGAATAAACATGCATTTAGTCGTGTATTTTAGATTTTGGTAGTGTTTGGTGACCTCTTCAATCACCCCCTCTGTCAAGCAATTCGATCACTTCAGCTTTATCCAAAGAAAGAATAAACACACATTTAGTCGTGTATTTTAGATTTTGGTAGTGTTTGGTGACCTCTGAACATGTTGTGGTGTACTCTAAAATGTTGCCGCTGGAGATTGAGTTACATCATCTTTTTCATTTACAATTGATTACTTTTCTTAGAGCTATTTGTTCAACCTTCTGATCTAAAAGTTTAAATTCTTTGAGTGTTGAATTGATGAATATACTTATTTAACTATAGTTTTTAACACACCCATGCCAAATTAGTGCTTTTCATTGAAAGCCACGCACACTCACAATTTTCAAAAACTAGGTCGCAGTATGAGAAGGGCATGTGCATTTATTTATATTTTGTATTTCAAAGCGCCCTTGTATGTGAACTGAATTCATTTTTTGTCAACGACACGACTTCCACAAGCACAATTTTCATGGAGGAGTAGCGGCAACACCTAAAGTTCGACGAAGGTACATAGTAATGCTCCAAACTAGGATAGACAGTATAAAGAACTAGATTTTTAGTATCCTTTTTCTCTCTGGATACCATCCAGTCAGTCTGCTCTACCATACAAGCCAATATGGTTTTTACATTATAGTCTGGTTCCTCAGATACTCGTACATAGTTTTTACATTTAGTTTGGTTCCTTGGATACTTGCTCAAAGAAACATTACACTTCTTGTCTGGCAGATTCTGGCATATCTTATAATGTCGGCATCATCTTCAGCAGCAACAAGGGTGGACGGATGGACATCTACTTGGGGGGAAGATGAGTTCACGATAAGGGCAAGTGCATCTATTGCAATGTCTTTTCTTGCTTTCATTTCATTTGCCTTGAGCTCTATCATATCTGGCTACAACCTCTGCAACCGAGAAGCAGTTTAATCTCTACATCTTCAGTCAAACTATTAAAGATAAATGTAGTAGTGAGTGGAAGAAAACAGACTACAAATAAATAAAAATACGCTCGGTATTGAACAATGCAACAATAGACACCGCCATAAACTATTGTTCATCACCAATGGTGATCAATAAGATTACTCGAAGGAAAATTTCAATTTAAAAGGCCTCGAGGAGTAATTCCTTTGAAAAATAGAACCCATTAGACCATACATTATTACAATGAAATATTATATGTAGTGTAAAAAAAATGATTGATATGTCGTGAAACAAATTAAAACTCTTGAAAGGAAAGCTATGTAATTTTAATTCCTCCAAAATCGTTAACTAATCGAAAATAATTTTCGATAGGGACAAATGAATTCGACTCTTGACTATAATTTTCATATCCATGATTGTTCCAAAAGAGGACTGAGCTTACAAGTTGTTCAAGAGTAGTGCATCAACCATCAAAACCTCAGTTCAACGTGTTCATCTGATCACAGCATATGAAATGCCATCACGTTAGAAGAAATAAATGATGCAAAAATGCTTACACTATTACATCGCAACAGAAACAAAATGATATCTGCCAATGCCTAAAGGATTTAAAGCCAAACAGCATTATCAAAAGATGATGCCCTGAACCAGCAAATGACTTGGATCTAACAAAAAGTACAAAGCCAAGACCCCAATTTGTGTGAATGACATGGTTCATAAAATTCGATAAGGCGCCTTCAAAACTTATTTCACTTATCGACTGAAGTCTTTCTCTTCCGATCAGGCGAGGAGGAATCCTGTGCTTGAGCCTAACCAAAGACTGACCTGTATTTAAAAACAGTCAGAAGTAAACTTTAAATGATCTTGTGTAAAATATAAGCTTTTAGAGCATCTCTTATTCATGGGATTCCCTTGTCTTTCTTTAATTTTCTCTTTGCGCTTACTCTCTTTTATTAACATGATGCCGGTAAAAGCAGGAGAGACGAACAGGAATGTTCCCCGTCTGTTACAAAATTCTAACAATGCGTGTCTTCGACACAAAAATATCAAAAAAGCATCAAAATCCAAATAAGGCATATTGTAATCATAACGAAGATTCAAATTGAGAAATCCCAAATCAGTGACAAGTATTTGAGATTAAAATACATAAAACATAAAAACCACACCAAAGATGCTTGATGATTTGATCTAAATTCTAAAATCAGTTTGAGTGGAGTAATCAATGAAAATATATTCTATTTGAAGAAAAAAAGAGCATAAAACACATTTTTCATTTCTTTTCATTGCCATACTTCGTCTTCCAGTAAATTGGAGATACCACTCTATTTTTCTTTTTGGCTGCTAAGATAAGATTCATTTTTAATTTTTGTTATTTACTCTGTATAAAAATAAAAATAAAAATAGAGAAACAAAGAAATATTTCTCAACATGACCCTCTTGTGCCTCTGATGAGTCATCAGAATTGGAAAGATGCACTGCTTTGACCCTCGTGGAAAAGTAACTAATTTTCATGTAAAAAGTCTAAACCGTATTTCATACTAATTTTTCGTTATTTTGAGGCAACTCTCCAACATATAGATAGACATCAGTCAAGCCTTTTCTTGCATTTCTTGTGTATCTTGTTTTTGTGAGTTGTCTGAAACCAGTATATTTTGTGAGGTAGCAACAGTATTTTAAACCATAGCATAAAGACTATGATACTGAAACCATTATGTAATGCAACGCAACATGAAATGGAAGTAGTAAGAGAATTGGAGCTCACCCACAGGTTGAACATTGCTTGTGATGCTTGCAGAATATTGACAAACAAACAGAGCATATGTAGCCCATGTCAATTGTGTTTTTGTGGCAAAAGCACCTGCAGATTTTACAGTATCAAAAATCAACAATTTTAAAGCACCTAGAATCTTTTATCTTTTCTCCACTCAATAATCCAAGACTCCAATTCATGCTTGCAGTTTAAAGAAGTGTGTAGCTGTCCTTATGCAAGTTAACAAACACAATATTTAAGATGAGCACGGAAATCAGTTTTCCAAAAATTCAACCATGCACCACTCTGTATGCATTTTAGGATATATATATCAAATCAAAATAAATGCCAGAGATAATAATTATCACTCATCACTTAAGACTTGAGAGGTTTTTAACTACAATTATTGCTTCGAACCTACTTAAATAGCAAGACATTAATTGTACGCTATAGGCCACTAAGAAGCTTATTTGATAAAATTGGAGAGGATCATGTTCTGATTGGTATACACAAAAGAAAATTGATGTGAAAGTAAATAAAAAGATGGAAGCGCAGGTGTAGTAGCTAACATTATTCAGTTTTAGTAAACAGTGATATATATAGAGAAGAAAATTGCATATTGATAAGAATATTTTTGGGGAAGACAATAATAATAATGCACAGGTTTCTGAAGCAACTTACGCTGCGCGAAAGTCCACCCCCACAGGCTTAGGAAGTTGTAAGAAGCTGCGAGAATGCAAATCTGTTGCGAAAACTGTCTGCATGTGACAATGATCATAAATTAATACCCTATAGTGTTGCAGAGGAAGGGGAGAGACTGCAACATGCAAATTTTGAATGTAAGACAAATTTTGATAACACAAAAACAAGAATCTTCCTACATATATCGTTGGTGCCTAATGATAAGAAGACAACTAATTCAATAAAATAGGAAAGTTGTTATGAAAGCAGGATTATTACTAACTCCATGCAAAACTCTGGAATGCTGGTCAAATCAAAGTGGGGAATGATCATTATCATAAGAAAAGGACCAGAAGGTAAATTCCAACTTCTAAAAAAAAGAGCATCAAGTCCACAATATATACCGTCTGCAAAATTTTCATCGAAATAAAATAAAAATATTATTGGTACCAATGAAACCCAATCTAATTCGAAATAAAATAAAAATATTTTTGGTACCAATGAAACCTAATCTAATTCCAAACAAAATAAAGAAGTGACTGGTACAGCAAGCACATTGTCCATGAAAATCATGTTAAGACAAAGTTAGATTCTCCAAAGAAAACAACCCCGTATGGATGGAGGAAGGATTCCTTGAAAAGAAGAAAGAAGAGAAGAATATCACTTTGCTTCCACCCACCAACTTAGGGGTCCGTGGGGCTCGGACCAGCCCAACCTGGCGAGCCAGCTTGTGCTCGTAATTGGGGCAAGCTGAACACGAGCTAGCTCGCTTCAAAAAACCTCAACTTGGCTCGGCCCACCAGCTAGCACATTGGAGGGGTGAGCTGAGCCCAGTTCACAAGCCACTCGCACTCAACAAGATTTTTTATTTCTTCTTTTAAAAATTCAAAAAAAAAATTAGTTTCCCAGCTCCCTGACAAGCCAATGCGAGCTAGCCACAGACACAGAGAGTATCTTCATGTTTTTCTCACGCACGCACACACGTATTTAGAAATTCTAAGTTCTTGACAAAAAATTTAAACATGTGGACTAACAACATTCATAGGTCAAGCCTATAGTTTTAAATTAAATTATTTCAACTTTAGAAATATAAAACTGTTTTTCCAGATAATGAAATTCACTTTACATTATACCTTTGATTATGAATTCTAAAATTTCGATAACGCCCTTTTCCTTCCAAAAATAAAAGAAATAATTTGCCAAAAATATCTAACCGGACATTTATCTGGTAGCCATTTACCATTCATATCACCTTTGAATGCTAAAAAATTTAAGTTTGAGTGCAACAAGAAAGATCTTAAGATGAGGGAGGTATATATTACTTGATGTTGCCATCATAAGAAGTACTTACCGACAGATATTGAAAAAGCCCATCCAATTGTTGAGGCTTCAGATATACACCACCAGTTATATAAGAAGCTTGCCGTAAAAATATGCACCCCTTTGATAACACCAGACCAATGCAAAACTCATTATCAGGAATGAAAGAAATTAGTGATATGATTTGCAGAATGCTATCAAAATGCTACCTGCTGCAGGAAAGCAGAATGTTGAGCTCCCAGTATACATGAATCTACAGGTACCTGCAAGAACCATTTGCATTTAATACAAACAGTTTACAGAGAATCATTTATGAAAATATGCGACAAGACCAATGAATATTTTCCATAGCTTACAAGACAGCGTCATTGGAAGATATTGATAAATTAGTTATATTACAGACCTCTTGTAGGTTCTGCAGTTAAGCTGATGTTTTTAGTAGAACACTTCACTTCACAAAATATATCAATTTTAGAGCACCTAAAATATTGGTTCCACCATACTCTATCATACTTTATTAGCGCATACATTTTTAAGTCTACAACCATTGCCTTTCAGTTTGCTCAATGTGTATATTTTGTATGTTTAAGCTGTTTGCAGAAGAGCAAGAAATTGACGGTTGCACTCCAGTTTATTACAGAAAGGATAGTCCTGGAGGGTGATTCAACTACCATTACAGGTATTCTTGGGAGGGAGGAAAAAAGATGATTCAGAGCTGCATGCGGTTCTGAAAGAGTGAAAGAAGTCCAGAAACAAAGGAAAGCTAGAGGAGGAAACAATCAAGCTGATGAGGCTCAATGGAAAAAAGGAGTTAAAATAACATGTGAAGTTTGTTACTGAGTAAAGAGTGTAGAGATGATCCTTTTTATGTCTCCAACAACACCTCTCATCTTAAGGTGAGGGCATGTCGAAATTACAATAGATGCAAAACCAGATAGGGATCAAGTAAAAAGCTTTACCAGTTCAATTATCAGACTTATATTACATACTTGAATAATTTCACTGTTCCACTCAAATTAAATGTTCTTTACAGTGGTTTATAGGTCGTTTGATATATTTTATTAGTCATTGGTAGTGATGAATTTGAGCAGAGAGAAGGAAGAATACCATGTTAACACCAGGCTCTTTTATTGAGGTGAAACATTGTAAGTATAGGGTCCCAATTGTATTCTTCAATATTTCCTATATTATTTTCGATACATCTCATAAGCTGAGAAAAGCAATTGGTCTTTATGGAGTCCATGTCGAAATGGCAATCCACTCTCGCATTCATATTGATAAAGTAATTGTTGACACATAAAAATTCAACCCAAATCGAACGGCCCAAGGAATGAAGCCCAATTGGAGGATCCCCAAATCAGATAGTCCAAAAAACGAAACCCAATCAAATCAGATAGCCCAAAGAACGAAGCCCAGTCAAGCAATTCAAGATGAAGGCTCAAATAGGGAGGCCCAAGAATACGGTAACACCATCGCCCAAGTTTGCAAGTCGCCCAGAATCTGAGCGAATGGAGTGTCATGCAGTCGCCCAGAGCTGTTACTCTATTCTTGCCCAAACCTTCGAGTCGTCCAAAGTCTTAGCAAACATAAAGTGTTGTGATTATCAAGAAGTGCAGTTATCAAAGCGGTTATTAAAGCAGTCCTATCACATTCCACGATTCAAAAAATTCAATCGAAAACGGTTGAACGACGAAGAGTAATGACAGCAGTTAAAAAAGGCAGTTCCATGACAAGTTGGCCATTACGAGGAAAGTGGAAAGTTGTAGAATGATCAAGTAATTTTTAGGCGGTTGATCACAAAGAGATCATCCAGGGAGTATAAAAGGAAGAAAAGATATAGAGCAAAGGATCGAATCAAAAACTCTCGAATAGAGAACATGTAATTTTAAATTCCTTAACTTAGATTTAAACACTTCTTTCAGTAACTTGTGTACTTGCGCCCCTTGGAGGCATTCTGTTTTTAATTTCCAATTGTAAAGTCATCGCCAATAAAGAACACCCCTTTTTGGGACTTTGTCTCAAGAGGTTTGTCCCTTACACAATCGTCTGATCCCTTTTAATTGTTAGCGACTAACACGCGCGAAACAGTAATAATGCATTAAAATTATCACAAAAGAAGAATCATTTTAGAACATGTAGTATCAGCAATAATTAAGTTTAAAGCACACAATTTACCATCAATCGTTGAGCAGAGAAAATTGCATTCATAATTGCAACATATCTGCAAAGAAAACCTTTAGCCAAAAGCAAATGGATTAAATCATGGCTGTTCCAAAATATCTTAAATAACATACTGTCCAGGTCCATCTGGAGATCCATGGAAGCATAGAATCTGTAATTATTGGGCCGTATTTGATCAGAGCTAATACTATCCAACATAACAGAGTATCATATTGAGTGCTAGAATATTCATACTATAAGCAGTAATAAGAAAGAGTGAATTACATCAAACAAATGTTAATAGTATATCCTGTATGGAAAAGTAGAAAACAATACTTCCAACTGGGCATGTAAAATGACAATATTTGCAGTAAGTTGCAAAATGTGTGTGTGTGTGTGGTATATATATTTATATGTATATATATGTATACATACAATTGAACTTACCCTAGGCCGTGGATGAAGTGGTCCTGACCGAAACACCTTCTGTATGTCTGATTTATTCATTCAAGTCGTATCAAACAGTATTTCTGAACAATCCACATATACCCAAGTAAACATTATACTAGAGAAATAATAATGATGAAGGTGTATTATCTTATAAGAAATAAAAGGATACAGCAGAGAGCCATGGAAAGGGAGCCTGAAAGAAGAGAAAATCCAGGGCCATCAACAGAGTCTTCGCGACACAATGACTCGTCTTTCGCCACAAACTCCTCCAATTTCTGCAGCAGACTCTCTGCTCTTTGGTTATGATTCTGCGAGGCTGAGGAATAAAAAATGTAGTCACAGGAATTGTACCCTGTCGCAATCAATACAACTTGGTTTAGCTGATTTAGTAAAAGTATTGAGTTCAAAAATGGCAGTACCTGTGGAGTAGAAATAAATATTAATTTTTTAAAGTTATGGAAACGAAAGTAATATGCAGGAATTAGAGGGTAGGAGCCTAAAGGGGGAATTACATTGGAGAGGAACTTGGAGAAGGAGAGAGTGGAATTGATGGAGTTTCAGAAAAATGGGTTGGTGTCGATTAGCACCATCAATAGACTAACAACATCTGAAACATATAAAAGACGTTAGTTGATACTTTTGTAATGCATATACATATATACATAATTATACCCGAGTGTACAGAAAGAAGAAGGGACCTGTGTAAAGCTTAGATGCGACTGGAGTCATCTTCTTTGTTGTCTGTAACTTTAATACGATTCTGGGACTCTACACTCTGGCTTTAAACACAGAAGTTAATTAATACCCTGTCCAATATCTTAAAAAACAAGTCTTAAGTGCTAATTCAGCCTTAAACTCCAGTACACTGCAGGGAATATTTCTTGAAATAATATTTTGTTTTTGTAGCATACTTTCAACTAGAATTACACCTTAATACAACCAAAATAACTTTAGCTAACTTGAAATAATATTTAGAAAATAAAAAAATTTGAAGTCATAACAATAAACATACATTTCTAATCTTTGAAGTATGCTTGCCATTTAATGGAAAATTAATGTATTCCCATTACATTATTATATTTATAAGATGAAATATATTCCAAAATTTTGAATAGTGTTTTAGTTAATTATTCACACAAATATATATATTAATGGAAAATTAATGTATTCCCATTACATTATTATATTTATAAGATGAAATATATTCCAAAATTTTGAATAGTGTTTTAGTTAATTATTCACACATAATTTCAAAAATTTCCATCAAGAATTACTATTTTGAATAGTGTTTTAATTGCCTAATCTTGGGCTGGGCAAATTTCTCGAACCGAACTTGACGGTTCTTGTCAAATTAAATGTCCGAACGGGTATCTGAATTGAAAATCAACGGGTACGATTCAATTCTCGATTCTAGACCAAGAACCAAAAAATCGAATAAGAACTGAATCTTTCTATTTTTTTTATATTAAGTAAATCAAATTATTTTAATTTTAACTTTTTCTAAACAAATTAACAAATTAACGATTTCTAAATCCAAATTTTTGGCCCAATAATTTGTTTCATTTCTAATTTTTTTATTTTTGGCCCAATTACTTATTTTATTGTTTCATTTTTTAGTCAAACAACATCAAATTCACTAAATAACCCTAAACACCTACACTAAAGTGCATAACGTTGTCTCGACTCTCGCACTCACTCTCGTAGCCTCGTTAATATTTCAAAACCTATACAATCGTTGGCCGACACTGTGACCTCCGATCGAAACTGTGACCTTCACCGACCGAAATTTTGATCGTAGCGATAATTTGAACAATGTAGTTTACTATTCTCCGACATTCCAAAATCATTGAATGTATCATTAGTTATATTTATTTAATGTTTTTATAAATGTTAAAAAATTTAATTATAGTACAGAACCGAACGGAATCGAACCTGAACGGTTCCATAATTATATTTGGACCCGACGGTTCCATTTACTAGATACCCGAAAATTTTAGTTCAGTTCGGTGAATCGACCCGCGCCCACCCCTAGCCTAATCACCAAAACGGGTCTATTTCAAAAGTTTCCATCAAGAATTATTAAGAACGTAAACTAGAGAAGAACAAGTAAAAGAGAAAAGGAACGACGCCGGCAGAAATAAAAAGGAGATGTTGGCAGATGCATTTACCTGGTGGAAAGATAGCAAATTTGAAGTAATGACGCTTAACCCAAAGGGGCCGCCGGTCAAGGAGAAGGATAAACTGAATTTTCTGAATGCAGTGGCTGAACCGGCGAGGAGAGGCTGCCGCTGTGGTGGTGCTTCTTCAATATGCGGTGGCGCATCCACGGTTAGACCTTTTCTATTTATTTGTTCTTAGTTCTTTTTCTTTATTAAGGTATTAAATATGAAAGCAAAGAGCACTAACCATCTGACAGTTTGGCCGAGTGGTCTAAGGCGCCAGATTTAGGCTCTGGTCCGAAAGGGCGTGGGTTCAAATCCCACAGCTGTCAAAATTGATTCTTTTTTCTCTCTTATTTATATGCTTCACATTCAAATAAAATTTGATACAGAAAGTTCTTTTTGAACAGAAAATGAAGTAGAGGATGTAAAGATAAAAATGGACTTTTTTCTTGGGAGTAATTTTTATTTTACTTTTAAGCAACACATACTAATATAGTATTTGTCTCTAATAAGAAATCAATCGAGGATCATGTTTTGTGTGGTATTTATTTCAGGCGTTTTTGTTGTCAGATTAAGGTGAGATTTTTCATCTATTGGTACACTAAAATGCCATCTTCAATGTTGTCTCGCTCTTAAAGAGTTCTATCCGACATAATTACGTATTTTTCTCTCAAAACGAGATATACAATATTGAGTAATTTATCTTTAAAAAATTAACTCGAGAGCACATTTGGAAAAATCATCTCTTGTATGCAAACTTCTTAATAATAATCTTGTATTTTGAAAAATTATAATACACTTCACGTTGTTTATACATCGTCTGAATCACCGCTTTACATTTCAACCTATCTAAGCCCCTTACATCCATGCCGACATCATCTCCCTATTATACCTCGGTCCCATTGCACTTCCTTTTTCACATATCCTATGCATTCCTACATTATTTTCCCCCTATCTCGTCGTCTTCTTTTGGGTTGGTTTGGCCAAATGAGAAGATAATTTTGTACAAGTTAAGATTGATTTTGATTAAGTCAGTCCATTCAATTGACTCGACTCGATTAGTGTAATATTAATTTTTTCCGATCACAATATTTAAGTCATTTATAAATTTTATATTAGAAAAATGAAAATAAAAAACATTAGAAAACAAATCTAGCACATTGTAACCCATAAAGAAATATAATAATAATAATAATAAGAGCACCAAAGAAAATGGATTAAAAAAAAAAAAAAAAAGCTATAGTGGATAAAGATTGGCTTGTTGCTGACATGTGGAAAGATTTTGGCATTTTTCCGTTATCTATAAAAAATAAATATACACATAAATATTCGCTACCAGTTTCAGTTGTTGCCTGGGGATGAGCAAAAACCAAATTTAATAAGACAATAACCATAGCCCACTCCCGCTTCCAAGAATTCTGAGCATAAATCGTCTTGTTTGTTCTACCTCGGTAATTATTGCCCTTTTCTTCTGTTTTTTTTATCTGGGGATCAAATTATTTCGTACTTTTTTGTACTAAATTTGTTTTTTTTTCCCGTGCGGGAAAAAGAGGGTGTAATATTAATTTTTTCCGATCACAATATTGAAGTCATTTATAAATTTTATATTAGAAAAATGAAAATAAAAAACATTAGAAAACAAATCTAGCACATTGTAACCCATAAAGAAATATAATAATAATAATAAAAAAAGCAACAAAAAAAAAGGAATAAAAAAAAAAAAAAAAAGCTATAGTGGATAAAGATTGGCTTGTTGCTGACATGTGGAAAGATTTTGCATTTTTCCATTATCTATAAAAAATAAATATACACATAAATATTAGCTACCAGTTTCAGTTGTTGCCTGGGGATGAGCAAAAACCAAATTCAATGAGACAATAACCATAGCCCACTGCCGCTTCCAAGAATTCTGAGCATAAATCGTCTCGTTTGTTCTACCTCGGTAATTATTGCCCTTTTCTTCTGTTTTTTTTATCTGGGGATCAAATTATTTCGTACTTTTTTGTACTAAATTTGTTTTTTTTTCCCGTGCGGGAAAAAGAGGTGAACAGTAGATGGCGAGTCAATCTGATTCTCCGCCAAATCCCATAGATGAAAAG
>NC_036248.1:4577496-4580310 GCF_002742605.1 Olea europaea var. sylvestris
AGAAGAAGAAGAAGAAGATGGTCTGCTTAAGAAAAACAACACAAAAACAAGTGCAGCGGAAGAAGCTGCTGCTGCTGCAAAAGCTGCAGCTGCTGCAGCTTCTGATGTAGCCCGTACAAGCCAGCAGATGTTGATATCAAAAACTGAAGGTGGGCTTGTAATGGACTCCTGCCTATGTTTCCTGGATTAATACCATTTCATATTTCCTATTCTATAGTGTTTTAATTGCTCTTGAAAGCGACTCTTAATTAGTACTCATGTTTGTCATTATTCACATTCTTGGCAGAGAAGAGATGCTTTGAGGAGCTTATCAATATGTTAAATGCACAAGTTCGTGAGATGAAGTCAATGAGTAATGCCATGCAGAAACTGGAAGGTTAGTAAAGAAATTGCTTTCTGTGCATGTGTTTGAAATTTTTGTTTATGTGCTTTTTACCCCCATGTCGGGATTTGACTTATTTTATTGCCTACCTAAAGTCAAGTAGCGTGCAGATGTGTAGACAGTTATCAAGAATTAACTGGATACATCACTCGAGAGCTCACTTCCTTCAGTGGCCTTTTGTCATTTGTGTTTGTTCAACATTCTTTGCAAATTGGAATTTTTCCCCAATATAGTTGACATCAATGTGTTTCTTTTGAGGCCTTTCATGTTTCTATCAATTGGCCTAGTGAAAAACAATGATTCATTAAGCAGATGATACTAAACTCTATGCCTAACTCATCAAGCACCCTTTTTTGTGGACCATGTGTCCTAAGCACATGTTTGTCTTGACCCTTATTTTTCTTTTTGGAACTTCATGATTCCTATTCTCTCTCCTTCTCTTCCCACTTCAGTCTAAAAAAATTATTTGAATGCCTATGGATAAACTTTCTTTTCTGGGATGGGAATAAATATTTGATTTGAATTTGTGATTCAGTGTAATTTAAATTATTTGAAAAAGATAAGAGATAAAGGCACACGGCATCTTCTTCGCTGGACAGAGAATGAGCTGCATCATGCTAGCATGTAGCTAAGTAATTGCGACCGAAGCCAAGAACCATTCGCATCCTCTTTTTATCTACCTTTTTTTCGTGTGTGTGTAGCATGATTCTTGATTTATTTCTATCGTCTTCTTCACATCAGTGTTTTTTTCCATGGAATGTCTCATCAATGAATTTCTGCTAAGTGGTCCATTTTCTGTGTTAATATCAGGGCAGAGTACCGTGCATGGAAGAATTTCTGTTGAACAAGATGATCAAAGGGTCTCACAGAGGAGTTCAAGGGTGAGTTGATTATCATTTATCAGCATAAAAGTTTTCCTGTGTTTTATGAAAATATTTGAATTTAAGTTTTATGAACAAGTCTTCCTGTTGTTTTATTCCATATTTTTCATTGTTTTCCAGGTACCTTATGTCAATGGCAAGATGAATGACGATCCACATTCAGGTATATTTTTCAATCAATTGCTGATTCTTCTTGTTCAGATTTTACTTGCTCCTTAATCTTCATGATGTCTTGAATATTCTTTAATCAGTGAGATCTTTGTCTCCGCCCGCTTCTGTGGAACCATCTGTTGCTCCACACCCAAAATCATATATGGAGGTAAATATTTCACTCCTAGTTTCTACCTGAAGTTTTCTAGAGAAGAAGATTTTACGTGTTCGTGATCATGAATTTCCCTAATAAACAGAACGATTTTACAGATAATGGCTATGATTCAGAGAGGGGAGAAGCCATCCAACATTAGAGTTAGTCCACTCCATTAACCTAGTAGTTTGACATTTCTTGGTTATGGTTTTGAAATTTTCATGTTTATTATCTTGTCTCAGGAGATCAATGATGCACCTCCAAATCCTAATCAACCAGTATCAAATCCTCGTTTAGCACCAAGGGCTAAGGTTCGTCTTTTAACATTGCCATTTGTCTTGTTTTTCCAATTCTTTTGGCTTCTAGTTTGGCTATTTTGTTCAACCAGTCAATCATTCTTTTGAACATTACTTCCCGCCACTAATCTTCTGGAATAATTATAAAAGAAAAGAGAAGTTTGTTTAATTTATTGGGCAGGACTAGGGATACGAGTAAAAATTTATTTCTTTACCAGTTTTTTGAGTTTGCCTCGTTGACTGATAAATGATGTACATCATCCTGTCCTGTGAACAGCCTTGGGAGGTTGGTCAAGCTCAGAACAGCTCCAGCAATGCTCTTCAGTTACAAGGAAGTGGTGATGCCTTATATCGCGAGTTCCGTGAAAATCAGTCAATTGCAGACAATAAAGTGCCTCGGTGGGAACAGAAAAATGACCGGATCACTGAAATTGAAGCAGGTGATGAAGAGAGGTTTGGATATTCCAATGTAGTTAGCAATGAGCGCCCACTTAAGAGGTCGTGGGTTCCTCCCCAGCCACCACCTGTAGGTATGCAAGAAGCAGCTGCAGCCATTCGTCAGCCGAAGAAGACATTTCATTCAAATGAACAATTGACTGATGACCAATTGATGGCTCGTTCTTCAGATGTAACGGATGAGTTGCACCGGATCACGAGAATCTCTGAATCAGGTGGAGTAGTGAATGCCAATGGAGGAAGTTCAGAGCTTAACTCCAGTGAGATGCAGAGAGAAGAAGACAACTCGCATTTTGAAACATGATTAACTGAGTGACACTATTTTGCATTGATATCGGGTACATATGTCACTTGGTAATACATATTACAACAATAATCGAAGAGATCGCGAAAAAATGTTATGTTGATCTGTGCATTTGTATTGTTTAGTCGGAGAAGATCAAATACACTATGGAAGTGATCTAAAGTAACTTGAGATTATATATGTTGGTAAAA
>NC_036248.1:4588616-4600322 GCF_002742605.1 Olea europaea var. sylvestris
ATGTTACCTTTTGGCCAATTTCCTAGGGAGTGGGATTTGACATGGAAAAATTGATTGAAGGAATGACCAAAGCCAATTCAACCATGAAAGTGATATAGATAATTCTTGTATCTAATCAAGGTCCCACACTCATTTTTCTAAAAAATTGTATTCACATGAAAATACTGGATCTAGATAATGTATATTAATATGATGTTTTATCGGGTTTAAAAGTTAACTTTTTTTAAGTAACATATTGTTAGACCATACTATTTCGAACATTGCTCTAATCAATTTTAGATAATTATAAGAATACTTAAAAATCGGCTTTTAACTGCTTTTGTCAATAACATAGAGTGATGCTATGCTTATAAAGTAGGTTTACAAAAAAGGTTAACAAAGTGGTTGTTGGCAAAATCAAGACCACTCAATTCAAAAACAGTTTTTGAAAGCAACAAAATTAATTGGTCTTGATCTTGTCAACACACACTTTGTCAATCATTTTTGTCAAACTACTTTGTACAAATAGTTTAATTGCTCCTGATTATGTCTAATTCTACTTAAAATCTACTTTTGAATGTAGAGCCCGCCGTATTAATAGGGGGAAAAATCTACGAAATTTATAAAAATCAGACAAACCATTCTTTTTGTTGCTCAAAGTATTTACAAATAATGAGCTTAAAAGTTAAAAACCTAAAACCCAATAATCATATACTTATTACTTAAAACAGTTAAAATTAACCACAAATCTTAAAAAGGCTGAAGGTTCCTACTCAACCCATTTACAATATTAAAAAACCCCACCACATCCCGCCGCCGTTGGTCGTGTTTCCTTGTGCCCGGCGCCACCGCTGCCATCACGGGCGGCGTTACTTTAGCCGTTTCAGTTTTCTTCTGTTGTTTGTTTCTTGGAGGCAAAATGACAAAACTGTCCTTTCTGCCATCACTATTAGTCCTGCGTAATAGGTCACTAAATCTCCAGCGCTTGGAAGAACCGGCCGAACTGCTCTGTTTACACTGCCTCGTCGCCGCCTCCGCCGCCTTTGGCTTCCACACGCAGTACGTTCCTGGGGGCAGGTTTTCTAGTTCTTCGGTCTCCGACGACGAACTTGACGTCGTCGTTTCCCTTTCCTCAATAAAAAGTTTCTTCAATGGAACCCGAATTCTTGGAGCCTTTGCAGAACCCGAATTTTCAGTAGTCTTATTTCCATTCTCAATTTCAACATTTCGGAACCGTAAATCTCTATTGGAAATGGGGAAAGTAGGTCGGATCTGACCGTTGTAGAAGATTTCGTCAGCTGAAATTGGAGAAGAAAATTCAGCCTCTTTTGCAACAAATGCGAATTCAAATTCTTCACCTTCACCATCATTTTTATCTTCTTTCTCTGCACTTTCAGAATTTGCTTCTTCTTCCACTTTTTGGGTTGATGAATTTTCTTTGTTTTCTATACAAAATTCATCATAAAATTCTTCAAAACTGCTGAATTCTTCCACAACTCGAGCCGCGATTTCTGCAAGGTTATAGTTAGAGTAGCTATTGAAGCTTGGCGAACGCGAGAGTTCCGGACCCGTATGCATTTCTAAGCTAAAACCAGTTGAAATCTTCTTGCAAATTGCTTCTAAGCTCTATAATTTGCTTTATGAACAAAAAATAAAGTTGAAATCTTATTCGAAATTGCCTTGTTAACACTATAAGTCGCCGTATGAAAGGAAAATACTTTCGGCATCTGATGCAAGGACGAGAACCGAAAAATCCTACTTTGGAAAATTAGTGGGGAGAGATTTTAGAGGCGTAAATGGTTGAGGGGACTGGATTTACAGAGAAATTCGAAAACGAAAGCTAAAAAGAGAGATTGAGTGAATAGCAAAAAAGCAAGAAAAAGCAGACGCGCCATGGAGAAGGGGTGGGATCCAGTGGAATGAGGTGCAGCTTTTAGTGCTGTTATTAATGGGTCCTTTTGAGAGATTGACGGATTTAGAATTTAGCGGTTGACTTTTGACTCTTGTGGTAGGCTGTCAAGTGTCAACCATCGAGTTTAGCATAGTTTGTGGATATAATGATTAAGGGCTGAAAGAAAAAATCGAGAAATCGTAAATCGAATTGAAATCGTTGAATTGAAACCATTGCTTCAGATTCACGTGGACCCGTGATTTTTTTTTCCTCAAACCGAACCAAATCATTTCAAAATGGTTTGGTTTAGGTTTTAATTTTCAAAAACCACACAAAATCAAATCGAACCGTTTTAGATTTTTTATTAAAAAATTAATTTTATTAACTTAAAAATTTTACAATTTTCACTTTTGAAAAAAATACCAATTTTAAGAATATAAATTACAACCAGCCTATTGAAATAATCATAGAAAGTAAATTAGGTTCATCATTAATGACCTATAATTTAATAGGTTCATAATACATATCTTCACCTGATATCTAAACTAAACTAAAATTATTTCAAAATCATAAGAAATGGAATATATATATATTTTTTCAACAATCCAAATCATAATTCAATAAAATTACGTCAGCAAATCACATCAAAAAATCTAGAAACCCTAATATAAATTCTCAGTTCCCTAACATTTGACACTTGTCTGCCACTGCTAAATAAATCGACAATCACCTCTGCCTGTTAGTCTACTAATCTTTAATTGAATCTTCTCTTTCTCTTTTCTCTTTCGGTAAGTCTTAGATTGTTATTCAAGTCATTTTTCCATTGTTCTTTCTTTTATTTTTTATTTTGAACTAATTATACACTTGTGGATTGTGGTTTTTATAAAAATAAAAATAAAAATGATTGTTTGTGCACTAGATAATTGATGAACTTGTTTATGATTTGAAAAGAATGAAGGATGGAGCATATTGATTGTGTGAAAATGTTAAAGTTCTCTAACTAGTACTACTATATCTAGTTTCATAAAGTAGTTAGATGATGAAATTCATCAATTCCTAATAAGCCAAAATTTTATCAATCTTTGTACATCTAAACATATATCGTTCAATCCTTATTTAACATATAACTTGCAAAACGAAATGAGTTTTAACCAAACTATGATAATAGAATATAACTCTACCTTTACCAATGCTATATGACAATATAAATGTCAAACAAGAAAAGGTAAATAAAAATGAAGAAAGTTCTATTAACATCTTTTAGTAACCAATTTTGAAAATAATTTATTCATTGGTTTCATAATAAATATGAATGTAATTTAATATTTAACATTATTAGTTCTCGTTTAAGCTTATATGTAATTTATGTTAACCACATTACTGTAATGTCAAAAGGTAAATCGCGGATTAAAATCATACCAAATCGCAAATTATGGTTTGGTTCGAAAAATAAAATGGTTTGCTTTGATTTAAAAAAATTTCAAACTGCATAAAATGATTTGAGTTGAAAATATAGCACAAACCGCCTAAATCAAACTACATTCACCCATGTCAGGGCCTAAGTCCCTATTTAATGAACATTGAATCATTGTTTGATTTTCGTTCTTCTAAAAATTCATTTTTTTTCAAAACTCATTTTCAACTACACATTTTTCAATAAAATAATATTACACGCAAATTTAAAAACTTTTTTTAATGTTTAATCACACATTTTTTTTATCAATCTACTATTCAAAATGCATTATTTTCCCCAAAATGATGATCAAATAAGGGCATAAAAAATGTTACTTATTTTTTCCCTTTTTTTTTGTATAAAGAATATACCTTTAGCCATCTTTCTATGAAAAAATTATAGGTAATTAGCACATAATGTTCTTACCTTACACTATTATTGCGAAAAACGTTTTTACCTTTTATTTTTAGATATTTTCACCTTTCGTTGAGCAAAATGGTCATTTTCTTCCATTTTCTCAATTAAAAGATGTGAAACATTTCTATTTAAATTAAAAAAAAGAAAAGAAAAAGAAAGTCCCAAATTTCTTGAAAAAAGTGCAAACGAATCCCAAATAAATTAGTAAAAGGGTATTTAGCACATAATGTCCCTACCTTTCACTATTATTGTGAAAAAAGTTCATTCCTTTCATTTTTTAATATTTTTACCCTTAATTACACATTTGATTGCGCAAATCACCATTTCTAATTTTTAAGATTTTTTTTTAAATTTAATCGTGAATCGTTTGTACTTTTTTTTTATAAAAATTGGACTACGCTTGCAATTAGTTCTTTATTTTTTTATTTTTATATTTAAATATGAGGATATATTTTTTTTTTATTGAGAAATTAGATGAAAATGATAGAAATGATGGTTAGGACAATTAAATGTTTAATTAAGGGTGAAAATGTTAAAAAAATGAAATATATGGACTTTTTTCATAATTATAGTAAAAGGTAGGAACATTATGTACAGATTATCCTCATACTAATTTATTTGGAATTCGTTTGCACTTTTTTTTTTTTGAAAAAAAAAATAGGGCTATGATTTCAATTATTTTTTCTTTTTGTTTTATCTAAATAAAAGGGTATATTCGTCATTTCATGACTTTTAATTGAGAAAACGGATGAAGTAACATGACCTTTTGAGCAATGAAATGTGGAAATAAAGGTGAAAATGCTAAAAGATGAAAGATGTGGATATTTTTCATAATAATAATGAAAGGTGAGGATGTTTACATGGTAATTACCCTGAAATTATTCTGAGTAAAAAGTTTCATTAATCACTGAACTTTACATGCTGTCATGTTCAGGTTACTCAACTTTGTCATTCATCTAAACGATCATTGAACTTACTGGAAACGCACTCCATCCATAACTCTCCCAAGAAACGTTTGTTTAGCTGCTGACTAGGCTGGACGGAATTTGACGTGTCAAACAGCACGCAGTTAATTCTTGCCACGTGAAGAAATGCTACTAAAAGTGAGAAAATGCCTCACCTGTAAATCACAATGCATTCAACCCCTATTCCATCTTCACCCAAAATCGAAGAACCCTAGGATACCACAGGGCCCAAACGCTATGGCAGCTGGAAGACTCGTAGCAGGAGCTCTATTTCGCCCCCAGCAGTAACCAAAATTTCAGTCGAAAATAACTCGCAACAATCCAACAAATTGGTTTAACCGATTATTGAAACCTATCCCGAAATCGTGGAGGAGAAGAACGAATCCGAATCTCCTATCCCCAAATTGTGGAAGTGAAGAACAAACCTAATCTCCCATCCCCATCGCGATTTTAGAAAATGATTCTACCCTACCTAATTTCATACATGTATGCAACAACATAGCTGGAAAAAGAGTGCCGATTTGCACATATAGAGGCATGCGACGGAGATAAAGAGCACACCCTTTATGTCCATTCCGAGGTTGACATAGCTTCGAAGGAAGACGATTTTTTGTACGATCGTAATGTGACAGATGGCATCAAAATTGGATCTGACTTGAAAGAAGGACGAAATGAAGGAGTATTGATCAGTGTAGGGGAGGTGGAAGATGATGACTTGGAGTATCCATCCAATGAGGAGCTATTATTGACTTGTTCATCGGACAAAGAGGTTAGTTATAGATTCCCAGAATTTATGGCTGAGATAGATATTGCGAATCCGTAGTTTGAGGTTGGACTACAGTTTCGATCAATGGAAGAGTTTCGGATTGCCGTGAGAACATATGGTGCTCTTAACGGTTACAATTTGAAGTTCAAGTGTAATGATAGAAAACGAGCTCAAGGAGTTTGCAAAGTGGGATGTAATTGGAGGATTTGGGCCTCAAAGCTGGGTTCGAATGAGATAGTACAGGTGAAGTCTTACACACCAGAGCATACATGCACACGTAGCCAAAATAATAGACATTGCAACTATATCTTCTTGACAAATAAGTACCTTGAACAATTTAAGGCAGACCCTGATTGGAAAACAAAATCCATTTTGGCTATTGTGAAAGACGATTTGAAAATAGAGATAAGTAGAAATGTGGCCAACAAGATGAGAAAATATGCGAAGGAATTGTTATTTGGAACCATGGAAGAACAATTCGGACTCCTAAGACGATATGCTGCGGAGGTACTTAGGTCGAATACGGGGTCAACAGTTATGATATCCTTACATGAGCAAGTTTTCAAAGGTATCTATGTATGTTTCAGTGCTTGCAAAGTCGATTTTAAAATTGGATGCAGGAAAGTGGTAGGTATCAATGGTGCCATTTGTGAGGTTATTTCGGGGGAATAATGTTAACAGCATTGGGACAGGATACTACTGACTGTATATACCCCATGGCATATGCTGTTGTCAGGAAGGAGAACACAGATGCTTGGAGATGGTTTTTGAAATATCTCCAAGAAGACATTAAAATTGGTAATGGAAGAGGTTGGACATTGATGACTGACCACCAAAAAGGACTTCACAATGTGTGCGAAGAGTTATTCCTAGAGGCAGAGCATCGCTTTTGTGTTTGACATATGTACACAAACTTTTTCAACGCTAGACATAAGAGCAAAACACTAAAGGATTTTCTTTGGCGTGCCACCAAGTCAACAACTGTTGCAGAATTTAGACAGTGGATGCAAAAAATTAGTGAAGTCAGTGAAGAGGCACATGGATGGCTGTTAAAGAGACATCTTCAAGAGTGGAGTAGATCACACTTTCTAGAGCACTCCAAGTGTGACATTCTACTGAACAATATTTGTGAGGTGTTCAACAAAACATTGCTAGAAGACAGAGAGAAAATGATTCTAAATATGTTGAAATCAGTGCAGATGACATTCATGAAACGGATACAATAGAGATGAGAAAAGATGAGACGATGCGACGGTCGTTTATGTCCAAAGATTACAAGAAAATTGCCAAAGATTGCTGAGATTTCAAGAGAATGCACATTGCACTTGTCAAAAGGCCCAAGGTGGCAGGTTGATTGCAGCTACGGGACATATGTAGTTGACCTGGAAGAACGTACCTGCACATGTTGAAAATGGGAGCTTACAAGCATACCATGTGTGCATGCCGTAGCAGTGATAGGGAACTACAGAAATGAACCAGTTGATTTTGTGGACGATTGTTACACGATCGATACATACATGAATTGTTGCAATAATGTCATGAACCCAATCAACGGCACACTTTTGTGGCCCCAGGTGAACGCCCCAACAATCATCCAGCCTAAATGGACTGTGCCTCAATGGGGAAAGAAACATAAAAAGAAAAGGAAACAAGCTGAAGAAATGATCGTGCAAACCCAGGGAAAATCCTACATCATGAAGAAAGGGTAAGTGCAAATGACGTGCTCGATAAAGGGTAAGTGCAAATGACGTGCTCGATATGTGGATTGAAAGGGAAAAATAAAAGATATCACTCAAGCGATGCTGCTCCCGTTGAGGTATGTATTTCCCTCTATCAATTTACGACAATGTTGTCATATGCTAACATACTTATTTTCTGACTGGAATGGTGCAACGTTGAATTAGAACCAGTTCAATCGACTAGCAATGTAGCAGTTGACGAATATGTGAGTACATATCAAATTCATTCTTACCTAATTCCCAACATTTGTTAAGAATGGTTTGTGTTCCACTACAGGGTAAATTGGTGTCATCAAGATGTCAAGGATTTTCGTCTACTCAGAATGAAGAAGAGTCAGTGCGGTTTATTCCAACCCCTACGGCTACTAGACAAATACACACGAACACTGAAAGATCGGGCCAATCAGCAAGTAGACTGGCAGATTACTCATGAAGAGAATGAATGGTTGTGAATGAGTTTCTTTGTGTTAAAATGAGCTGTGAATGTGGTTTTTGTTCCTTATAAATGTAGTTTTGAAAAAAGGATTATGCCAAAATGCTATAATTTGCATTCATGTAGTAATGTTTGAACCGTTTTGTTCAGGATAGGGTAGTATCTTTTGTGATGGCTCAAGCTGTGAATTTTTTTAGTTCCTTGTAAATGTCGTTCTGTTGGTCATCATTATATCAAAATGCTATAATTTGCAAAATGTCGATCTTATTTACATTGTCAAAATGCTATAAATTTGCATTCTTTACCTAATGTTCGAACAACTGGTCATCATTGATCCTAAACTTATTGAGCAGGCTAGGTGAAAATCAAATAAAAACCTACGCGGGAAATATGAACCAAATTTAAACAAAACATATAAAATCGATTACATAAGAAGTCTTACATGAAAGTAAGACGTCCACGACTTATAGCATACATTAGTTACTATAGGTTCAACGATGGTTACATAAACATGGATTTCGACAAATACAATAAGATCCTTCAACTCGATCACATAGTTGAAAAATATTCACAAACATTTCCCATTTTTCGTTCCCGTTGTCCTCCGTAACCCCCTTTCCTTTGCTCATGGTAATATTGATGGATATCTCAATGTCTTTTTCTTCAGTTATTTGAGCACATTTGTTGAACATACAGGATATGTCTTGGCACTGAGATGTAGCTTTACAATTACCCAAACAAATAGAACTCGATTCCACAATAGATTGTTCGTCCTTCCACTCGATGTAACTGCAATCTCTAGTACAACATAAAAACAACCTCCCTTTATTTGAAGTATTTTTCTCCACCTCCATACATTTCTCAAATCCTTGGCCACATTTTGGGCATCGTTGCTTTGTTGGACAGTCTGACAAGTAGTGCTCGGGCTTTCTACAACTGTGACAGACACCCCTGTTCTTCCCTACCATGATGCTTCAAATATGTGACATACACCCCTGTTCTTCAACTTATTTGGCATTAGTATTTCTTTGTTAGAATGGTATTCGAATGCAGCACTGCCATTATAAATCGAACTGTAACAGGAAGAAATGTAATGCACTGCAGTTTTCTTGGGAATTTAGAGCTCATTACATGGAAACAATAATCAAGAAACGAGACAGACAACCTCTTTGTTCAATTAACGCAACGAAACATCAATTACTTCAAGATCTATCACATGAACACCAATTACTATAATTTTCTTCATTTTGTAAACAAATAACAAGAAAGTGCAAATGCTCGAAGATAATTATGGAAATCTCAATTGACATAAACCATCCTTGACATAATTTTAGAACGATCAAAACTACACACGCAGATATACAAATAATATTAATCCACAGCAATAACAAAACAACCAGTAAGACGTGTACTTTTTTTTTCTTTACTATCCAACACCATCGCAAATCTACCTCAAACCCCTTAACAATCAAAAAACGTAGAGGTTTTGGGATTACCTTCGCCGTGCGTGGAAGTTGAAGAGTTTTAGTTGAGCGATTTCCTCCTCCGCGACTTGAACTTACTGGACTCTTCCGATTAAACCAATTTGCTGGACTGTTGTGGGTTATTTTCGACTGGAATTTTGGTTACTGCTGCGGGCGAAATGGAGCTCCTACTATGGGTCTTCCAGCTGCCATAGCGTTCGGGCCCTATGGAATCCTAGGGTTCTTCGATTTTGGGTAAAGGTGGAATGGGGGTTGAATGCATTGTGATTTACAGGTGAGGCATTTTCTCATTTTTAGTAGCACTTCTTCACGTGGCAAGAATTAACTGCGTGTTGTTTGACACATCAGATTCCGTCCAGCCTAGTCAGCAACCAAACAAACGTTTCTTGGGAGAGTTATGGATGGAGTGCGTTTCCAGTAAGTTCAATGATTGTTTAGATGAATGACAAAGTTGAGTGACCTAAACATGACAACACGTAAAGTTTAGTGATTAATGAAACTTTTTACTCAAATTATTCTACTCTTCTTGACTTAAAGAGATACACGATTTTTACATCACACTCAAAATAAAATTCACGATAACTTAAGTAATAAAGTTCTGATAAAATCCCCATAAATTTATAGCAAATTCTCCAAATTATTTCCCAAATGTTCACAAATTAAACCAGTTCCGAGGAAAAAATTTATCTTCAATAAAAAATTGATATTGTTGTTGGTTTATAATTCTTTTGATCAGTTTTGTTGAAAGTGGAGACAATAGCTTGTTGTGCTTTCTTTTGTTTCAACATTTTACTCTATTTTCAAAATAAAATATATTTTGACTTTTATAATTCCTTGTAGATCTAGAAATACAATCGATAAGACAAATAATATAATAAACCAAAAACCGCCACATCCTACATCGTGTATATAGCACCTCCCAACCCCAAAAAATTGCCAAACATCATCGTCGTTGTTGCTGCCTTAACCTACACAGTTAATGCCAGTATTCAACATTAGTACCCCCAATACCCAGATTTTGAACAAGGGTTGCACGACTGTAGACATTTCGTTGTGCTTGGCATATAGTTTTCTTTTTTTCTTTTTTTGTCGGGGAGAAGGAGGAGGGGGTTCACGTATAAAAACCTACAAGATTGCATATAGATTTAGACCATGCGAGAAACCATTAAAAAATTTAATTAAAATTTAAGTCAAAGTCAACAATTAATTTTAACTACACATTTTATAAGACCCATAATTTTTCAATCACGTATTACATCAACTTTATCAAAATTTACTAAAAATCTAATTTTAATCTCTACTAAACATGGGCCTAATAAAAAAAACAAGCATTTTATTACACTCTCAGAGAGTTCTTGCAAAGAATTGATCTAACCTGACTCTCTCTAGCTAAAAAATTGACTCTCCCTAGTATTGTATTACACTCTTAATGAGTTTTTGCAAAGAGTTGATCTAACTTGACTCTCCCTAGCTAAATTGAAAAAACTTTTGCCCCGTTGGCCTTTTTATACATCCACCTTTTTTGTAATGGGATAATTGCAATAGAAGTCTCATACTTTTGAAACATTAGCAAATTATTCCCAAACTTTTGATTTGATGCGGCCATCACCCATAACCTTTTCAAATGTTGCAGTTGAAGCCCTTTTGGATAATTTCCATCCACAATTTCATCAGTTGACCAAAAATTTAATTTTGACCACATTTTTAATATTTTAAAAGGGGTAAAATAGTAAATTTCCATTTATTAAATTAAATAATTAAATTAATAAATAAAAAATAAAAAATACATACACATCTCGTCTTCTTCCTCTCACCCACACCCACACCTACCCCATCCCACCCCACCCAACCTCGAACCCAAAATCCACCCCGACTATCACGCACCGCCATCGAAACTGATGCAACCTTCATTACCGACCACCGAGAATGACAGAGCTCGTGAAGAACCCAAGGATACTATAATCTAAATTTAGCTGGACAGCTTGATGGCTTCTAAATGATGAATATTATCCAAAAGCTTAAGTGTATGTTTTAAAAGGTTGGAAATGGTTGCTGAGACATTTTTCCTTTGCGATTTGAGGTGTAATCCTTTGCAAATCAAAAATTTATGTCAAAATTAGAACAATCAATTCAAAGTTTAGGAGGAGGACTCTTGATTGGGGTGGAAGCGAAGGTGGAGGTGAAGGTGGCGACGACGGTTATTGGTGTGGACTTTGAGTTTAAGTTAGGGGTGGGGATGAGAGGAGGAAGACGGGATGTGTATGTGTGCGTTTTTTTTATATTTCTTATTTTTTAATTTAATTATTTAATATGATAAATGAAAAATTACTCTTTTACCCATTTTTAAAATATTAAAAATGTGGTCAAAGTTATTTTTTTGTCAACTAACGAAATTGTGGACGGAAACTATCCAAAGGGACTTTATCTGCAACGTTTGAAAAGGTTAGGGGTGATGGCTGCAACAAATCAAAAGTTTGGAGAAAGTTTGTTAATGTTTCAAAGGTTTAGAGCTTCTGCTGCAATTATCCCTTTTGTAATGGACAAAAAGTATCGATATGATCCAATGGATGTTATCCAAG
>NC_036248.1:4600558-4602348 GCF_002742605.1 Olea europaea var. sylvestris
TTTTTTCATGGCTTTTTGATAAAATATTATAAACAAAGTATGAGACACAATTATTATATGGGACTCACAATTATTTGTTTTGAGTCACAAAATTAACGAGCCTCAACACTTAGCACACCCAACAATGTGCTTTAGACTTCTTCCCAAAATTCATCACAATGATAAAATGTCATGATATCTTCAACTTAAAACTCACGATGTGCATATAGCCTTTATGCCTACTTTGCCTTTGATCTAGTCGTTGCAACTACTTACTATAGTCGTGTCTGCAATGCACAAGCCAATGTACTAAAGATTGGATACATACAAACACAATCTACAGCTAGAAATATGTAGTTACAACATTCGACTTGTGCCTTTAGCTTCTCAAGAATCTACCTTCAATCCCTTGCATAGGATGGAGTCAAGATTGAATTAAAACAAATTGGAATACGCTACTTGTGTATAATGCGGTATTCGTAATGATGTCTACCTTCTTCATATGGAGTCCACTTCAGATATTTTATTTGAAGTGGGTCCCCCTCTATGTGAGGGGGATGAAAACCATTATGGACTCTCTAATATACGTGTACTATTACCCAAACAAATTTAAGTTGAACAGAAAAATATTTCCACATGAAAATCCATTTTAGCTCTCCCCCAGTACCAATTTCTATGTCACCTTCCTTCGTAGATGAAATTTTGGGAATGGGTTAGGTAATTTTTATTTTTATTTTTTTTTAAGTGTTACTTGTGTTTTATTTATTCATTTGAATATAAAATGATGATACTAGGAACTTCAGCGCTACAAAAATGAGTAGTTGAGAATTAAAACATGACAAATAATAGTACTTAAAAGGCAGGATGCGTGACGAAAAATCTCGTGTATGGGGAAGGCATAGAAAAAAATAGTCATTTTTGACTGCCTGATGCGGACTTAAACGTCACACGACACGCTTTCTTAGAACCTTGCAAAACATTGATAAGGGACTCAGTTGATCCTTTATAAAAAGGTTGGGGGATCTCCGATACGAATTACCAACTTTTTTTTTATATAACTAGTTTAGGCTCCGTGCAATGCACGGATTGTATTATTTGAAAGGTGATATTAGCGTTTTGAATGTTAATAATTGTATAAAGTAAATTATGTTCAAAGCGGGAGGAGTAATGAAGAAGTTTTTCATTAGGAAACTGTTGAACAAAGATATGTTTTTATATTCGTAAAAATTGGAATTTTCTTGGTTGTTTCTGTTATCCTTTTGAAAGTATATATTTTAGTTGGATGGAAATGGAGATCTAGAAGTAAAGCACAAATTGAGAAAAAGCAAGAGGCGTCATTTAGCGCTTATATACTAAATCTAATATTTTTTGAAAATAATAATTGATACAATGTTGAAAGTTAAATATTTACATGTCAATTATTTGAACGAATGGTAAATAAGCTAAAGGTTTATTAAAGAATGTTGTCCATATTTTACTTTTTTTTAATGCTATACGTTGGGAAAAAGAATATGATAAAGATAGCTCAATTTATTTTTTGACAGAATATATATGATGAGAAGATTGCACTATCTCTAATTTGGTTTAGTCATCTAGTGATTTATTAGATTTCTCATCTTTTTTTTTTGTCATCTACAAATGAAATAGAGTTAGCAAAAAAAAAAAAACACTTCTTGAGTGTGAAACAATTGTCCTTTATACGTGTTCATCTGAATTTATTCCCATGATATCCATTGCCTTTTTTGTTTCTATATACTCTCTAGATTCATCAAACTCGTCTAAATCGTACCAATTTGATTGATTAAATAACG
>NC_036248.1:4602448-4603803 GCF_002742605.1 Olea europaea var. sylvestris
TTCAAGATTTTGTTTTAAAATAAAGCTTAGGACGCCTGGTTATGAGTTATGAGGAAAACAGTTTTCTTTATTTACGGTTACCAAAAAGATAGAGATCCTTGTCATCAGTTGATGCTTGTTGATATGATATGTAACTCTTGTAGCTTTTCTGAGAAATTCACGTTGATTGCATTACCCGGTTCGTTTCTTTGTTTACATTTGAATAATGTAATTTCGTTAAGGATTTTCAATTCAGCAAGAAATATCATTTCAGCAGAATGCAGACATTTTTGCCTTTTTGGTATATCCCCTTTTCATTGATTAATTGTTGTTCTAGTTTGCTATTGCCATTCCAGCATCTGAAATGACGATTTTCTTCTTTTTTCCAGGATTGGTGGAACAGATGGCAGTTTCATATCCTAACTGCATTCAATTTCCGAAAATTTCTTCCAAACGCCATCCTTTTAACTCTACCGGGGGGCTCAGTTGCTGGGCGTCCCCTGTATTTTCTTGTCTTAAAAATTCAGATCCAAATTTGAGCACAGGAGCCAAGGTACATTCATTAATTTTCACTCATTATATATTTTTATATGGATTCCCTTATTGTTTTACAGTGTGAACTTCACTTGCCTTGCATTTTTTATTTTTATTTTTATTTTTTGTTTTGGTTCTGCATTTATTGAATAACTCTGCGGTTGGTGTAATATATCAATATATCTGGTCAATTTGAAACATATATTACCTTATTAAATATTACCAATGATAATTTTGTGCGTTTACTTCACATAGTTTATGGTGGAATAATTGAGAACTCTTCAAATTAACATGCTCCATCATTGTGTTAAACTTTGAAATCTTGCAGAATAAACATGGGTTAAGCAGATTATAAAAAATTTTGTTTTATTGTTCTTAATAGTTATAATAATAATAACGTTTCATACATGTTGTGTTAGTTTGTCTTCATTTTTTGTTGATTTCAGATAATTCCAGTATGTTGGGCCTTGAGTATGCAAGAAAGGTATAAAGTACTTGTATAAACATCTACTTTGAATTGACCTGTACCCGAGATTACATGTATATGCTTAGTATACTATTCATCTATTTTATTTTAGTCTGAAATTCCAGACATTAGTCAGGTGTTTACCACTTTGTATGGTTAATGCTGTTACATGTCTGGAAAACAAAAGACAGAGAAGAAGAGATGACTGATGGGTTTCTGTTGGTCATTTTGATAGCTCTTGAAGGTGTCCATCGTTGCTCAATAGTTTTTTGTCTAATTATTTGAGCTACATCTGGACTTCATATTCCCATTTTTCTTGTGATAAGGAAATAACTTCTATATTATGGGGGAGAATTGTTAATAAATTTTTTTTTTT
>NC_036248.1:4613341-4628462 GCF_002742605.1 Olea europaea var. sylvestris
TTTTTTTTTTTCACTCTTTGATATTTTGTAAGTTTTGTTATATTTACAGCCATGGCCAATGCCTGTGTGGCATGGCTGGAAACTAACTAAGGTGAATGTTAGAGAACTTTCATGCTCGTTACAAAGATAAATACACTCCAGCTTGCCATTAATTGCTGATGTTGAGTTTTTGAGCTTGGGTCAAGTAGAATGTGAGTTGACTCGGTTGAGCTTGTTTTGAGTGGCTTTTGTAAAAGGAAAATGTCTTATGTTCTCCCGGTGAGGTTATGGATCAGTCAACCATTTTACTTCTCGAACCTCCTTTCCAGTAACTGGTTGGTTGGTTTCTTTTAGAGTGTCCACCTAGCATGTGCTTACTTCTTCACATCCATGAAAAGTTAGTTAACGTAAATCAAAACAACCTGTAAAAGGTTGTAGAAACAGCAGCTCTGAAACCCCAGATAGGACAACCGAGTTCACATCTCAGTCGTCCATGTGCTAACCTAGAGACGTAAGCCTTGACTAGTGGCACTCAAGGTGAAAGCCAGAAAGAGGCATTTGATGAAAGCCTCATATGAGGCACGCCTCAAGGAGTAATAAGCCTCTAATAGATTTATAGCAATATACTAAACATGAGAGAGGGAGATATTCCTTCTATAATTGGGAATGGTGCAATTCCTTTTCACTCTCCTATCTTTCAAACCTTTGACTGATTGTAGATCAAGAATTCAAACTAGCGTGCCTTTGGTAATCCAATTAGGTGTCTTCAATTTTTGTGGACCGTTTAGTCTTTCTCACAACCATCTTGATGGCCAGCTGCTTGATTACTGCTACTATCATGAATATGAACTGTTGTTTTATATTTTACCTCTGTATTTACTTGCTTGTTTCTTGTTCTTCATCATGGATTTCATCAGACATAGGCAGGTGTCGCCACAATCATGTTTGTGGGGACCGTTGAATGTCTGACATAATAAAGAAAGTGTTCATCATTGCCACTAGTCAGTTTCTAATGATGCAGTGAGCTACATCTGAACCCCACATTCTATGAGAAGAGTCATTACTTGTTTGTAGTTGCTGCTAGTCTATTTTTAATGATTAAACAAGTTACTTACGAACGCTGTATTTTTTGAAAAGAGACAGATGACTGGAAAAAGTATTAAGCCCTTGTTTGGTTCTCATTATTTCCTCATTAAAATGAAAAANGTATTTTTTGAAAAGAGACAGATGACTGGAAAAAGTATTAAGCCCTTGTTTGGTTCTCATTATTTCCTCATTAAAATGAAAAAATTACTGTTATCCATCACATCAAGCCACCAAATTTGAATCTCACTCTCTTGTGTGGGCCCATAATGGCTATATTTTTCGTTCTCATTCTTCCAAAAATGAAAAACAAACAGGGGCTAAGATTTGTTTTAAACATTTAGTTTATCAGACACTAGCAGGTGTCACTGCAGTCATGATTGCAGTGTCCGTTGATCGTCTGGTACAGGAAAGAAAGTGTTCATCGTTGCTGATAGTCAATTCTTAATGATTAGATGAGCTACATCTGAACACCACATTTTATGAAAACAAACATACTTGGCTGGAAAAGAAGATTTAAAGTCAGTATTAACCAATTTTCTAGAAAATGACTGCTTAATACTTGTTTATCAAACTTTGGGTGTTTCATTTGTCATGAACCTTATGAGCCTTTCTTTTCTTTATAATTTTTTACTTTGATGGCTATCTTCTCAATAGCCAATCCATTAGGAAGCATGTTGTGTAGCATATTAATCTTTTATTGTACTTATCCTGTATGTTTTTCTGGGTCATTCTGAAATCTTTTAGTGCAATAATTTGTTTCTCATTTATTTTTTATTTTTTACCTTTGCATTTTACATCTAACAAGATTAATTTAGGTTGATCCATTGTTAGATAGTGTCAAATGGGATGACAAAGGTTTGGCGGTGGCCATAGCTCAAAATGTTGACACAGGTGCCATTTTGATGCAAGGGTTTATCAATAGGGAGGCACTTTTAACAACTATTTCCTCCCGAAAGGCAACATTCTATAGTAGGTCGCGGTCAGCTTTATGGACAAAGGGAGAGACATCCAACAATTTCATCAATGTTTCTGATATCTTTCTCGATTGTGATCGTGACTCTGTAAGTTTAACAAAAATATTGACATGGAAATGTTTCTATATAATTGTCTGGTGACTCTAGTTTATTATGCGAAGTAAAAGTTTGAACTATTTGTCAGATAATTTACTTTGGGAAGCCTGATGGGCCAACTTGCCACACAGGCTCGGAGACCTGCTATTACACTTCAGTTGATGATTTCCTAAATAGTCCAGAGGTAAAACATTTGTTTTCTTCTGGCTTGCTTTTGATTGTCTTATTAATTTTAACCTTCTCTAAATTGCCTTTTTAAAATTTTTTTGTTGAGAGAATGGAGGGTGACCTATTTATTATATTGCCTTATTAATTGCTAGGTTGATGTAAATAAACTTGCATTGACCACTCTATACTCATTGGAATCTACAATACACCAACGGAAAGAGGAATTATCAAGTTCTCCAAGTGGAAAACCCTCCTGGACTAAGCGCTTATTAATCAATGACAAGTTACTCTGCTCAAAAATCAGGTGTCATGATTTTCTCAACCATTTTTCTATATCACTTTATAAATGAGCTTCTTTTAAGTTATAACCGAAACAGAGGGGTACATTAGTTACATTTTCCATGAAATTGTGCCTTGAATACTTAGTGTCTCATAGCATGTTTGTCCCAACTATTTTAAGGCCATGTTTGATTATTCCATTTTCCATGTTCCATCCAATTTGCCTTGTTTGATAGGGAATTTTTTCTAGGTAACTTGTTTTCTATCTTTCATGCACGTGACGACCTTTTCCATGAAAATGAGGAAAACCAATTCCCTTGGGTGAGCTGGGAATTGGTTTTTTTGGCTGCTGGCTTTTTCTTTCTTTTTTTTTTTTTTTTTTTGCTTTTTTTTTTTGTTTCTTTTTTGGCAGTAGTAACAAATTCTAAGAATTATTGTAAAAAAATATTTCCTTTTAATTGACAATTTTCATGTAAAACAAAACCAAACGAACATCAAAAAACACTTTAATTTAAACATTTTCCACGCGGAAAATTATATCAATCAAACACAATAATTTACAATTTTCAGAAAAACAATTTCCCATCAATTCAATTCCCTAGAATTTGTTTTCTTTCCACCCAAATTCCACATTTGCAATCAAACGGACCCTAAGGGTAAGTTTAGAGTTACTTTGAAAATAATGAACTTTTGTTACTTAAAGGTCAGAAACAATTAACATAACATAATATTTTTTTCATTTTAATGTGGAAGATTAGTGTAGAAGCAGCAGCAGCAATTTTTCCTGATACTAGTTATTGACGCCTGTCGTACAGGGAAGAGGCTGATGAGTTATGCCGAACTCTTGAGGAAAATGAGGACAATTCAAGGACTGCCTCAGAAATGGCAGACTTGCTCTATCATGCCATGGTTTTATTGGCTTGCAGAGAAGTGAAAGTAGAAGATGTTCTTCAAGTCCTCAGATTGAGATTTGTGAAATCAGGCATTGAAGAAAAAAGTAGTCGGAAACAATAAGCACAAGTTTCGAAGGTAGATTCGTATGTATGCATTATTTTGCACGAATACCTACCTCAGCAACATCACCGTGGAATAAAGTCTGATATTCAGAATGAATTATTGTTTGAGCAGAGTCAAGATTCCCCGATGAAATCGTTTCAAACTTGTACTATAGAGACTATCCTCCTCCCTCGAGTCCCCTCTTTCTGTCTGTCATTGTATGATTTGTACTGAGGATTTCCGTTTTGGATAATTTTTGAATTGTGAGTTGTGTGATTACTTTGTTATAACGGAAAAACTTCTGGTCGGAAAACAGGGTGATGGAAAATGACTGTTTAGTGACTGTAGATTTCTTTAAGGTTTTAGTTCAATTTGTATGGAATGTGAATCTTCGAAACCCAACCAAATTTGGTCGCTGCTTAAAAAATATAATTTATTTGTTTTGTGTGAGTAAATCGTATTGACATTTCATAAATCAAAGACTCAAATCACATGTTGGTTACTAGGGGATTAAAATCCGTACAATATATATGGTTAATGGAGTGAGATATTTTTGTTTTCTTTCGAGCATTTCCTATACCTAACTTTGGACAAAAGGGTCACGGTCTACAACTAGAAAAATTAATCTATTGAAGAATTCTTTGATGTGACAATTGTGTAATGGACTTCTAATCATAACCACAAGGATGTATTTTGTGACTTGACTCGCAACAGTTGTGGGACGAGCTACGTTGAACCATGATTTTTTCGTGCTAGCAGCTCGTCAGCTCACATGAGGTGGCTCATGAGGGTGACATGGTTGGGTGAGTCGGGCTTGGAGGTTGGAGGTGACGAGACGAGCTAAGCTGGCTTGGCTCGACCCTTGAAGATTCTCTTAACATGGATATTTAAAATATTTTGATTTCAAGTTTAACTTATGTTCAATTATTGTAAAATTGTGCAAAAATAAGAAATTTAACGAAGTAGGGAAATTCGACTTGTAAACGAAGAAGATGATAAAGCTTAAATCAATAAATTTAAAATTCCAATCACATCAAATTTAAATATGAGTAATTAGCACGTAATGTTTACATCTTACTATCATTGTGAAAAACGTTCTTACCTTCCACTTTTTGGCATTTTCATCTTACTTCCACATTTCATTTTGCAAAATGTCATTTTTATTCATTTTTTCAATTAAAAGTTGTGAAATGACAAATATGTCATTTTATTTAAATAAAAAGAAGAAAGAATTAATTACAATCATAGTCCCAAACTTTTTAAAAAGTGTAAACGAGTCCCAAATAAATTAGTAAGTGTTAATTAGCACATGATGTACCTACTTTTCACTATTATTGTAAAGAAGTTTATTTTATTTTTTGCATTTTCACCCATAATTATATCTTTGATTGTGTAAATCATCATTTCTATTTATTTTCATTCAATTTCGTAATAAAAAGCTGTAAAATGAGGAATATACTCTCATATTTAAATAAAAATAAAAATAAAGAACTAATTGCTACTATAATCCTTTTTTTTAAAAATGAAAACGAGTCCCAAATAGATTATTTAAAAAATAAAATTTTTAAAAAAATTGCAAAAGATTCTAAAATAAATTATTAAAAAATTAGAAATTAATTTTTTTAAAAAGCAAAATGAGTCTCAAATAAATTATTAAAATATTAAAAATTAAATTTTTTTTATATTTAAATAGAGGATATATTCGTCATTTCACAACTTTTATTGATAAATTGGATTACAATAGATAGAAATGATTGTTTGCCTAATTAAATTTGTAATTAAGGATGAAAATGTCAAAAATGAAAGATATGGACGTCTTTTCATAATAATAGTGAAGGACATGAATATTATGTGTTAATTACCCTTTTGATAAATTATTTGGATTCATTTGCACTTTTTAAATAAAATCGGGACTATGATTGCATTTAGTCTTTCTTTTTCTGTTTATTTTATTTAAATAGAATAGTATATTCGTTACTTCACAGCTTTTGATTGAAAAATGACCTTTTTGCACAATGAAATGTGAAAATAAAGTTTAAAATGTTAAAAAATAAAAAGTGAAAACGTTTCAATAATAATAATAAGTAAGGAAGTTATATACTAATAACCATTAAAATATCTAGTACGTTGTGCAACGTACGCGAAGCTTTCCAAGTTATAGATGCAATGTATGTACCTTACAACTTTATGAACCTAATTGTCTTATCCTTGTCACCAAAAAAAAAAAAGCTGTCTGACTTTTTTTAAATTTTTCTATGTTAAAATAATTGTCTAATTTTCAACTTCATCATCTCGTTCCATCAATTCATCTATGACATTGTTTGGTAAAAAATTAAAATTAAAATTTTAATTTGAGTCAAAATTAATAATTAATTTTATTATACAGTTCATATGACTCACAATTTTTATCAAAATCTACTAAAAATTTGATTTTAATCTACATAAAAAAAAGCTATCCTTACCAAAAAAGGGAAGAAAAAAGGACTAAAATAAAGAAGAATCCTCTGGGGAGATTAATACGTTTAAATAATAAATACAATAACATATAATACAGTAAAGAAAATGGATGATAACATCATCATCATCATCATGCGACTTTAGTATTGATTTTGAAGATGAAATAATGGAACAGTTAACCGTCAGTTCTCAAGTGACCACCCGTGCATCTATCTCAAAATATTTAATTATAAAAAACTTGAGGAATGCTGGACGGAAAGGGCCCGACGCCCCCTCCAATACGGGTTCCAATTAAGCGCCCTGTTTCCAAGAAATTTATTGAAAAAACTCGGTACATAACTTAGAAATCTATACGATGAAACTACTATCCAAAAAAGACTTAGCCTCGAACTATTTAAGGATAACCATCCGCTATAAATCCTCCATCCCTCGGAAGTGCAAATTATAATAAGAGGTAGAATTTATTCATAGCATTCAATCAAATGAATGATTTTATTCTCGATAGGGGATCTCATACCACCCACAGAAACTGAAAATTATAACCTCAATCGCTGCGGGAACACTATTTAGTTGACTTTTGTCTGTTTGAATAGTGTTAATTAATCACACCTTTCTTTAATAAGAATCAATATGATCTTTATAAGACTCATTGATCCTTCCAATGGAATCAAGGGGGCGGGGCCTGCACATTAATTGTGCGTGAGCCCCTCCTCTTGTGTGAGGTGAGTGTTAATTGAACTGTAAGACTTTGTGTACAATGAGCTTTATTCTATGATAAAACGAGCTATCCGTTTATCGTTTATTTGTACTTTAACTAAAAATTTACGTTAAAATTGACTGAAATAGCTTTTAATTTACCTAAAATCCTTTAGATAAATATTGGACTCCCTTGCATCTAGCCGTGGTGTGATGGAAAGGAGGTGGGTGCGGACTGTTTGATGGAATTTACTAGCCAACAAACACATGCCATTTAATGACATGAATATTTGATTTAAGAGGTCTTCGTACTCTCATTGGCCAAAAAGTCTTTGTGTGGTTGAGTTATTCAAAACACCATAGCAAAACAATTTTAAATTAAAAAAATTATAAAAAGGAATAAATTGTTAAGTAAGGGAACATTAGGAATTTATTAGCTTTCTCATAGTTTGCATTTGTAAATTAACATCTACAAATATAATTAACATATGAATTTTTAATTAACATTCATATTCTTTATGGATGAGTAGCACAAGTTGAATGCATTTTATATTAACTTTACCAGTTAAAAATAAAACCGTTACACCTTTAAGGGATGACTATCACTTTTCGATTTGAAAATAGCACAACTAATAGTGCATTGAACATCGACTTTGCTAGTTAAAAACAAAATCGAATTCGTAACTATCGTTGTTTATCATTTACATCTCACCTTTATAACTCCTCAAACTTTTCGATTTATTCATTTAAATCAATGAAATATCAAGATTTTTGCAAAAATCCAATTCCAAGACTCTCTCAAATAATTGCAATATAATGTCTTAAAAAAAGACATCTTATATAATTAGATGCATATGTAATTGAAAAATTAATTATTAATGATTATAACATATTGTTGACTAAATTATTACTTTTATATTGCTCATAATTGTTGTTCAATTTTCATGCATGCGTAACAAAAAGGTTGTCCATAGTTGACTAAATAAAAGGGAACAACAAAAATAAAAACACGATGAAAATAATTAAATTTCAGTTTCATTTGGAATTAGTTAATTTTATTATAAGAAACAATCTATGTAGTCAACAAGGTAAGTTTAAGATCCCTCAAGATGTAATAACGCTTGGAACTAATTAGTTTGTAGTATAACTAAGGCTCATAAATTCAACTATTGAATATAATAAAGTAGAATCTGGATCTCCATTGAGTATTACATTTTGAGCATGGACGACCCAGGCCAAGCCTAGCCTAGCTTGGCTCGAACCAACCGAGGTTAGCTACAGTCAAGTGGTATCTGTCTCGAGTCACAAGTAAACAATTTATGTGGGTTTATCAGCGCAAAATCCCCCAATCCTTCGGACCTAATGCAAAATAACCCATATCTATTCAAATTGACTAAAAATTCCCTATATGACCTTTTAAGTGCAAAAGGCCCTCTTTTTTTTTTCTTTTTCATTTTCTTAATAAAACTTTGTGAAGTGATGAATATGTCTTACTATTTAAATAAAATAAAAAGAAAAGAAGAAAATAATAAAGTATTAAGGGTATATCTGATTGTCGATATTTTTCATGAAAAATGTATTTTTCATCCAAATTCCTACTTTTTGTCGTTTAACTGATACTTTTTTCATGGAAAACATTTCTCCACTTTTGGTCACCTGATTATATTTTTCTTAAAATCAATAAAAATATTTTCTTTAGGGGGAATAAGATTTTATTTTTCAGGAAATTCACACACACACACACACACACACACTCTCTCTCTCATCTACTCACCAATAAAAATCGGACAAGTATAATATTTTTGGAAAATGATAGTCTGTCTCAAACAAGGGGGCCTACACCCATTTTCTAAGGACAAAAAAATGCCCAACCTTTCATAGTCTCTGTGCAAATGACCCCAGTAGACTAGCATAGTCCAACATTTTTTAGGTCAAAAATTAAATCAATCAAATATATTTAATTGGCAATTTTCATACAAATAAATTCTGGGCAATTGAATTACCTAAAATTTATTTTCTTTCAATGCCAATTTCATGATTGCAATCAAATGCATCGTAATTTTCAACTGTAGTCTTAAAAACTAAAAAACAAAAGCCAAAGAATGAGTTGTGCATATGAAAATTAGTTGGAACTATAGTTAAAAATTAATTCTTGTTGTAAATATAGTAGTATTTATGAATGACTTTTATACAAATGTAACTCTAATAATTGTGACTGTTGTCTCTTTTGTAACCATAATTTTTCCCTATAAATATGAAACTTTGGTTATTAATAAAACATATAAGTTTATTGACTTCTCTTTTTTGTTTTCCCTTTTTCTATTTAGTTTATAATACGTTACTAGCACGACTTTCTCAAAGTCTAAGTAAATTAGTTAGAAAGTAATAATTTTTATGAGTATAATCATCTGTCACATGTACCAAAATTAATTTGGTGACACGTAAATTCTTTTGATGTATATATGCATTATAACGAGATTGATTGTTCTTCTCTAATATTTATTTTTATGCATATTCTAATTTCATGATTTACCATTAACTAACGCCTTTTGTTTCATACACAAACAACTCTCCATGTTTATTCACGTATTAATTTCGTCTTTTGATTCTACCACATATTAGTTCTAACTTTAATTTTCTATATATGTGGAATTCACGTGCACGTTTGTTATATTTTGCATTGGTAAATGATTTAGCCAATAAAAGATTTAGTCAATTTTGTTAAATCTATATGTGAAAATTCTTTTTCCTAATACATGTTTGGTAATTAATTTATATATATAAATTCACATCCAATTCGTTTGATAATTAATTTTTATATCATATCCTGTTTGTATGATAATTAATATTTTTAACCAAATTATAAATATTTTTAGATGTTCTTTTATAAACTCTAAATTGATAATCAATCATGTTGTTGCTCTTAAGTAGCACAACATTATAGTTGATATTTAAAAAAATATATATATTACATGCTCCCGAAGAGCTTGTATTATAATTATTTATATTCCTGAAAAATATTAACATATTGCTTTAAAAGAATCTTGCTCTTGAAGTAGCACATTATAATTCTCCTTAATATTATAGTTATATTTTAATTGCTCTCGAAGAACGTAATAATATAATTTTGATGTAAATTATGTTTTAACTCCTAAATAATAAATCCTTACATAATTTATTACTCTAAACAATAATATGTTACTAGCACGATATTATTGTTATTTTGGAATGAAATATGATTCGGACATTTAAATATTTTAGAAGAGTAATGTGTTGCTTTGAAAGAAGCATAGTTGTATATTTATTACTAGAGCAATGCTAAATGTACATTATTTTTGTACAAATGTGTCAACGCCCCTCATGTTGGCTTTTATATTTATTATTAGAGCAATGCTAGATGTACATTATTTTTGTACATAGAGGTGTCTACACCCCCTCACATGGGGTAGGTCCACTTCGTGCGAGGGATGTGGACATCTCTATGTACAAAAATTATGTACAAGCAGCATTGCTTTTATTATTATTCTTGTAAAATATTATGTTGTTATTTTTTAGGAATTACAATTTAGACATTTCAATGTAAATACTGTATCGATCCTGGAGAACTAAATTTTTAATTAAATTACTTCTAAAGAAGTAATAGATTATTTATATCAATATTCTTGGAGAATATTATTTTGAGACTTTAGAAGAGTCAATATTACGTGATATGAATGGATAAACTTACTATTGGTAGTAATTTGTCATCCACTAAATAAATGAGAAACCTACAATGTTTTTAATATTATTTCTTAATTGGTACACTAAACTAAATTCTAGTAACCATTTTGATCAATATTATTTTGAATAAAAAATTCAATAACTCTTATATTTTATTGTTTGACATGTCCAATTAGACCATCACTGAATCAATAATGTTGAGAAATGAGAATTCAAATGGATGTTCAATGAAGAATCAAAATATTTTTTAATTCAATGAAAACCTATATGATATTTATTATTTTTCATGAAATTTTTTCATTAACCATCATTAGCTAAATTAGGGACTAAATTCCCTATATTTCTGAAAAATGGGACTCTATCATCTTTCACGTTGACCATCTAAACATTATTTGTATGTAATAGATTTGATACATATACTAGATAATTGCATGGTATTCGTGACCTGAAGTTTATGAAATCAGTGTTCAAATTTTAAATTGTGAGTATAATTTTCAGATTATACAATCAAGACTGTGTGTCTTGTTAATGCTAATCATCACAAATCTCAGTTTTTTAACAAATATTAGTTGAGATGTTGATAAATAGTTTAACACTATTGTTTTTTTAAACACTTTCAATTAATTTAATTGAAAACAAAGTACTTCATATTTCTATTTAAAGAATGCTATTACGCATCATGCTAATATCATAATTCTTCCTATTATAGTTGACTTGTGGTTAGAACCTAAATTTTTGATCTAATTATTTTGATAGTGCATTAATGTAAAATTGATCCACAAACAGCATACTAAGTAGAAAGTAATAAATGTTGAGAATAAATGAATAGTTTGAATCATTATGTAATATCTTAAGTCCTAACAAGTGATATTTCATAAAACTATTTTCTGATTGGACAATTTTCTCGTAATTTAGGGGGATGAACTAAGAAATTGAAAATAATGTACAAATATAACGTTATCTAAATTTTCACAAAAGATAATTCAAACAAAAGTTTAAAAGATAATATATCTAGATACATTTTCCTACTATATAAAAAAGGGGGAATGTGATAGCGCTGTAGAAAATAACAGTGTCTTGATCTATCTTTACTGTATCATTTTTGTTTTTTTTTTTCAATTGGGGGCCAAAAAAGACGCCGTTTGCTTGATATATATTTTATTTTATTATACACTACCTCCAAATTTACTGCAATACGCAATTTCCATTCCTCCACCACTCCGATATTGATATATATAGTAGGGATATAAGAAAAAAATTACTTTTGTATTTAAAAAAAAAAGATAGAGATAATATGCGACAGAATTTTTTTTTACAACATATTACTTGTAGGTAAAAAATTTGAAGAGAAAAGAATTAAAGAGAATTTTAAACTGAAAAAAAAATTATAACGTAAAACTACACAACAAAAAGAAAAAAGTAATCTCTCCGTGCACGGAGACATTAGTCTCCATGCACGACGAAAGAAAAAAAATAAAAAAATTTAGGAAGCCTCCGAAGAGCCATGGTCTCCGTGCACGGAGACCATGAAATTATTATTATTTTTTTACTTATATTTTTGTGTTCATTTTAAGGCTCATTACGGGATATCAAATGAAGTCGAAATATTACATTCTTAATATCGTTTTGAAGTATTCACGACATAGTATTGCACGTCGTTAATGGTGCGTGAAACGGTCAATCGTAGCAAATGTTAGGGGACGTCAAAGTAAGCATTTTCAAACTATATTTCAAAATTTTTGATAACAAATTAACTTTAAAAATTCATCGAAAATTGTACGATAGTCGAATCACTAAATGTTTTACATTATCTCGAAACTCATTTTGAGAACTATATCATAGAGATATCGAATGATCTAAATAGATATTGAAAATTGTTGAACGGACATTAAACGTATGTGTTAAAAAATACGCATAAGTCATTTTTCTTTAAAAAATCAATTATTTTATTATTATTTTGAAATTTTCGATAATAAACTAACTTTAAAAATTTATCGACGATTGTACAATAGTTAAATTGATAAATATTTTACATTCTCTTGAAACTCATTTTGAGAACTATATCGTAGAGATATCGAATGATCAAAATAAATATGAGAAATAATTAAACGGAGATTAAACGTATGTGTTAACAAATGCGTTTTCTTCTTAAAAAAATCAATTATTTTTTTCTTTTTAATTCTTTTCTCTTCCAAATAAAATTTAATTTTTCAAAAATCACTTTTAGTAAAAAAAAAAAATTTAAAAATAAACATATTAACAAAAATATTTCTAATATATGTAAAAATTACTTATATAAGTAAAAAAATTCGTTTAAAATTATCTAGAAGTAAAAAATAAAATAAAGTTATGAAAATTAACTGAAGAATATATAAATATTATTTAATTAAAATTGAAAATTTTACTTTATAAATAATTGGTTTTTTTATCAATTTATTTAAATTTCTTTTTAATTCTTTTCTCTTTCGAATAAAATTTATTTTTATTCTTTTCAAATTCTTTTGTCCTACCAACCTTGGAGTGACTGTTGTATCGTTCGAAAAATAGACGTACTATTAGGGTTCTAATTCTTACACCAACAAGAGAGTTGGTCATCCAATAAGTATCACTTTAAGTTATTTTACGTGCGAACTTGAGTTTGTTATTTAAATGTTTTTGTATGTGAATATTTTCTTTCAATTTATAACTGCATTTGTTATTTTTTAACTACAAGTATAGCCTCTCGAATTGAAGTTGCTAAAGAAAAGCATTTTGCAAAATTCAATTTACAACTTATTTGTAATATCAAATAAAAACAAATCTTCATCTACATTAAATAAAAAAATACAATAAATAATTAAAAATAAATTATCGTTGACATACATACAATCACAACATTCATTATTCTTATAAATAACAATACAGGATTTCCATACAGGATTTTTTTCTAATAAAGTTTTAACGAGGCATATTCTTTGTGTGGCGAATGTCCATAACATGTAAGATATTTAATCTTAAAATAATACTCCCATATGTATGAGGCTCTCAAAGAGATCGATAAGAGCTATTTTTCGAATCATCATATTACTGAAATTGTTAAATGTTGATAAATATTTATTATGAAGACGATGTTATTTAAAGAAATTGACGTATAAGATATCAATATTGAAAACATTGACATACAAAATATGGATTGCTTGAAACGAGAATTGATATCAAGGGGAGTAACAGTACTATTTTTCCTTCGATCAAGTTTTGTCCCATTGGATTTTCTTGACAAAGTTTACATGAGACAGTATTTTATTACTCCAAATTATTTATACTCTTCTTTCATTTGTTGACATTTTTGTCCCATCTAGTTTTTTGTCGAACAACGTTTCAATAAGATAGTTATTGTGTATATAGTCATTTAATGGGAGTGTTGTAAATACGGTAGTATTTATGAATGTCTTTTTATACTCCTGCAACCCTTGTCATTATAACTATTGTATCCACTGTATTTTTCTATCTAATTTATAATAATTCTTTATTTGTTTATTTTGTTTTATTTAAATATGAGGGTGTAATTATCATCTCATTCGACTTATTGAGAAATTGAAAGAAAATGGGTTTTTTCGCACCTCAAAGATCATATAGGGGGTTTTCGGCCAATTTGAAAGGATAAAAAGGTATTTTGTAATAGGTCCAAATGATTGGGAAATTTTGCTCCAATAAACCCTTGTTTGACAACTATTATTTCTCATTCTCATTCTTGACCACACACTTTTATAATAAAATATTTTTCATATAAATTCAAAAAATTTTCTTACTTTCAATCACAGATTCTCTCCAATTTTATTATTCAAAAATTCATTATTTCCAGAAAATTCTATCAAAGGGAACTAAAGTCATTTACACATTTACAGAGATTGGCCTAAATTAATAATTTCAATCTCGTAACTCTCCCTTTCTCTATACATCAACGTCTTCATTTTTATTTTATTTTTGTCTGTTATGGGCCGCAGAAAGAGTTATTTATGCTTACTCATCATCCCAACACCTCACTCACGCCAATCATCCCCCCCTCTCTCTCTCTGCAACCTGTCCAACAAATCCCTCTCAACTCTCTCTTGCCATTTTTCTCAACTGTTGTAAGATTTGCAGAGTGTAATGTGAACTTTCTGTTTCTTGAGTAAAAGTCCTGTTCTCAGTAGTCAGTAATCTAACTTTTCAAAAAAGGTGCAACCTTGTGTAGTTTTTCTGCTCATTTTTAATGCCCATTTGCTCAAAACTGATTTAAATCAATCCTTTCAAAATTTTAAATCATGTGTTCTCGCTAATTTGTTCGGATTTCTTGTTTTCTTTGTGTTTTCGACATGCCCATTTTCTTGAACTTGTTCTGAACTAGTGAAATATAGTTTTTGGAAAATGGGATCTCGTTAAATCATTAGCTTCTTATATTTTTATCTTTGAAACTTTTAAAATCTACGAAGTTTTGATATTCTAACACCTTATCATGTAATTGATCTCAAGCCTTCTGTTTCAAAATTTCTCTTTGGTTTTTGCGAAAAGCAGTTAATGAGTAGGAAGCTTTTTGGGATATAATGTAAGAAAGGTGTTAAAAAGTGGTGGATCTGAGCTCTATCGAAATCAACCGTTAGTTTAGTTCTTGGAAGATGTAAAGAACTTTCTTGATTTTGGAATGGATTCAT
>NC_036248.1:4630167-4632846 GCF_002742605.1 Olea europaea var. sylvestris
AGTGAGAACGCTCACTCGAAGAGCAGCACAGCAAGAGAGCTCAAATAGAATCAGTATTAGTATATTGATGCTATCCGAGCTCGTGAAATTTGAATATGTAAATCAATAGATCATAAAATATGGTGATATTTTCTATCTAATGAATGGAGAGCGTGCTTTTAAATTTGCAAACTGTTCAATATTATTATCCCGATGATTTTGACAGGAAATGTTGGATGTGCCTCCGCTGTATATTGTTGGAGCATTTATTCCTGCCACAATGATTGCTGTACTTTACCTTCTCCCCCCCCCCCCCCTCCCTCCAAATCTCACTATATCTTTCTACTCTGACCAGGTCATATTATGTGGTCTTGTTGGAATTCCTCCATCCAATGGAGTCATTCCACAATCTCCAATGCATACAAAAAGCTTGGCCACTCTGAAACATCAGGTACAGTAAGAGAACCTAGGTGCAAACATTCAATGCTTGTTTGGTACACGCTACGCCGCATTAATGGATAGGACTGGACTAATACTGAACTTGATATTAGTTTCTCTTTTCTTCATAATATTGTCCAATGTTAGTGTAATCCTTCCAAGCCAACATGCCATTAGGGTTCCACCCCCCAACCCCCCCTTTTCTGATAGTTATTTCTTGTCTTGCTTCTTATTGGAGTGTATTGCTTCCCAAAACAAGAGCCCTATCACAAGTTTTCATTTCTTTTTCTCTTTTCAACAGCTCTTGCGGAATAAGCTTGTATCGACAGCTCGAAACAGTATGCGGAAAAATGCAAATTTATCTCAGTTGTATAGGAATATGCAAGAAGCTTACAATGAAATGCAGACTCCACTTGTATACCAAACTCCTGCTACTCTGGTATGTTGTGGAAAAGATTTGTGTAGCTTTGTTTCTTGAGTGGATACAAATAGCTGACCCACCTAAAAGTTAAGCTGTTACATATGATACATATTTACTTACTTAAATTTAGCCTCAGTTTGGCAAATTTATAAATCATTATAGAAGAATAGCAGTAGGTCTCATGAAATATGTAAATAATGAATGAGTAGTATTTATAAATGTCAAGTTGAAATTAATGTTTGACTTTGCTTTAACTTTGATTGAATTTATAAGCCATTTATAAATTGGCAGCCAAAGTCATCAACTGCCTCCCTCATGTGCAGCCTGGATTCTATCAAAGGCTTTGAACCTTTGAACCCAGAACCTTTGCACTCTAATACCATGTTTAACTTCATTTAAAATCTTAAACGATTAGAGATTGGGGGGGACATTTATATTTAAATGTCTTTATAACAATTATTTCTATCTTTGTAAATTTGCATATTTCTTCTCATTTAAAACCTATGATCAGGGACTGAAAGAACTGAAAGACTCCACAGTTCAACGAGCCTCAAGTGGTGGCTACATAGATGCACCAGTTGATGAGTCTGTTTTTGACGTGGATAAGGATGTTGATGATCTTTTACCTGTAGAAGTTAAAGAACAACGCATCAGCAATCTTCTTCAAGCATTCATGGTTGGTGGTTGTGTTGCTGCTATGCCCCTTCTAAAGAAGATTCCAACTTCAGTCCTCTGGGGGTACTTTGCTTTCATGGCAATAGAAAGCTTGCCAGGAAATCAATTCTGGGAAAGGATATTATTGCTTTTTACTGCTCCAAGTCGAAGATACAAGTATAATATAATTTTCATGGTTGAAAGTTGGATTTTAGTTGTGTTCTTTATTTTGAAACTGAATCATATTTTTATGGACTCAAATGAGTTTGAACTCAGGAAATGCTGCTTTTTTCCCTTTCCAAACGTGAAATGTCTTTCTCATTCATGGCTTTTTCTGAAACTTTATGTTACCAATAATTTAGACTATACCTGTATTTCTTGCATGATGTTTGGCTAAGCTTAAGTAAATCTACTTTTTTTGGTAGTGATTTACTGTTGGAAAAGTAAGATTTTATCCAAAATTAAAAAATAAGTCACTTTTAGAAAATCTCAAACATGTTTGGTAAAAAAGTTACTTAAAAGTAACTTTTAAGCTCAGACAAAGATGCTTGTAGAAAAAGAAAGAATCTTCTAAACAGTGCTATACATATTTTTATTATTTTTCTTTATTCTTATCGTTATTCATTGAGCAACTGCATATCTTCTTTGAATCTTGAACTTCGTCAGGGTGCTAGAGGAGTATCATGCAACCTTTGTGGAGACAGTTCCTTTTAAAACAATTGCCTTCTTCACATTGTTTCAAACAGCCTACTTGCTCCTATGCTTCGGACTAACTTGGATCCCTATTGCTGGTGTCCTTTTTCCACTGTTGATTATGCTTCTTGTTCCGGTGCGTCAGTATTTGCTTCCCAAGTTTTTCAAAGGAGCCCATCTACAAGACTTGGATGCTGCAGAATATGAAGAATATCCAGCTATAACTTACAACCTATCCTTTGAAGTAAGTTGCAATTGAATTTATCTTGTGTTAAAGTAGAAGCAGAAGTGAAGTGGAAAATTTACTTTGAACTTGTCTGCCCTAACGTGGATTTTATTGGTTTGGTGACTCTGGTCATTCATGTTCGGAAACAAAATTTTACAATTTTTACTTATTTTTAAGCTTAGGAAAATTGTCTCTGAGCCTTTTTCCATACAAATTTGGGGTCGACTAGTTGAATCCTTTTCTACTACGACATTCTTTTCGTTCCTTG
>NC_036248.1:4641536-4644063 GCF_002742605.1 Olea europaea var. sylvestris
AAAAAAAAAAAAAAAATGAATCACCTACCTCTCCCAAGAACATAGCTGAGAGTACAACAGAGAAGAAGGGCTCCATGGCTTTTATAGTATGAGTGAATGAAACAGCAACTTTTCCAAGACTCATGTTGGTGAAAAGGTTGCCTAAGGTATGCACCACTGCCAGTGGCAGAATACCTGCAAGCTGTCAATGTAAATTCAAGATAAATTTTACCACTTATAATTGTCAAAACTACGAAGAAAGAGTAGAATCACTGCTGTAACATTACCTGAGCGCCACTAATTTTTGGCCTTCTATAGAGATTGGTCGTCCACATGAGCATAACAAGCACACTCCCAACAGCAAATTGAGCTAAAGTGACGGTTACAGGATATGGGTATACTTTGAGCACCTGAGACAATTTATAATCATCTTAACTTTCAGCAATCAAGATTAGAAGTTTATATTACAAATGTCATGATGCAACTTATACCACACAATTGAAATACATATAGTTGTTTCTATTTCCAATTCAAAGGGCCTAATTTCAAAACAAACTTTAAAGTACCCACCAAATGATCCATATAAATTGATCCATAAATTTATCTTTCTTCACAATCAAAAGCAATTTAAAAGAATTCTCTGATTCTTTCAGCTGTGCATGAACGACGAAACTGTAAAGTTCAGAAAGCAAATAGAAAGGCTAATTGGATTCCTTTGTTATGGCAGGAAACAAGATGCAACATATATATTTTCCCATAATCGTCTTCATTTCTTTCATTAAATCCACAAATCAAGCAAATGCTACCCGACCTAAAACGAAAGCAAAGTAAATTTTAATCTTTACCAATAAAATAAAAAATTAACCATTAAATGAATGTAGATCAAATCATTACCTCTTATCCAATATTGTGAGGCAAAAAGACACTTGTCCATCAATTAATAAATCTCATTTCTCAGCATGTATAAAAACTTTGAAATTGCACAAACCATGGAATCAGTGAAATATTATTAGCAAATCACCAGAAACTCAAAACTTCCACTCAAGTTCTAGGATTTAGCCATTAAATAAATAAATAATAAATTAAAAAAAAATTCCATCCGCCACAATATAACACTTGAATTACCAAAATAATTGAAACCGAAACCAAACCAGACATGCATACTCCTAACACATACAAATATGTATACATATGTATATTGGACACTATATCATTAAAAGAAAAAGAAATAACGACCTGCTTGTTGTAGATATTGAAGTAGATATTAAACAGGTACCAAAGCCCGAAAAGCGATCCTAGCACCAAAGTATCTCCAATGCCCTTAGACTTCGGGCTTTCACCAGCACCCGCGCTTTCGGGTACTGATGTGGCCCGAACAACAAATCCTTCGGATTCGGGTTCCGCAAGTGGGCCCGAAATCCATCCATTTTGTCTTAAAGAACAGCTAAATGGGATCACTCCTCGGCCCGAAACTGACACATTCTTGCAAAAAAGCCGTTTTGTTGGGATGGGGTTGAATTTGTAGAGAAAAGATGTGCTAGGCTTTTGGAGTTTGGTTGAAAAAGAAATAGAAGGGCAGAACGAAATCGTAGTGCTCTGCATTTTTGGAGATGCAGATCAGGAAAAATATAGACAGAAACTGGGTATGTATATATAGTTGCGTGGATGGGTGGGGGTCGGTAAAGTTGGTGACTCCCTCGGGAGCAAGGCGAATTGGAACAGTAAGATTGAACAGTGGAAGATTGGGGGATCAGAATCAGAATTCAGAAGTATATCTGAAGGGTATTTTGGGGATTTCAGGTGTATGTTGCCACTTCTACGAATAATTGCACTATTGGTTACTAATCTATTGTTCTAGTAAAACAAAGGATTTCCAAACCGGTTAAAATCTTTGTTAAATTGTCACGTGATCCATTCATATTCTAATTGATGAAATTACGGTTTTCTTTACAAGTTAGGACAGTAATTGAGAATTTGAAGTGTGAAAAGTTTCCAAAAGATCACGTGGATAACTCGTATTTGTGCAACTACAATCAAAAGTTGGGACTAATTTGTTTCTTTTAAAAAGTTTATGATCAATTCACTAATGAAATAACATGTCGGGGGACCAATAATGCAATTTCTTTAAAATTTATTGGTGATGGGAGATTGGTGAGAAGTACATCAAAAGTAGGAAAAAAGGGATGTATACAGTATATATGCAAGTTTGAAGTTAGGTTATGGAAAATGATTGCCATTTTCCTTTTCACCAAACACAGAAAAAAGGATTGGAAGGGGGGAATGAATTTGATATCTTTTTAGATTTTTGGCCCATTCAATAAATTCATATGGTAATGGTTCTACATTTGAAGAATGTGACGAAATTTCGACAAGTTAACTTTAAGTTACGAGAAAATATTAGTGAATTCAATCATTATCAGCTAGTTTCGCAAGTATGAGGAAGTCAATTCAATTATAAACTCAACTCGCCTCTTAAGATAAAAATATACAATAACAAAAGTCGACTACGCGAATATTTATAGGGTTGATCCACCAATTTAGCTCAAAA